>NC_025998.2:120681742-121044242 GCF_000442705.2 Elaeis guineensis | reverse complement strand
AGCAACGGATGGATTCGTTCAAGTGCTCTTACGAGGCTGTTGGCTTTTTCTCCTTGGTCTGCTGCTCCTGGGCTTCTCTTCTTGCTGCTGCTCCGCTGCCGCGGCTGCCTCTTCTTCTTCTTCTTCTTCTTCCTCCTCCTTAACAGAAGAGGAGGATGCTCCGGCCTTGTCTTTCTTCTTCTTGGAACCATCCTTATCTTCTTCCCCTTCCTCCTCTTCTTCTTTCTGCTCTTCCTCCGCTATCACTTTTCGCGGCCGGCCTCGACCTCGCTTTCTCGGACGTTCCTGTGGAGATGCTGCAGTCTGTTCCGATACCGCCGGCGATGCTTCTTCGCCGCCGCTGCCGCTGATCGATAGCGTCGATCTTTTCTGGGGCTTCTTCTTCCCCATATCTGATAAAAATCTACTCTTATTGCTCCTATCTATCTTCCAAAGAACCCCAAATCAAAACCCAATAAAAAAAAAAAAAAAAAAGATACAAATCAGATAGATAAAAATCGATCGAACAGAAAGCTAATATCTTGCCCAACTAATAGGATCGATCAATCCATTAATCAATACCCTTATCATTAAAACCCTTTCAATCTCGCTATATCGAGGCCAATCTATTCCCAAAAGATCTAAAAGCTTGTATGAGAGCATCCAATCTCTATTTAATATTTAGAGTTTGGGGGGAGAGAGGGAGAGAGAGGGAGGGGAGGAAAAAAATGGAGAGAGAAGGCACAGGGGAAGAAAGGGGTGGAGGGGAGAGCACTATATGGTATTATTACAGCGACAGCTCTCTGGTAAAAAGCAAAAAAAAAAATATTCCAATCTCTCCTACATTCTGAGTCCATGGAATTTTTTTATAATTAAAAGAAGAGCAAGACCGTACGGACGGGTCTACACCCTTCTACGTGTATGTATCCTCTCCCCATGCCTTTACCGGCTGCTTTGCAAAGCAATTGTACACGTACAGCCGCTACAATTTCCCGAGGCGGGTAGGTAAAACTGAATAGCTTTCCATGAATCGGTGTCACTGTGGTTAGCCCCTTGATTAGCAATCTTGTTGATGGTATTGTTGGCCTCCCCATATATATATATATATATATATATATATATATATATATATATATATGTATGGTCACGAGAAAATTTTTGTACGCCACATATGATTTAATAAAAATATATCATCCCATCTAAGTAGATCATATAATTATTATTTTTTAATATATATTTAATATCTATAATTTTATTTTTTTATTTAAAATTTTGAATAATAAAAATATCTCTTCTCTTTTAAAAAAAATTATAACATTCAGTGTTCATATTATGAAATCTTATGGTCAAATTATCATTCCTTGCACAACAGCAAATCATAATTTGGCCATGTCATAAGGAAAGAAGGAGCATTTTTGTCACTTAAAAAATTTTACAAATTTTCAATGATAAAAATATCTTTTCCTCTTTATGACTTCTGAAAAAAAAAATATGGCTTTCTGTTATACAAAAAGTTATAATTTTACTGCAGGATGTTATAATATAGTTATAGGATATTATAATTTTTTCAAAAGATGAGGGACATTTTCATCGTTCAAAAGTTTGAAAACTGAAACTGCACATATTAAATACGCATTGAAAAGTGATAGTTATATGACCCAATAAAATGGAGTGGTGTATTTTTACTACACTGTATATGGTGCACGAAAAATTACTTATATGGTCATATGTAGGGCAACATTCGATACGAGTCTACAAATATCTATTAATAGAGGATATTAATATCCTGATGATACTAACCCAAGAGAATTATCCTGGAGTCTCCTTCTACGATCACATTGTCCATCCATGAGATGGAAATGACATAAAGCTAACCTTCCCACACAGCTCTCATTCGGCCCACAAAGGATCGATGGTCTAGAGTCACCAAGGATAAAACCCACTCGATGGATTTTTTTTTTTTTTTTTTCCTCCTCTATTCTTCACGTTGTTATCAAAGTCGGGGCTCTTCGGTCAATGAACCATGGAGGACACAGCACTTGCAGATATGGAATCCTGGATTTTTTTAGCTATTAATGACCCCTCCGAGTTTCTAATCTGAATATAGTACAAGGCATGAAGTGAAGCTCTTATAATAGTAGTTCTCAATTAGTCTCTCGTTGTTGGCCAACATAATAAAAAATCTACTTTTGATGCTAATTGCCTCCGTGCTTGCCCTCCTTAATGAGTTGTAAGAATGCCTCCAAATTTCATGAATGAATGGAGAGACATAAGCAACTGATCAATTCCCGATTCCAAACTCTACATCACCAACATAGTAAATAAATCCCTTTGATGTCTGTGCATTGCTCACGGTAGGAAGGCATAGAGATGCCTCTCCGATGCAAGACACTTGGACAAGGTAATCAATTCCATATAATCTTTCAAAGAAAGAAAAATATATGTATAAAAGAATGAGCTTATCTAATAATTTCTCTTTGAGCAGACCGGCTGGCTGGCTACCATACCAATTACCTAGCACCAATTGCCTCCCTAAATTATTTTCTTTTTTTGCTGAGATCAGTGCCTTAGGCACGTGCCATGCACGTGGAGGTGAAAGGCTACGACCATTTAACTGGCTTCACGCGTCGGAGCCGCCCTGTTCTTCATACTTTGGGCAAAGTCGAGCTTAATTGGAAAAGGGAGGCTTTTGTCCCCACAAAGAAAGTTTGGGACCCAAGAATGCGTGCTAGTCCCGCTGCGGCTTTAGCAGCCTAAGTCCCTCTCCACCACAGCTGGATTGAAACAGTGGTCCAAAACAGAACGATCCAAATAGTGGATTTGTTCTTATCATCCCACGCGGCTGAAATCGCAAGGTCTAAGCCTTCGTTATTTGGATAAGCACCGCATGCATGTCTCATGGTCTCACCCGCCAAGATTGTTACAATGTCTCTGTTTAAATAATGCATGTCTAACATGGTCCTGCTTGTATCAAGCATCTTTTGCACGAAAGAATGATTAAACCTTCTTTCATGATGTGAACGATTCGAGCGCACCTTGCACAAATTTCAAAGCATTCTATTATCTTTCTTTCATTTGTCCGTTTGTATCTCTAAGCGGCCATCATGCAATCTAACGATAGTCATCTCAAAAGAAATGAAATTTTTTTCACATGAAAAATACAATCTGAACCTCGTGGAGGTCGAGATTAGGTCTATAGCATTTTTATATTAAAAATTATCTTTTGCACGAAAAAATGATTAAATCTTCTTTCATGATGCGAACGATTCGAGCACACTTTGCACAAATTTCAAAGCACTCTATTATCTTTCTTTCATTTGTCTGCTTGGATCTCTAAGCGGCCATCATGCAATCTAACGGTTACCATCTCAAAAGAAATGAAATTTTTTTCGCACAAAAAATACAACCTGAACCCCATGGTGGTCGAGATTAGGCCTATAGCATTTTTATATTAAAAATACAAAATTTCTGGTACGGAATAAATTAGTATGTTGCCCGGTCATCTGTTCATAATACATTACCGGCCGGTACCCTATCAAGCAAGCTTATATATTTTTTTCACTAGAATACTCTCCTACTTTACAACAGGCATAAATCTATATATATTTTTTTATTTTTTAGTGATGTACCAAGATTTTAAATCCTAGACCTTCTCCAAGGATAAGCTTTCGGAAAGTAAGAGACGCTAACCAACTAATTAGACACTAACTTAGATGATAGTTGTTGGCACAATGCTATACTTATTAGTGCAATCAGAAAGTTGATTCTTTAATAATATCCCGGGACAGTATATCATTTCTTGTAGAATTAACCAACTGTATGGGACTTCTACTTTATGATGATTCAGATTTCTTAGCATGCAAGAGGAAATTTGTTGCAATGATAAAAAAGATTCTGTTAAAACTATGCATGAAACAACTATTACAATCTGTTAAGAAAACTGTAATGAGTACAACTCAACATGTATAACTTTGACAATAAGATTACCTCTATTGTGAATCCACAAGATTAACCATTTGATTATCCACGTTAAGTAGTTGTACTAAATTTACAATGAAAGTTGTTTACATGCCGACTAGCCTTGTCTTCGTTGTTTGACTCCCATCCTCTAAGAGTTTATCTGGGTATGGATTCAAGATGCACATTTTGTCAGCAGCATATTTTCATTATATTGCTCAAGAAGAAAAAAATTATAGTATACTTGTGAATTCTACATATTTAAATAAAATATATGTTTGTTCTACAAGCTAATCAAATATTTCTTGCTTCGTATGTATTTATTTCTTTTTACCTTTGAAGTTGGCACAAACTCATAGCATTTCTTGTAAGAGACCACGTCTAACGTAAACATTACAAAATAATACCATGTTGTTGTAGTTTGGTTAACTACTTGCATCGTAACTGCTACAACTTAATGTAGTTTTATATGAGACCAAGTGCATAATGCTGTTGACCTTTGTGGTAGGTAACTGTCGTTCACTTTTCAAGAGTTTCAGCTTGAAACCTCCTCTAATGTCCTTTAGCCTTATTCTTATATATTTTTCTTCTTTTTATTTTCATTTTAAATACTGATAGTTTATGTGAGATAAATATTAATATTATTAGTAATAATTTAAATATATATTATTTATATTATGCATCTTATTAATTTAAAGTCTGTTATTAGTTTTCTCCAATCCACCTGCATCTATTAATCCAACATCAGTATTAAAGAATCTCGAGAACAGACAACAGAAGCGAGCTTAAAATAGAAATATTTTTCTTCCTCCTCCACTCACAGAGAGAGAGAGAGAGAAAGAGAGAGAGAGAGAGAAGGATCCCAATCCCAATTAAATAGCATTTAAAATAATTAACTATAACCCACGTTTTCTTTTTACCCTAAGGAAAAGATGGACAAAATGTGTGGCCTATAGAATATTGTTGCTATTGGCAACATTCTTGCCATTGCAGTGGTATTATATAATGCGACCTAAAAATATCAGATGGTTTTGTAGTTTGGCCATCAGGGTGATAGAGGTGTGGCTTATGAGGCTAGCAGAGAAAGCTCTTATGAGACGACGACGATGACGACGACGACATATTCATGATTTTACTAAGGCTCCATGGCCAATGAAATTTTACCCCAACCACCATCCCTCTCTTCAGCCCTTGTGAAACCTTGTGCCCTGACCACGAGGTACCATGGTGAGCCCGGCCACCTTGGGTAGAGATGAGGTTGAGCTTACTGTAGTTGGCACCTAGGAACCTCTAATGCATAATGTGGGGTGGACTGGTTGGCCAAGCCTAAGATCCAGCTGTGAGTTTTCTAACATATTGTTATTGGAGCTAGAACTAGCCTATTGGTGCTAGCTTCCATCTAATAGATCGATCTTCCTAAAGGAATTTAGATTATATTCATTTTAGTTATCATGTTCGAAGACCCTAGTAGTATTTTATCATCACTACCTTTCAGTGCCAAGCTTAGATAATTTCCATGCATGCTGCATTCCTTGGACGCGGTAGTTGTTTCTCCAGCTGTTTCTTTGGAATCAAACCTTAATTTTTTTGTCGCTCTCACCACCACGGTAGGTCCCTAACCAACCATTGAAAGTTGATAGGGCAGAACATTATATAATGCATTGCTGACATGTTGACAATGCAATTTGTCTATTCGATCACGGATCATCGAAGTGCGAGGCAGAGCTCATGTCAACCTCTTATATAATACACATCACTTCTTGGTGCCAGTGTACGTATTAGTTTTAGAATTATTATACTTACCTCAGTAAAATATACCATCAAATAAATTATATATAACTGATTTAGTTTAAATTAGTGCATACTTGCACATGTATGACTTGATTTTTGAGACAAGCATACGACTAATGGGAGAATCAACTAGATAGGACGTCCTTCGGCCAACTTCTCAAACCTAGGGAGGGAAAAGGCACAGGCAGGCTGGACATTGCCTTGTCAGGACAGGCAGTTAATCTTAGGATGGGATTATGGCCAGGTTTTATGAACTAATGGTGACCTATTTGCAGTTTGATGTGAGAAGATTGCATACTAATGACCATCTGATACCTTTCAAGTTGACTCGGACTCGAAGAACCGACTGGTGATAGCCTTTTATTGTCCAATCCATATTGATGATGCGTTTCTTTTTGCCATCAGCATGAACTGACGTTACGAATATTGCTATCCATTCATGGTCTTCAGACTGTGTGAACACTGGTTCGGTTTTCCAATTATAACTTTCTTGTCCGATATCATGAAGTTGATATGATTCAGCTTCCATCTTACTCGATGATGGTCACAATCAAAGTGGTTTCATGCAAATTATGTCTGTGCTATATTTGGTGAATCTTCAAAGTTATTGGTTCCTATTTCTTATTCTTTCACCATAAAAGTGTGAGCTTTCTTGGCGCTTGTGACTCAAAGTGCCATTATATGATCTTGCTAGGCCATCAATTTTGACTACTCGACTTTGATGTTGCTTCTTTAGTTTTGGGACGACTTTTGAGGCATGGACTTTTGTTCCAGGGATAATGGCCTGAGAATTTTAATGCTTCATCTTCTGTGAACTCTGCTCGACTGAGACAAGACAGAAATATTCTTCTCAGGAGCCAGAGAATAGAGGCAGGAAAACGGAGGGAAGAAAAAGACGACCTGCCCACGTTCCAAAAACTCTACTATGAAGCTTATCCAATCCAACCAAATAGTCTGCTATCAAACTTCACAAGCGAAGGAAGCCAATCAAATTTAGGAAGCCTGGAGACAGAGAAAGAGGAAGGCCAAGATACTTTGCAGCAGAGCTACAACCAAGGCCATTTAATTATCAGCAGAACAACGAGAACAACCAAGGCCAATTACTAAGCTCTCTGCGAAGTTGATTCTTGGACCTGAAACTAATTCGAATGAATAAAGAATTAGCTTTAGAGTTCTAATTTGTTCTTCATTTGCTTAACAAAAAAATCAAAAGTGTCATCAGCAAACTGTACATTTATGATGCCTGCATGCATCTTGCAGCTGCCCCATCTTTAGATTGATCCCTCTTGCTTAGCATTTTTCAGAATTCTGTTGAGAACGTCAATTTATAGCAATGGTGAGTAGAAAGGAGATAAAGGTCATATCATGCAGCTGCCGGCTTCTCTATTAACCAACACTGCTACCTAGCTCGTGCAAATGATGGACCTGATTCAAGAAATCCACACAGGAGGGAAACCATGATGAGTAGGAGTATCAAAAAGAAATCCCTATCTAGGTGATGACTTTTGAATTCCAGTTTACATAAACTTCCATCAAGCGTCTGATGCTTGCATTGGGAAATAATTTTCTGAGCACTGATAAAATTATTGAGAACATAACATCCCTTGGTAAAAGCAAACTGAGCTTTATCAAGAAGAGTAGTGACAAGAGGGACAAGTCCACTAGCAAGATCTTTGGATATTATCTTGGTTAGACTTGAGCCTTGTTCATGTTATAATATCAAACGAATGACACTCACTTCACTTAGATAAAAATATGGCTATAGATGAATTTTCCCAAGCCAAGCTTTGGATTGCTCTAGCTTAGCCTGATAAACGAGGAAAGTGATGTGCTTGAACTGAGCTTAACTACAAATGTTTGAGCTTGGTTCACTTACTAGCAGACAAGCTTGAATAGCTTGCAAGCCAAGCCCAAGCCTCCAGCCTAAATTGGCCGAGCTTCAGTTGTTTATAATGCAAATCTTAAAATTTGAGTTAGAGCTTTGCTTGCTTCCCAATTAGAATGAGTTCAAACAAGCGTGTAATCGGGGTGAGCCCTAGCTGTTGACATATAACTCAGCTCATTCGAAGATCCTAATAAAGCAGATTGATCTGGTATGGTACCATTATCTTGAGATTTTTTTTTTTCCTGAGCATTGATTTTTTTTATATATATATCATAGGAAATTCGTAATCTTTCTACTTATTTAATACAGTTAATCTCACATTTCTTAGGTTCAAATAAATCCTTTGGTTGACTCAAAATGTCAACACTTGTGCATATTGTACGAGTATTGGTGTACACAATGCTATTATTAAAGCCAAAAAATCAGATCATGGAAATAGCCCGTGCTATTGGCAAGAATCGTCGAGTGTCTCGTATATTATATAATAATTCAAAATCTTTTCTTATCGGCAAGATCATGCAACCAAGAATCATGAAGATCAAGCCAATTAAGAGATCTTTCATATAGTGCAACAATTCAAAATCATGGAGGTGATTAAGAGAATCTTACATGTTATGTAACAATTCAAAAAAAAAATTTATTGGCAAGATCATGCAAATCAAGAATCATAGAGAATCAAGCTAACTAAAAGATTCTTTCATTTAGTGCAATAATTCAAAACATTTTCTTTCAATATGAATATATATCATTTTTTGTAAAGCATTTCTTTCAATAATGATTGCTCCATGTACTATAAATTTACAAATTAATGAATGAATTGTGATGGCATTTTCCCTCAAATATCCTATCTCAAACCCAAAGTTTCCATACTAGAGCATGAAGACCTTTTACCAAAAAAATACAGCCATGTCGTCTACCTCCTCAAACCCAAAGTTTCCATTCCCTTCAACCATTAATGTAGCAAATTTTGTCACATTGAAACTCAATGATAATAATTTTCTGCACTGGGAGACATAGGTACTATCTTTAATTGAAAGTTAAAACTTGCTTGGCTTCTTCACAGGAGAGATAGCGACACCACCACAAACTTTGACTCCAAAAAACAGAGCCGAGACTATCAATCTAGACTGAAGAAGAAATGGATAGTTCAAAGCATGTATTTTTAAAATTTTACAGCGAAATAATAAAAAATTAAATATTTTAATCTTCTAAACATGCCTTAGATCAGATCTAAACTACCATTAAGGATCTATGACATAAAAAAATTACATATAAAATCTGATAAAAAAAAAATTGCATCGATCATATCGATGCCCTGAATCTGATCTAACTTTTAGATTATATTGGTAGAGTTCAGAACTCATTATCTTTTTATGGATCGATGATCTTCACTGCTGGTAAGTATGGTACAAAACTCTCACTGATGTCGAGCAGCTGCACAGGTTATCCGACCTCTACAGATCGTCCACTCGAAGCTCTGATTGGATCTTCTTTCGTGAGAGTGCTAGCTCGCATCGAAGGCTCTGGATGACTGATCCAAGCTCCTTTCTTCAGATCTCCCGGACTCCTCCAGATCAGAAGATGAAGCTTTATAAGGAAGTGATGGTGTGGAAGATTGGACAAGACTTACTCATATATTTTTCTTCTCACAAAATCTAGAGATGAAACCCTAGAACCCACAGCTCATGCCCGAGAGGAAGAACACTTCCTCTGTTTCTCATGCACGGAAGCCCAATCCACTCTCAACTTTTTACGTTCCCTCTCTTAGGTTTCTCATGCCAAAAATCACTGCTAATCTTGCACAAAACAGATCTCCTTTTAAAGTTAGCATCCCATCGAAGATAAAGATAAGAATAAGGTAGTTTTAGTTCAAATTCAAGTGTTGGTTGATCTTTATTATCAATTCAAATCAAATTTGAATTAAATTTTGAACCAAACTTTATCCTTATCTTATGAACTCAGAGAGGGGTTGACCAACATCAGAATGATGCAAAATATCTCATGCACAAACACTTTATGCATGGAGAAATGTGGTGGCGTGAAGAGGAGAGTCTAACTCAATTTGGACTCTAAGTTTTCATTCAAATTCAAACCAATTTGAACTCAAATTTAAATCAATCAATTTATAATTCAAAAAGACTCAGATAAAGATGTGAGAAAGGCTTTTGAGTATGAAAAAAATCACATAAAATATTTCTCATGTGAAGAATAAGAGGGCGCAGATAAAGGAGGTGCAAGGGATTCGAATTCGAATTATTTTCTCATCCAATTATATTCTTAACCCAACCAAATTAGGTTAAACCCAATTGGACCATTAAACTAAATCTAATTAGGTAGCAAATAGCTTGGATCAAATCCTAATCAAATCATAAATTAATCGAACTCAAGTCCTGATCATATTAGGAATCGAACACCTTAGCGAATAGGTCATCTCATAACCTAATTGAGTCAAACAAAATTGAATCCAATTCAATTAGATTTGATCCAAACCTAAATGTTCAATCAAATTGAGTTAATTAGAAACCTAATTACTAATAAATCCTTTCATAATTCATCAATAATTAATGAATTGATTTATTGCAACTTTTGCACAGGATTAATCATCAATCGAATTGACTGTTTTATCCTGGAACGATTCTCAATCGTTGATCAGCCATATGATTAATCAGAAATTTTTTTTGAGTGTGATCTCTTAGGTTCGAACCTAAGTCGGTAGTATAGGAATAATCTTTCTATACCAATCAAAGTGACCATCTAGCAATGACACCCGACGTCCGGATAGGTCGAAAGATTGCAAAGCATCATTCAAGAACCTATTAGCATATGGTTACCGCATAATTCATTCTTTTGAACCAAATGCTCAAGGTGACCTAGGGTTTAACTACCAACCCTGATATGGTCATCCACATTGTATTTCAATTTTTAAAATCCATCACATGGATTACCTCAATCAAGATTTTACTGAATTAAAATATACTGATATATTAACTCTTACTTATTCAGAGGGGTCAATTCTATCTTGACTCACACACTGACTTCGCAAGTACTTGACTGTGTCCAAAAATCTTTCATCACTGAATTAAAAATTCAGATAGTTCGACATCAAAGCATAGTGAGTTGCTTGCAAGTCACCGTGGTGATCTCACGTCGAAGAGACACTTATACCCATATCCTTTATGAGCTACTCTTGACAACAGAGTGCTCAGCAATTGGTCATGTTTAGTAAAATATACTCTTATGTCTCACTTATATGCCATGCTAGTGTCTCCATACTTTTTGGTTAAGAGGACAACCAACGTACATGACACACAACGACCTATACTTGATATAGCTATCGTCCTAATAATAGTATATCATTTGGCCATGAACTTAAGGTTTAAGGACTAAATGATATATCCTCCTATATCGAATCAAATAGTCCTAAGAACTTCATCACATAACAAAAGTTCAAAATGAGATGTACACAGTGATAAGAAAATCAAATAATATTTATTAATTTAATAATTCATATACAATTATAATAATAAGCACAACTATCAACAGACTGACAATTGGCTTTGGGATATAATTTCCAACAACTCCCACTTGGATTAAAATCAATCGGTACAGTATCGTATACCCATCTTTGATTTGTAGTCTTCGAACTCCTTGACGTCGAGGGCTTTAGTAAATGGGTCAGTCTG
Organism: Elaeis guineensis; assembly: GCF_000442705.2. Classification (NCBI taxonomy): domain Eukaryota; kingdom Viridiplantae; phylum Streptophyta; class Magnoliopsida; order Arecales; family Arecaceae; genus Elaeis; species Elaeis guineensis. The sequence continues at coordinate 121,032,947 of NC_025998.2, read as the reverse complement.
ATTCTCCTTTCCATTGATCTTCTGAAGCTCGACATCACTTTGATCCACGATCTCTCGAATCAGGTGGTAACGACACAGAATGTGCTTGGTCTGTTGATGTGACTTCGGTTCCTTCACTTGAGCAATGGCACCAGTACTGTCGCGGTACAACAAGATGAGGCCATCAAAGGAAGATGCTACTCTGAGCTTGTTGATGAACTTTCGTAGCCATACAGCTTCCTTCGCAGCATCGGATGTCGCGATATATTCCACCTCACAAGTAGAGTCGGCCACAATGTGCTGCTTGAAACTTTTTCAACAGATTGCTCCATCGTTTAAGGTATAAATATATCTCGATATGCTCTAACTGTCGTCATAATCCAACTAAAAACTGGAGTATGTAAATTTCATAAATTTTAAGTCGGATTCTCCATAGATAAGCCACTGATCCATAGTATTTTTCAAATACTTAAGGATGATCTTTACGACCTTCCAATGATTCTCACCTGGATCGAACTGGTATCTGCTCACTGCTCCTAATGAGTATGCCACGTCCAGTCACGTACATGTCATGGTGTACATAATAGATCTCATTGCCGAAGCATATGAAATTCTACTCATACACTCTCTCTTTTGAGGAGTGTCGGATAATTACTCTTCAAGAAAAAAATTTCTTGACCTATCGGAAGATAGCCTTTTCTTGAAATTCTTCATACTGAACCTTTTCGGCATAGTATCAATGTATGTTGACTGGGATAATCCAAGCAATCTTTTAGATCTATCTCTATAGATCTTCATCCCAAGGATGAAGGATGCTTCTCTCAAATTTTTCATGGAGAACTGTGATGACAACCAAACTTTTATTCTTTGTAATACAGGGATGTCATTTCTGATTAAGAGAATGTCATCGACATACAAAATAACAAATACTACCACAGAGTTATTAACCCATTTGTATATGCAAGATTCCTCTCTATTCTTAATGAAGCCATACGTTCTGGTCACTTTATCAAAATGCATGTTCCAACTTCGAGATACCTACTTAAGTCTATAGATGGACCTTTGAAGCTTGCACACCTTAGACTCATCTGTGGATATGAAACCTTTAGGTTGTATCATATACACCTCTTCTTCTAGCTCTTTATTTAGAAAAGATATTTTCACATCCATTTGTCAGATTTCATAGTCCAGATGTACTGCTATCACAAGCATAATCCAAATAGACTTGAGTATTACTACAGAAAAAAATATCTAATCACAGTCAATACCATAATGCTAACGGTAACCTTTGACAACCAGACAGACTTTGTAGGTCTCCACCTTCCTGTCTGCATCTCTCTTCCTTTTGAAGATCCACTTATACCCTATGGATTTTACCCCTTCAAGTGGATCAACCAATGTTCATACATTATTGATTTTCATAGACTCTATTTCAAATTTCATAGCTTCCAGTCACTTATCAGAATCAAACCTCTGCATCGCATCCATATAGGTGATCGGATCCTCATTATTCTCATCGAGTTCAACTGGATCTCCATTCTAAACTAAGAAACCATAGTATCTATCCAATTGACGCAGTATTCTATCAGATCTCCTTAAAGATATTTCTACAATAGGTTTCAGATTTGATCTAATCAAGTTCGACTTTATGAATTTACTAGATTGTGTCGGTTCTTCTACCGATCGAACTTCATGAAGTTTAATTTTTGAGATATTAGTTCCTTCACCAAGGAACTCCTTTTCTAAAAAGACTGTCCTATTGCTGATGAACACCTTCTATTCGTCAACAAGATAGAAATAATATCCTTTGGTCTCTTTTGAGTACCCTATAAATAGATATTTGTAAGATCTAGGTCCAAGCTTGTCAATTTTTAAATATTTGACATAAGTCGGACATCTCCAAATCCTAAAGTGAGAGAGTGCTAGCTTACGCCCTGTCCACATCTCATGTGGTGTTTTACTTACAGACTTACTCAAAATTTTATTTAAAATATAACAAGCCGACTCGAATGCATATCTCAAAAAAAAATCGACAGACTTGTAAAGCCCATCATGGACCAAACCATGTCTAACAGGGTTCGATTCCTCCTTTTCAATACACCATTATGCTATGGTTTTCCAAGAGGGGTCCATTGTGAGAGAATCTTATTCTCCTTTAAGTATGTCAGCAACTCACTAGAGAGATATTCTCCTCTTCGGTCAGATCGAAGAGTTTTAATATTTTTTTCAGTTTATTTCTCTACTTCATTATGAAATCATTTGAATATTTCAAATGATTCTGATTTATGTGTCATTAAGTAAACATAACCATACCTCGATAAATTATCTGTAAACATAATGAAATAACAATATCCATCTCTGGCACTAGTATTTATTGATCCACATACATCAGTATGTATCATACCTAGAACTTCACTGGCACACTCATCTTTTCTAGTAAACGGTGATTTAGTCATTTTTTCAAGAAGACAGGATCACAGGTTGGAGTGATTTACAATCACTGACTTTGAGGATTTCCTCTTGTGTCAACCTGTTTATTCTATTCTTGTTATTATGACCTAACTTATAATGCCAAAGGTAGATATCAGAGACATCATTAATTCTAGGACGTTTATTGGACGTGTACATTACACTAACAGATTGTGACAATATGTAAATATCATTGTTCAGCTGTCCATTCATCACATTAACACCATTCATAATGATATTCAAATTATTTTTTTTATTAAAATTTTATAGCCGTAAATGGTCAAAAGGCCTACAGAAATAATATTCAATAAAAAAGAAGGACAAAAGTGACATTCACTTAGAATAATTATATTAGACTTGAATACAAGCTTAATAGTCCCTAATGCTAGAACAAGAACTAGTCTTCCATCTCCAACATTAAAGAACCTTTCGCCTTCTTCAAATCTCCTACTAACCTGCAGACCTTGCAATGAATTGCAAATATTAAAAGGGCTTTCGATATCTAATACCCAGGTAGTAGAATCATAAATTAAGAAATTACAAGGTGTTATCATATAATTATCTTATCCAGCAAAACTTACTTCTTTCTTGACCTCTTTGGATCTAGGGAGGCAATGTATTGAGGATAATTCCTTTTTCAGTGCTCCAGCTTCTTGCAGTAGAAGTATTCCATCTGACTCTGATCGAACTTAAGTTTCTTGATCTGATTGGGCTTGGGTGCCCTAGTACTTTGCACCCTTTTCTTGTTCTTCTTTTCTTTCTTAAAGGGTCGACGTCCAGAAGAAGATCCTCCCACAATATTCACCGACTCCTTTTGGAGCTGGTGATCCTTCTCAAAGTTTTGCAGCAATCCCAGCAAATCGTGGTAGTTAACTGCAGGCTTTGTCATTCAAAAATGAGTAAGAAAAGGGAGGTAGGGCTTAGGTAGAGAGTTCATAATAGCATCTTCCCCAACTTCTCTGTAGGAGAAAGTCGAGCTTGCTTAGGCACTCAATTATCTTGATCATGTACAATACATGATCAGTGACTGATGCTCCTTTCCTCATTCGAGTATTGAAGATGGCATAATTAGTCTTGTGCCTTTCAACATCGTCGGATGTACCAAAAGACTTGTTCAATATTTGCAACATATCCTGTGGCTGAGTATTTTTGAAACAATGGCTAAACTCATCATTCATCACCGCCAGCATAATCAACGAACCATAGTCCGATCATTGAGCCACTTTTGATAAATATCTCTGATCGAGCTACATGCATTTGGAGCTGGCTCCTCGGGTGCCAGATCAGTTAACACATACAAGATCCATTCGTGCTCCAGGATAATTTTGAGCTTTCGATACCAGCTATCGAAATTTGATCCCATCAATTTATTACTATCTAATAGTGATCGGAGCGATAAGGTGGTGGCCATAACTGCAAAAAAAAAATAGAACCTAATTAGTATATGAATTGATTAAGCATAAAGATATGAATTTCAGTCTAAAGATTCTTCCACTATTTTATTCGAATTGATAGCCTCTATCTTCAATTCGAAGAATTACACTAATTTCTTAGTGGGTACTAGAATCCACATAGACTGCACATGAGTCCGAGTGTGGCTCGGCCAATCTTTATGTACCCATGGATAGATTCTTAACCAATTATTTTATCAAACAATTTTTAGTATTCAATTTTGCCCCAAACACCTCTTCAGTAGGTGTGTGATGCCTCCACTGAAAGTTCTGATTAGGTCCAATCATTAACATGCCAAAATTTAGCGTATCCAACAAACGAGTGATCAGATCTGAGTGTGGCTCGACCAATCTGTCCATCATCAGAAAGATACAACTAAAACAATATATTATGAATGATAATTTGGACAGTCAGATGAGCACCAGACGTGTGGCGTGTCTAATGATCATTTAAACCATTAAACTCATTATCACCCAACTTAATGAGAGGCTATGATCTAGTTATCACCATAACTATTTCATTTTTAGGGACCTAATAATTTTAAAAGATTTAATTAGTTGAATTGAGAGATAAGAAAAGATTTGACTAGTTTATCTTAATCCTCCCACTGACTTCACTAAGTCAGATTAAAGAAGATTAGGTAAAAATTGATCCAGCCAATCAGTCATAAATCCTTCCACTGACTTCACCAAGTTATGAAGAGGACTCAAGACAAGTCGAACTAGGGGCACCTAAATCAGTCACACTGATTTTCTAGTTAGCATGGGTCAACTCCAATCATTAAGTGATCTAATCAAAATATGATTCACTATGTTGGCCAGGTAAGTGAGATCGATGGGAGGGATATGCCATTAACTCAACATAGACTCAATCTATGCGAGTAGCTCCTAATTAATGACCATCGATTAAAGCTGTCATACTTACCTTAAACACCAACTGGTTAGTCATTTTCAATTTGATCAACTTATAGACTTGGATTCGACCATGAAGCTACGATCAAAGTTTATATTGGTCTAATCAAAGGTATAGACTTGATCAACTATATCTATTGAAATTGATCAAGAGAAGAAATTGACTCAATCAGAATTAACTTTTAATTAGATTTGATCAATTACTAACATGATCCATTATCAATGATTTCTAATCCTAAGTTTAACCCAGTTAAATGAACTTGACTCGAGCTAACCCATTAACCCATGAGTTATGAAATTAATACCTTAGATCTTTGATTATCAAATCTAGATCACTTAATTCTCAATTAAGTTTTGGACTGATATGGGTTCGGATTTGGTGTTTGAAAATAGTTTTTAATTTTATAAAATATTTTTACAATCAATCATCTAATGATCAAAACTCTAATTTTAAATCTAATATACATTATTTTAGATCTAAAATAAAATTTTAAAATTTTTTTCATTATTTATTATCATGAAAAAAATCGCACAGCACCCCTACACACTATAGGAGATCCCATGGAATGGGTAAATAGGATAGTGAAATCCTGATTTCTCCTATGACTGGACGGCTATGAGGATCTATCTAATTAGATTACTATACTACTCAGATTCAAAATTAACTATTTAGATCTAATCTAAATAATTAAAATCAGATTATATGCAAAAAATTTATGTCAGAAGAAATCTTGCTTTAATATCATGTGAAAAAAAAATGGGTAGTTCAAAGCATGTATTTTTAAAATTTTACAGTAAAATAATAAAATATTAAATATTTTAATCTTTTAAACATATCTTAGATCAGATCTAAACTATCATTAAGGATCTATAATATGAAAAAATTACATATAAAATCTGATAAAAAAAACTGCATCGATCACATTGATGCCCTGAATATGATCTAACTTTTAGATTATGTCAGTAGAGTTCAGAACTCATCACCTTTTCGTGGGTCAATGATCTTTACTGCTGATAAGTATGGTACAAAGCTCTCACAGATATCAAGCTACCATACAGATCATCTGATCTTTACAGATCATCCACTTGAAGCTCTGATCGGATCTTCCTTCGCAGGAGTGCTAGCTCACATCGAAGACTCTGGATGGCTGATCCAAGCTCCTTTCTTCGGATCTTCTGGACTCCTCCAGATCAAAAGATGAAGCTTTATGAGGAGGTGGTGGTGTAAAAGATTGGACAAAACTCACTCTTATATTTTTTTTCTCACAAAATCTAGAGATGAAACCCTTGAACCCACAGCTCACGTCCGAGAGGAAGAACACTTCCTTTATTTCTCATGCACGGAAGCTCAACCCACTCTCAACATTTTACATCCCATCTCTCAAGTTTCTCATGCCAAAAATTACTTCTAATCTTGTACAAAACTGATCCCCTTTTAAGGTTGGCATCCCATGGAAGATAAGGATAAGAATAAGGTAGTTTTGATTCAAATTCAAGTGTTGGTTGATCCTTATCACCAATTCAAATCAAATTTGAATTAAATTTTAAATCAAACTTTATTTTTATCTTATGAACTTAGAGAGGGATTGACCAACATCAAAATAGTATAAAAAATCTCATGCAAAAATACTTTATGCATGAAGAAATATGATGGCATGAAAAGGAGAGTCCAACTCAATTTGGACTCTAGGTTTTCATTCAAATTCAAACTAATTTGAACTCAAATTTAAACCAACCAATTTTTAATTCAAAAGAACTCAGATGAGAATATAAAAAAAGTTTTTGTATATAAGAAAAAATCACATAAAATATTTCTCATGTGAAGAATAAGAGGGCGCAGATAAAGGAGGTGCAAGGAATTCGAATTCGAATTATTTTTCTCATCCAATTAGATTCTTAACCCAACCAAATTATGTTAAACCCAATTAGACCATTAAACTGAATCTAATTAGGTAGCAAGTAGCTTTGATCAAATTCTAATCAAATCAAAAATTAATCGAACTCAAGTTCTGATCATATCAGGAATCGAACACCTTTAGCGATTAAGTCATCTCATAACCTAATCGAGTCAAACCAAATTGAATCCAATTCAATTAGATTCGATCCAAACTTCAATACTCAATCAAATTGAGTTAATTAATAATCTAATTACTAATCAATCCTCTCATAATTCATCAATAATTAGTGAATTGATTTATTGTAACTTTTGCATAGGGTTAATCATCAATCGAATTGACTGTTTTATCTTAGAATGATTCTTAATCGTTGATCCGCCATATGATCAGTCAAAAACTTCTTTTGAGTATGACCCCATAGATTTGAACCTAAATCGATAGTATGAAAATAATCTTTTTATACCAATCAAAGTGACCATCTAGCAATGATATCCGACATCCAGATAGGTCGAAAGATTGCAAAGCATCATTCAAGAACCTATTGGTATATAGGTACCGTACAATTCATTCTTTTGATCTAAATACTCAAGATGACCTAGGATTTAACTGTTAACCCTGATATAATCATCCACATTGTATTTTAATTTTTAAAATTTATCACATGGATTATCCCGGTCAAGATTTTACTGAATTGAAATACACTGATACATTAACTCTTACTTATTCGAAGGGATCAATTCTATCTTGACTCACACACTGACTTCACAAGTACCTGACTACGCCCAAAAATCTTTCATCACTGAATTAAAAATTTAGGTAGTCCGGCATCAAAGCATAGTGAGTTGCTTGCAAGTCACCATGGTGATCTTAGGTCGGAGGGACACTTAAACTCATATCCTTCGTGAGCTACTCTTGACAGCAGAGTGCTCAGCAATTAATCACATTCAGTGAGATATACTTCTACATCTCATTTGTATGCCATGCTAGTATCTCCACACTCTTTAGTTAAGAGGACAACCAACGTACATGGCATACAATGATCTATACTTGATATAGCTATCGTCTTAATAATAGTATATCATTTGATCACGAACTTAAGATTTAAGGACTAAATGATATATCCTCCTATATCGAATCAAATAGTCCTAAGGACTTCATCACATCACAGGAGTTCAAAATGAGATGTATATAGTGATGAAAAAATTAAATAATATTTATTAATTCAATAATTCATATATAATTACAATGATAAGCACAACTGTCAACAGATTGACGATTGATTTTGGGATACAATTTTCAATATAGACTATACATCATAGGTTCGTACCCATCATCTTGTAAAGTCATGGATCATAGGCATACTCTCAGAAGAAGTTCTCGGACATGCCGTCGGACTATGAATGGTGATAGGGTAATGAAAAGCCCTAATTGATCATTTCATGCAAAGCTCAGTCACCCGAGAGTTCGACCTCCTTGCTCAGCTCCAATACATTAGGAAAGAGAATAATTCTTTAGCTGTTGATCTTTACAAATTTAATTTTATTTATGATCGACCGCATGCCATTGATAAATCTGTGTCAGGTGTTAATAAGATTTTTAAATTGCTTGAAGGCCTTGATGGCAAATATGAGTCATTTAAAATGACTATATTCAAACCTCCTCTTCCATCATATGCAGAAGTGGTCCCACAACTTTAAAGCTACGAGTTGCATAATAAGCAAAATCTGAGCACTACCCCAAACACCTCCATGGCTATTGTCTCACAACGAAATAATGGTAGCAACAAGAACAATCATAGGGGCAGAGGTGGGGCACCCACCTTTAACTCAAAAGGTCATGGCTTTGCTTAGGTGGACCAAAGTGGCAGGCATTTTTCGAGCAACAACTATGCTACCCAACAGTCCGATTCGGCCAGCTCCACACTAAACCCAAACATACGAGCTGAGCCTCTTATTTGTCAAATTTGCAAGAAAAAAGAGAATGATGCATTGAAATGCTGGTATCGCTTTGACAACAGTTATCAAAGCGGTGACATACCATGGGATCTTACAACTCTACATATCTTAGATCCTCAGGACAACGAGTGGCACCCCAACACTGGTGCTAATGCTCACATCACTGATAAGCTAGGTAATCTTATGAATTTAGCTTCTTACCATGATTTTGATAGTGTGATGGTTGGAAATGGTACACCACTACAAATTACTCATATTGGTACTGGCCGAATTGGCAATGACACTTGCCATTTTTTACTTCATAAGGTTTTGGTTGTACCAAAAATGAAAAAAATCTACTATCTGTATCTCAACTAACAAGAGATTATCCATGCTATTTTGAGTTTGATGCCTCTGGTTTTTCTATCAAGGACTCTAGGACACACTAGGTATTGATGTCGAAAATTAATCATTAGGGACTATACACCAATAAGGATCCATACTTTGCTGCATTTTTTTCTCAAAGAAATAAGGTAGTAGATGAACTCACTTGACATCGCTGATTGGGCCAATCGAATAGCCATATTTCATAGTATCTGCAGAGCAATAATTTAATTTTAGTAAATAAGCCAACTAGCACCTTATGTATGAGTTGTCAGATAAGCAAAAGTTTAAAATTATCATTTTATTTATCTAACTCTCGGTATTTGTATTCATTGGAGAAAATACATTATGATCTTTGAAGACCTGCCCCCATTTTTTTACCATAAAAATTTCATTACTATGTGATATTCATTGATGATTTTTTTCGTTACTGCTGGATATACCCATTGAAACAAAAATCAGATTTTTTTTATTTTTTTTTTTCATTTCATAAATTGGTTGAAAATTAGTTTGATTATAAGATTAAATTTTTTCAATTTGATGGAGGGAGAGAATTCATTAGCAATAATTTTCTTACACATCTCCGTGGCTGTGATATACCACATCAGCTTTCTTATCCTAATATACCAGAACAAAATGGTGTTGTTAAAAGGAAACATCGACATATTATTGAACTCAGGCTTGTTGCACTTTTTGAAGCTTCTATGCCTCTTTGCTACTAGGTGGAAGTGTTTACAACTATAAACTATTTGATAAACTGACTCCCATTCATGGCTCTAGGAAGACAAAGTCCATATTCAATCCTGTTTAAGAAGGACCCTAACTACTCTCTACTCTAGTTTTTTGGGTCTTATTGTTATCCATATCTTCAGAACTGCATGATGAACAAATTTGACAAGTGCTCCCTATCTTGTGTATTTTTGAGGTATAGTGAAAAATACCAGGGCTATCACTATCTTCATCGATCAACTGGCCGTATTCATATATCTCGAAATATTATTTTTGATGAGCCCAATTTTTCATTTACTTCCTCTTCTCATGTCATTGCCATAACTGAGGGAGAGCTACTATGCTGGGCCACAGCCCAGCCCAACCCATGTTATGCTCCAACAGCTGCTTCAAGCCCAGACCACAGTCCAGCATCCACTGAGCATTGGACCGAGGCCCAATCCAGCTTCACACCTAGTCCAGCAACAACTCAATGACCCAGTCTCTCATCTGCTAAGTCCGATTTTGCACGAGAATGCACACGCCTATTTATCAAAGATGCACCAGTCGTGGATGAAGCAGTGATTGCAACCTCTGACCAACTAACTCCACAATCAGGAGAAGGTAACACCCACATCCACAGCCCACCACAGTTCGAGGCTATCAGTTTCATATCGCACCCCATGGTCACCTACTCCAAGGTTGGCATCTCCAAGCCTAATCTGAGGCATGCCAATATTGCATTAGCGTCTATTCCTCCCAAACCTCGGACTATCCATTTAGTCTTAAAAAATCTCGGATGGATAGCTGCTATGCATAAGGAGTTAGATCCTCTCGCAGCCAATCGAACCTGGGAGCTTGTCCCCCATCATCCCTCGATGAATGCAGTCGGTTGCGAATGGGTGTTAAAATCAAAGCTCCATGCAGATTGGATGCTTGACCAACTAAAAATCTATCTTGTGGCAAAAGGCTTCCACCAAGAGAAGGGTATCGATTTTTCAAAAATTTTTAGTTTGGTAATTAAACTGGGTAGCATTCGCATTGTTCTAATAGTTGCCACTATTCGAAATTGACTGATTTGCCAACTTGACATCAAGAATACCTTCTTACACGACGATCTCGATGTCCCTATCTATATGGAGCAACCGTCTGGCTTTCACGACCCATCATATCATAATCATGTATGCTTACCTCGGCATACTTTATATGGGCTCAACAAGCTCTTCGAGCATGGTTCGACAAATTCAATGACTTTTTTATCAGATATGATTTCTTCTGCAGCAATGCCGATCCATCATTATTTGTTTATCACCACGACGGTCACAGTATCATCATGTTACTTTACGTTAATGACATCATTCTCATAGGTGATTCTCCAAAACTTTTGGACCACCTTATTTATACCCTCGGTCATGTGTTTTCCATGAAAGGCCTTAGCCCACTTCATTATTTCTTAGGGATCAAAGTTAGTCGCTCCTCCAATGGGCTCCTTCTTTCTTAAAGGATATATGCTTCGTATCTTTTAGTTCAGACTTCCATGGAGCAGTGTAAACCGATTGCCACTTCCATGACCGCCAAACTGCCACCACTCAAACATGGTGATCAACCATATAATGATTTCTCAAACTATCGAAGTCTTGTTGGAGCTCTTTAGTATCTTACTCTCACACGTCCGGATTTCTCACTTATGGTTAATACTATATGTCAACACATGCATGCCCCAACTATAACCTATTTTCAGATGGTTAAGTGTATGCTCCGAGATATTTGAGGCACTTCATATCTTGGGCTTCATATTCTGGTCCACAACTTATTGGACTTGTTTGCTTTTGCTGATGCAGACTGGGCTGGATGTAAAGTCACGCGTCACTCTACCATGGGATATTGTATATTCCTTAGCTCCAATTATGTTTTTTGGTGCGTCAAGAAGTAGCCCATTGTGTCTCGATCCACTGCTAAAGTCAAATATCGAGCTCTTGCTTCAGCTGTTGCCGAATTCACTTGGATTTCATTTATACTTTGTGACATTAGGGTCCCACAACCTCGAGCCCCGCTACTTTTCTCTGATAACTTGTCTGCATTGCATCTCACGACCAATCTGATCTTCTATGCTCGAACCAAGCACATCGAGATCGATTATCATTTTGTTCTGAAAAAGATCACCCTAGGCTCTATTATCACTCACTATATTTCATCTTTTGCACAACCCGTAGATATATTCATGAAGCCATTGACTCGGGACAACTTTATCAGTCTACAGACCAAACTCGACCTCTGGTCCTTACCATCGCCCGATTTGAGGGAGAGTATTGAAGTCAAAAAATTAGATCATAAAAATAGCTCATGCTATTGGCAAGAATCATAGAGTATCTTGTATATTGTGCAATAATTCAAAATCTTTTCTTATTAGTAAGATCATGCAACAAAGGATCATGGAGATCAAGCCAACTAAGAGATCTTTTCATGTAGTGCAATAATTCAAAACCTTTTCTTTATTGGAAAGAATCATGGTGGATTACATTGATTAAGATAATCTCGCATATTATGCAATAATTCAAAAAATTTTCTTATTGGCAAGATCATGCAAATCAAAAATAATGAAAAATCAAGCCAACTAAGAGATTCTTTCATTTAGTGTATAATTCAAAATATTTCTTTTCAATATGAATGTACGCCATTTTTTGTAAAATATTTTCTTCAATAATGATTGCTCCAAGTACTATAAATTTACAAATCAATGAATGAATTGTGTGTGATATTTTCTCTCAAATATCCTATCTCATTAATTTCTTTCATTGCAACTATACATATGTAGTTATTATTACTATAAATTACTATAAATTATATCATAATTAATGCATATATATAGAGCCTCTATAAGTGCATATATTCATAGAATAGTGTGCAAATTATTTTGGATATTTTTTAAGAAATGTTAGGATCATATTTCAATATTCTAAAAAAGAAGGGATTTTTGCAATTTAGAAAAAAGAGATACCCTAAAAAAACTTTTATGAACTTTTTCAATAGATTAAATAACTAGTATCAAGTTGGATTTTACTTTGAGAGATATAATCTACCAATTGGTCCATGTATTAAGAAAAATAATTTTTTAAGAGCAGAATATTGTATAATTTTGCAATTACTATATCTAAGGATAGCTCTCTTATTAGGAGAATTCCTCCACTAACAAAAGAAGACCAGAAAAATAAGATGCTTGTGTTGGGTTTCGAAGTACCATGCATGCAGAATTTTTTAAAACTATTTTGAACATGTAGCAGAAGAACAAATTAAAATAATTTTTAATCTATGTATGCATAGATCTAATCTAACACCTACGGATCTAGTTCATATGATGAAAATAAGATAATCATGCATATCTAATTTCTAAAATAATTTGAAAATTTTAATGATTAGATCACTTACCTATAGTGCAAAACTCTTTCTTCAGATCGGATCTGTGGATGTTGCAGGTTCCGTTTGAAAGCTGCACCGCATATGGACTCTATGGGTATCTACACGTGGCTGAAATATGTCGAAGCATCTGAGATCACTGAGATGCTAGCTCTCTTTCAGATCTTCACTTTGCTGGTTGGATCTGATCGCCTTCTTCGACGGTCATAGAAGAAGATCTGCGGGAACTGCTGTCGCGCAGCACTGGAGGAACGTCAAAAGGAACTGGGAGAACTCCTCCATCTTTTTTCTCTCCTTTTTTTGATCTCTCCCTCTCTAATTTCTCTTTTTTTATGGCCAACCAGATAAGGGCTTTGGGCATGTGGAAGGTGGAAGGAGGAGGCGACGGCATAAGGTGGAACCCTAGGATGATTTTCTTGTTGTTATTCTTTCACGCCCAAAAACCCTAGCCCTTTTATAGATGTAGGCCAAAGGATACATAGAGTTCAATTATTTTTAAACTCTTATCTAATAAAAGCTTAAGTTAATCTTGAACCAATCCAACCCAATCAGATAGAGAGAGAGTCCCAGGGAAAATGGGTGCCAACCTTTGGCGCCTCTCTTCTCTTTTTATCGCGCGCCAAAGGAGGGGGCAAGCATCCCTACGCACGCCCCTCCTTTCTACCATGAGATAGGAGAGAGAGTCCTAATAAGACTGAGACTCTTGCATTGTTATCTAATTAGGTTCAATTTAGATCCAATCTGAGTTCGATTCAAATCCGATTCGAGTCCGATTCATTTCAAACTCATTTCTAATCTATTTAGAATTTAATCTTGAATTCAGATGCCTAATTAGACACAATTAAGTCAAGCTTAAATAAATTAAATATGATTTAATTATTTAAGGTTTGATCTTTCAACTTGATCTCATCAAATTGGATTACAACAATTGCAATTAGGTCCTCCTTGCTAACTATTAGTAGATTTTATATTTGTAACTTTTATAAATTAATCCAAATTATCAATCATATTGATGATTTGATTATGATCCAACCATTTGATCTGATCAAACTCTTTTTGTATGTGATTTCATAGATTTTATTCTATCTGATAGTGAGATATACCATGATTTATATCATAATATCATCGAAATACCTTTCGATGAGTTGGAATAATTTTAACTCTCACTCATCAAAGATCATCGATCCAGAACGATCCAAGTGAGCTCTCACAATCCACTAGTGACGTCTAGCAGTATGTAGTGGTAATCCAGCAGAATATAATGGTTAGAATTTTTAGATATAGTTATCATATGATTCAGTTTCTCTATCGTAAATTCTGACAAGATGGAGGTTATAAAAATTTATCAAATCATAACATCCATCATATGAAAGATTCGATTAGCTCAAATCTAAATCATGATACCGACAGAATTTTTTTTTTATCTATCACCTTGCTGTGGCCATAGATTTAAGGACTCAGCTTTTCAAATCCCATAAGACTGCTTCTTATCTACTAAGATCGATAGATCCCATGTAAGTATGCATCCTGCTCCTACAATAAACCTACTATAACCAACATACACTACAAGGGTCTAAATAGTTAAGAGATCATATTTATGTATGGTCAAACTATGCAACTGCACTGTGAGAAGTCAAGGTACCGCAGGTCAAAAAATTATTTATACCACTACAACATCGAGATAATCACTGATGAGTGAGTAAACATCCATGTGATCTCTTGTATAGTCACACTTAGTATCGATATTCTCTAACAACCATCTGCACTCTCGCTCAATGCCTCCACACTGTAAATTAGAGACTCATCTATCCTGAAAGAAGTGATCCATGCATCGATCTAACTAGATCAGTCACTATCTCTGTAATGATCCATCAATCGAGAGCAATTTAGGAATTAATCATACATGTCTCTAAGTCTCAACTTTTAAGAATATGTATCTTTAATTTATTAATTTATAGGATGATTCTCGGATACATTAAATAAGAATGGATAAAAATACCTATTTTTTTGATAATTCAATGTTTAAGTATAAATATATATCCTAGAACTATTACAATGTGTCTTACCATACTAGCTTTTCAGGACATGTTTCTAACAGCTTGGGAATTTAGGATCATGAGAACAATTAAAATCTTGATCCATAAAGCTCCCAAATCCTACTGTTCGTTCACACCCTCTTCACAGCTCATACTTTTGCCATTCTCGAAGGCACATTGTGAATACCATATCTATACAACTCATAGAGAACTAATAGATATGTTTTGATATTATAGGCAAAACAACTCATTTTATTAATCTCCATACTCATGTAAAATATTGGAGCCAAAAAAGGGACAAATTTATATGACTAGCCTTATCATACTACAAGTATTATTGAGAATACCACACCTAATACAAACTCTAGCCTGGCTTGGTTAATATGACAAGCTAGCTGTTCCATAGTAACCCTCCTATCGAAAATGTGCTTTAGGCATCTATAGCCGAGATCCCCCACTGACTTCTTGTTTTGATTATATCGGATACTTATGGAAATATTTATACTAGAGCTACTTAAAGTAGCCAACTTCAACAACCCCCCTACCAAAAAAAAAAAAAGAATCCTCCTATCGGGAAGACAAGGCAAGGTGAAGTAGGCAATACTCTAATAACTGTCCCACTTTTTCTTTTACAAAGATTCTATTTTTGAATCCTAATCATTTCATAATAAAGTAAACAAATGAGCCCCCCAGTGTTTTCTTTATTTCAAAGAAATCACTTCCCTCAAAAAAAGAAATAAAGAAATTTTATTTTTTGCTAAATTGGGCTACAAGACCAGCAATGATGATGGCTCTCTTGATCGAGATTAGGAGCAAAGTTTCATCAACAATAACAGGACGAGAGGTGGACAAGTCATGGAAGGTCAGAAATGTAGTTGATGGTCGAATGGCTCTTGTTGCGGAGCTTAAAGATGCAAATGGAGCCATTCGCATAAACATTAGCACAAATGCCAACATTGCTTCAGACATTGCAACATGCCAACATCAGCTCAACAGTGGATTTAATCCAACCAATAATTTCCCCTACAATATATCTCAATGAAATCAATGATTGTGAAAAAAGAGATAATTTGGAATGCTGGGGTAGGTGATGGAGTTTCCTTCGTTAATGGCACCATTATATGATGCATGGAGACCACTTGATATTCTCGGATGAGTCGGTTGCTTAGACATTGGAATCCAGCTTAGATTAGGTGGATAGGGGTTGTACCTTTCTAGCAAAAGAAGGATTCACCTTCTAACAAAAAAAAAAGAAGGATTCACCTTCTTTCAAGCAAATGCACCATTGGATCACCTACTACATGGATCTCAAAGCCCTCCAAACCCTATCATTCATTCATCCACACAAATCTCAAAGCTACCAGTTGATGATCCAATGGTGGATTTCAAGAAAGTGAATCCCTCTTTTATATGCAAGATATGGATGGTGTTCAATTCATCTCTTTTGAATTTTGAATCTTAAAAACCAGGTGGTAAGGGCATGCTTGTCCCTGATTGAATTGAGACGGGCTGTTTGGACTTCATTGGTGAGTGTAGTCTATTATGAGATTGTTTGGGATGTAGCTTGGGCTTTGATTTGATAAGATGAGTCTTATTGCTTGAACTTGATAGAATCCCCTATTCCCTATCGTCGAACAAAAATCATATGGGGCGAGCCTAGTTTCATACCCATTTTTTTTCGCATCTTAAAGAGAAAATTTAGAAGTCAAATAGGGATTAAATTTCTCCTACTAATGAAATTCGTTAGTTTCATAACTGAAATAATAAAAAAAAGATGTATGCCTAAAAGAAATCTTTCGTGATCATCCATATCCTCTTTCTTCCTCATCAAATTTCTCCATCCATTATCTTTCTCATCAAGCCATTTCTCCCATCCATAAGGTTTTTTTTTCGAGCCTCTTTCTGCTCTTCCAAACCCCACATGCTATCTCTCCTATCCATGAGGTCTTCCTCGAGGCTCTTTCTCCTCTTCTAAATCTTTCTTCTTTTCTCAAATCTTTGTATTTAAAAGTTTACGAAAATAGTATATCATTTTATCTAGAGATGTGTATTATGATGTCGGATGAATATTTTACTAGGTATATATCAACTGACTATATACTGTGTACTAGTAGATACTAAATTTGATAAACTATGTATCAATTTATTTGTAGGTATGTATTAGGTCGTTGCTCGGTGTATATCAAAAAAGCTTATAATATATATAAATAAGCCGTCTAGTATGTATCATTTGCTATACTGATGAATACTATATTTTGAAAACTATATATCAATTTATCTAGAAGTATGTGTTGGAATGTTAAATAAATATTTTACTAGTTATGTATCAACTAATCATATACTATATACTGATGAATACTAAGTTCAGTAAACTATAAATAAATTTAGCTATATGTATGTATTGGGTCATTGCTGAGTGTGTATCAAAAAAATTTACAGTATATATCATCTGGCTATATATTTAATATATATCATTTGATCATATAATATATATCGCTAAAAAGTATGTGCTAAAAATAAAAAAGAAAGAGAATATTTTAATCACGGGATTAATAACTCCAAAAAATCTTTGACTTTTAGACTTAATCCTTAAGATGGGTATTAAGAGAAATGTGACATCATACGAAGCCTGCCCCATATGCTTAAGGTCGCAAATAGGTCGGGTTGACCTGTGACGTGACCCAACCCGACCCAACCCACTTAGACCTGCTCCAACCCATTTTAAAGGATCCACAAGATCGAATCGAATTTTAAAATTGAATCCGTTCAATTTTTTGCATCGGATCTGGGTTTACTGAATTCGAACTCGATCTGATCAAATTCGAATCAATATTGGATCTAACATATAAACCATAGAGTAAATAAAGTAGAATTAGAATTCTAAATGCTCTTGCAGAATTGTGATTTGTTATACAGTTTCGCTCAATTTGACTATGAGATTTCTAAAAATTATATTTATACTAAGATTGTTGATCTCTACCAACTGATAGTGCATATTGTGTTTATCTTGTACATACTATTAAGGTGAAGGCCATCAATCTATTTATTTGTTATGATTTGTTTACTTGAATTGAGGAACAAATACTATACCAAAAGTGGAAGGAATATTTCAATTGTCAAGAAAAAATAAAGATATTGTAGAAAACTGTATATGATCTTTATGTTAGTTTATGTATTCATTTTTTCTCTCTAGATTATAACTATATTTTAGTCAATTCTTGATAGTAATATATTAAAATTATAATATTTGATAGCATCCATTTATTTATGAAATTTTGTGCTAAAATTTTTTTAAATAATGATTGAGCTTTAGTAGTTAAAAATTATGGATTGCTTATAAATTAATGGCCAAAAAAAAGTGATATTTATTTTATTTTGTCATAACTTCTCGTATGTTGGCCTATCACACGAACCGGATCTGAACCAGATCTGATTTTTTTAGGTTGGAATCGGATTATACATATATTCGATCTAATCCAAATGATTCAATAGGACAAAATTTTTGACCATGGATCCGATCCAATCCAACCTGATCTTCTATTGGATTGGATCTGGGTTCAATATTAAGACCCGATCAAAGAATCGAATCAGATCGGAATCACTCATAATCCAGTCCGATCTGATCTATTTGCACCCCTACATATGATATTTTATAGTGCCCGCCTGATATGATTTTGGTTTTCTATCACCTATTTGTTATTTAAAACTTCTTTTATTAGCTAATCTCATCTCATTTACCCATGGGGGTAAATGGAATGCAAAGGTTATTTTTAACCATTATACTTAAAAAAAAAAAATTTATCATCGTGTGGATAACAAACTTCTACTCATCCAAGCAAGTGCGAAACTCAAGGATGATTAAACCTATATCAACCGTACACTAAAACCCGGTTCGTGCGGCACAAGGAGACAAACCGAAACGACGTGGCACACACGGAGCATCTAGCGTGTAGATCAATCAAAGCACTACTCTCCTCCGAGGAAAAAAAACAGGAAAAATGCTTCCCCCGCTACATGGTCATGAGACTAAATGCCGCATCAACCGTCCATCATGCCGTCATGGTCTGCGACTAAACGTCTACACGCAAACACAGTCCACCGATCCATCCCCCCATCCCCAATCTCGGACCAAGCGAGCGCAAGTCCACCAATCCTTACTACCAAACGTTTCCGACCAATGGGAATTTCCATTTCCGAACCGTTGCAGTTATGAAGATTGAACCGTTCGACCGAACCGGTCGCACGCAGGTCTGGACCGCAAAATCCGTACTACAAACGCCGGTTCGGTTTAGCGGCTCGATAGTGCCCGGTCCCTGATTACCCACCGACTCGAAGTTATTGAAGGCAAAGCCGCGAGAGAGAGAGCTCGGAGGGTGGCAGAAGAAGCGAGCAAGGGGGAGGGAGGGAGAGAGAGAGGAGGGGGAGAAGTGAGCGGGGGAGGGAAGAGATGACGCTAGGGTTGATCAATGCGAACCCGGTGGTCCACGCGAAGAAGGAGAGGGTTGCTCGCGCCGAGGATTCCCACGCCGACAACGCCGTCGATCCCCTGGACGTCTTTGGTATCCTCCCGTCGATGATTCATTCCTCTTCTGATGCTTTCTAGTTTCTTCCCGCTTGATTTCTGGGGATAGTGCTTAAAATTCATGTGTTTCTTTTTTCTCGGAAAAGATGGAATCTTAAGAAAGTTTTGGTGTTAAGTTTGTCGTCGGTGATAGGTTTTTAATATTAACATCACTGCAATCCTTTTTCTTTTTTTCTCTGTTCTTCCCCCTCTTTCTTTTTCTTCGCACTCGATTTTTTTATGAAAAGCCCGCTTAAAATTAGTATCAGCTTCGTTTTGCTGGAAAAATCGAAACTTGCGAAGATTTTGGAGTTCATTTCCTCGTTATTATAGCTTATTATTTTTTAAAATTGATTGTTAATAAATTGACATCCTTAGAACGATCAATTCCTCCTCTCTCCTTCGTCTCTTTCCCTGTCTTCACACTAAATTTTTTGAAAAAACTGCTTAAAATTTATGTCACTTTCCTTTTCTGAAAAAATGGGAACTTGAGAAAGATTTGGAGTTAATTTCGGGTCACTAGTAGCTCATAAGTTTCGGATTTTAATTCTGATTACTATTATTATTTTTAATGCTTTGAAACATGCTGGTTTGTTCTACTTCCCTAATAGTAGTGTAGGTGAGGATATGTGAAGGTTGTTTCTCTACTCAATTCACCAGATTCTGTGAGGGATATCAGGGATCCCGAGCACCCTTACTCCTTGGAGCAACTCAGTGTTCTCTCAGAGGAGTCCATCACTGTCGATGAGAAGCTCGGCTGCATTCAGTAAGCATGGATTTTCCAGTTCACCATAATTAGATTTTTTGTATTTAAACTCCTTTTGAATTTTGTTTTTGTAATAAAAATAAGCGCTGATGAAGTTCATGTTGAGTGAAGAACTTTTATACCCTAAACTTATCAAAAAGTTGAGTTTTGTTTGCTGTTTTAACTTGCTTTCATAAGGCTAATTTGGAGAGATGACAAAGGTGAGATTTTGTGTGTGAAACCAGGAAAGGTAGAAGCTCAAGGGTTAATCTATGGAGTTTGATGTGTAAGTTTATATGACCTTGGGTTGTTTTGGGGTGAGGGAGGCGGGGGGCGCGCGCGCCGGGGTTTGCAAAGGGAATTTGGCTTGAGTTAGTTTGGAAGAGTCGCAGAAAAGGAATTTGGCTAAGTAAACACATATTAAATGAGCTTTCATTAGATAAATAGATTATCTCACTCTAAGCTGTTTTATTGTGTCACCAGCTTTTCATTCTCAGTTGGATTTCAATGACGATTTATAAGAGTGATGTCAAGCTTTTCACTTTGATATCATCATGCTGATATTTTTCATATTTATAGGATTACCTTCACTCCAACTGTTCAATACTGTAGTATGGCTACAGTTATAGGGTTATGCTTGAGGGTTAAGCTGATGCAGTGCTTTCCCCCACATTGCAAGGTTAGTTATTGTTCTTAACCATGCCTCTTGTTTCTTTGGTGGCTTTGTCAATAAATTGTGTTACTGTCTGGCTGATGATGTCCTACTGTCTTGTCTAGATTCTGGACATCAACAACTCTGGAACACCATTTAAGAAAATCACTTTGAAAGTTTGAATTATTGTGCTTATTTGTGAACTAGCGTGTGAAATATATTAAATAGAGGCAATTTAAAAGGGAAAGGAAGAAAATGTTGTAGACTTGCATTATTCTATGTTTTTTGATGAGATGGAGAATGTCTGTGAAATTGTTTTGGTTATCTATAGCTCTTTGGTACTTATAATTAATTATATTTTATTGTATATCTTCAGTTACCAAGCTAGAAAAGATTGAAATATGTCTATGAATATAACTTGGCACCTTTCATATTTTGATATGATATTCTGCATGGATGCATTCTCTCTTATGGTATTGGGTGGTTTTGTTGAAGAGACTGATTTGTATTCTTGACCTTGTTTTGCAATTTGCCATGGCGTTATGGATTTCTTTGAAACTTAATGATGCAGCTAGGAAATGAAAGAATATTTACATATGGATATTTGTCTGAAGAAAATGTTGGCCTACCATTATAATGCTGTCAGCCAGACTATATGCCCCTCTCATATGTTCACATTTGTACATCTCGATGAACATCTTTTTGTCTTTTCCTTGGGGAAATATATCTTGAAGTAATTGGTTTATTGTGTCTCTTCAGTGGGGAACAAGAGTATACATTGAGGATTGAGTGCAGCCATTAATTTGTTGGATTGTATTTGTTTCTTCAGTTGGGCATGTAATGGACATGAGAGGGAGGACAAATATTGCCATGGTTGTGGGTGTGACCATCCCTTAGATGTATGGGCCAGGAGATCTTAGGCAAGAAGAAAGCAAAATTCTGAAGCTAAAGGGCCATCCATCCTACAACCACTTTCATATCTGCATTAGTGGATAATTTCTAAAGTGGTCTAAAGTGCCATAATTCTCAATTCCATCTAACTGTTATATCAGTTGAATCTTGTGAAAGCAAATTACTAAATGGAATTTACTATAACTTGGACTCATAAAATGCGAAATAACAGATTTTGTGCAGCAAAGCATCTAGAATTAATGTAAAGCTTTTCAAATGCAAAAATTTTGATCCAGAAATCATTGGAATTTGGTCTTGGACTTGTAAGGTATTGTTGAAAATTTTGTCAAAGATGTACAAAGCATCTGAAATTGCCCTGAGTGGATGTCAGGATGAAAGGTATGATTAGTAAGAGACTTCTGGGTAGGCCATTTACTGAACATAACCTGGGTCTGTCAGCATTTGTCACCATCTCATAAACTTGAACCATGATCTACCTTTTGCCTTCTAGTCTGAGTCAAAGTGTATGTTGGGGAATTGCGTATTCAACTGTTGCAAACATTGACCATACTTACTTTCTGGTCTGCATTGGAGTAGGTACCCGTGATTTTTCTTTGATAAACTTTACATGGTCTTGCTTGAACAGTTGTTCTCAATGCATCTTTAAGAGTGTTTTTTTTAACTGTCTTCTTGTGTCAGTTTAATCTTTGATTATGCTTTTGACCCATATAATTCTAAGCATATGTGGTGGCATCAAAGCTTTCATATGCATGACTGATATCTTGTCTGAGAGTGTACTTTTCTAATTTTATTTTGGCTTTTTATGCAAGATATTGCTTTACTTGCACAGTTTTTCTGAGAAACGTGGTGGGGATGCCACCACCAGGATTTGAACGCTGGACCTCTCCCAAGTGGAGGGGAGTGCTAACCAGCTGAGCATAGGCTGGTGGATGCTTTTCTCGCACAATCAGGAACTCAGAAAAGCTGATGCAGCTGTTATCTTAATGGCAAAGAAATAGAATGAGATTTCAATCAGAGATAGCAACAACTTCCAGAATTAAATTACTCTTGCAGTTCTCTTTGAATGTTAAAAATGAAACATATGCACATTGTTTATCAAGCCGATTCTAACAACCGTGAAAATCTTCTTATTACTAATATTATGGCTATTTCCTTTTGTATTCGTATGGATGCCATCATTAGCTTGATGCATTTAAACATGGTCTTCATGATTGGCATTTGCAGGTTGACATAAATGTAACTCCAGGGTCTCATGCAGATGAAGAATCAGGTGAGGACAGAACATGCCCAACAAGTGAAACCATCTTGGTAGATTCCTTAGGCGCATACAGGGCTAGTAGCACTGGGTAAATATTGAGACAATAGTGGTAGATCTACAAAAGTTCACTCTCATTAGGTTTTGTTTTGAAATATCAGCATCGGTTCATTTTGTCTAATGAGAAAAAATAGAATACCCAATATCCTTGTGAGTATTAGCTTCTAGCATGTACTACATTTTGACCTTGTTCAGCAGCATTGCCTATATAATTTTAATTTTTTTTTCATCATCCTGGTTCTGGCACATCATTTAGAATCAAATAAGCTTGCATGTTCATATTACAATAACTTGGCTGCATATATAGTTCTTAGTTAAAGACCAGAATTTCTTTTGGGGGATAAATGGTCAATTAAATACAGTTCACTCTTCCCTGCAAGTTCCCAGCTTAGTAAGGTTGACCCTGTGCCAGCATAGTTGCAGTCCATTTTGATGAAAGATTCCTTGATTATGATATGAAACTGTTAGGATTTGATGCCTCGAGATTCAACCCACATTTCGCGGCAAAAAACGGAGTCCAACGAGATCAAGATCACCCCAAACGGAGCTCGGATGGAGAAGATACGAGCTTTTGAAGTCGGCATGAGACCCGAGGCGGCGGAGGGCGGCGGGCCGGCGGAGCGGCGGCGGCCGGCCCAGGCGGGGCCAACGTGCGGGACGCACGACCTAGGCACGCGGCTCAGGCGGGCAGGTGGCCCAGCCGAGCGCGCGGCCCAGCCGGGCGCACAGCCCAGCCCGTGCGTGGGCCCGCGCGCAGGCGCGGCCCAGGCCTGCACGCGCGGACCGGCCCAGGCCCACGTGCACGGGCCGGCCCAGGCCCAAGCGCCTTGCCTGGGCCTGTACCCCAATCCACCATGGACCGGGCAGTCCATGGCGGACCGCGTGGACCGCATGGGCGTTTCTCGCGGTCCACGGCACTATTCCATAGACCGATCGCGATCGGACGGCCAAGGGAGTTTCTGGTCTTGATCCAACGGTCCAGAGACTTGATTTGGGTTGATTAAGGAGTCCTAAACCTAATTTAAGTCATGTTTAACCCTTTTAAAGGGCCTGTGAGGCACAGAAAGGTGGTGTGGTGGTTTTTGGCCTGGTTTTCTCACGGAAACTGCGGTGGCGTGAACCCGAGAAGGAACCCGAAGAAGAGAGAGAGAGGCGAAAGCGCTAAGAGAGAAAGAGCAGGAGGCTCCTGGACAGCGGATGCCAGGCACTTCAGGGGTTCAGGGGGTCTTCCAAGAGAGAGCTTTTGTGAGGGAAACTTCTAGTGAGAGAGAAATTGGGTGTACGAGGGTTGAGGGTGAGATCTCCTCTTATAAATTTTTTTTTTATAGTGAAGTTTATATGCCCCGTGGAGGCGAGCCCTTTTGTGGCTGATCCACGTATTTTGATTGTTTTGTTTTGTTTCTTCTTTCTTCCTGCTGCATCGCGTGGTACTGAAAAGGTCTTGGGAGGTGGTGTCCTGACCAGACATCCTTCCAACAAGTGGTATCAGAGCAAGGCTGTACAAGGACACAGATTGCAGCGGTAGTAAGCAAGACTGAAGATGGAGAAAACAGGAACAATCAAGATGGAGATCAACAAGTTCAATGGTAACAGCAATTTCTCCTTGTGGCAGGCAAGGGTGAAGGACGTGCTCATCCAACAAGGATTGATCAATACTCTCTTGTGCAATGAGAAGCCAACCACCATGGAGGTGCGGGATTGGAAACGGCTACAGATGCAGGCAGTGAGTACCATCCGCATGTACCTGACGGATGAGGTGGTGATTCATGTACTGAGCGAGACTTTCCTGACGGTGCTGTGGTCGAAGCTCGAGGAGTTATACATGGCGAAGTCTCTCACCAACACTCTTTTTCTCTGGAGGCAGTTCTACCAACTGCGGATGACTGAGGGACAGAGCATGCAGGAGCATCTAAGCCACTTCCAGAAGATCCTCACCGACCTCCTCAGTGTTGGCGAGAATGTTGAGGAGAAGTCCAGGGCGCTGGTTTTGCTGGCGTCGCTTTTCCCTTCGTACGAGTCCTTGATGACTACCTTCTAATGGGGAAGAGCACCATCAAGATGGACGAGGTCATCGCGGCGATACTCCAGAACGAGGTTCTCGGGAGGGAGAATCCAGTTTTGAGCTCAGGTGGCGGTAGCTCAGGTTTGATGGCTTCTGGAGGAGCAGGAGGCGGTAGACGGAGCGATAGAAGATCGCAACGAGGGCGGTCCAAGTCCAGGAGAGACTTGAGCAAAATCAGGTGTTACCGGTGCGAAGAGTTGGGACATCTAGCCAGAGATTGCTCTCAACTCAAAAATCGGACGGTGGCTGCTGTAGCGACGGCCAACAGCGATTCAGATGGAGATGTCCTGGAGATATCTGACGAGGTATCTACTTCTTCCCAGCAATGGATATTAGATTCTGCATGCCCCTATCATGTATGTTACACAGAGGAACAGTTTGACTCTCTCGAGAACAGTGAGGGCACTGTATATCTGTCGGATGGATTAAACTGTGCGATCAGAGGCATCGGGACGGTCAGCTGGAGGACACATGACGGTGCAGTGAGGAGATTGGGGGAGGTTCGATATATATCCAATTTCATGCGGAATCTTATCTCACTTAGCAGACTGTATTCGAGAGGCTACAAGACGGTAACTGGTGGAGGAATCCTGAGGGTGCTACGCGGCGATAGGATTGTGCTGGAGGGAAAGAAAGGGAGCAGAGGATATTATTACCTGACGGGAAGCCCAATGCGAGGTGGAGCTTCGGGAGCCAGGCGGAGCCCAGAGCGAGGTGGAGCTCCAGAAGATGGATTGGGCATGAGACAGGAGACTCGGGAGGATGAAAGGCGACGTTGCAAGATGAGATTCCTATTGCCACAGGACGATGCCCGAGCAGGTCTCAGGTCAGGTGGAGCACAGCATACGATGGAGATGGGATCAAGCAGCCTGGCTCGACTCCCATGTTTGTCCATCCATGATCAGCAGGCGATTGTCCCAGGGCATGGGGGCGAGGAGATCCAGAAGCTCTCGGAGTTTGGAGGAGGCCGAATATCGAGTCGAGCTGGAGATTGTTAGGATTTGATACCTCGAGATTCAGCCCACATTGAGCCCACAGCGAGGTTCGCGGTGAAAAAAGGAGTCCAACGAGATCAAGATCACCCCAAACGGAGCTCGGATGAAGGAGATACAAGCTTTTGAAGTCAGCACGAGACCCGAGACGGTGGACCGCCGGCGGTCGGCGGCGGGCCGGTGGAGCGGTGGCGGCGGCGGCCCAGGCGGGGCCAACGTGCGGGACGCGCAACCCAGGAGCGCGGCCCGGGCGGGCGGGCGGGCGCCCCAGCCAGGCGCGGGGCCCAGACGGGCGCGCGGCCCAGCCCGTGCGCTGGCCTGCGCGCGGGCGCGACCCAGGCCCGCGCACGCGGGCTGGCCCAGGCCCGGGCACCTTGCCTGGGCTTGTACCCCGGTCCACTGCGGATCGAGCGGTCCATGGCGGACCGCGTGGGCGTTTCTCACGCGTTTCTTGCGATCCACGGCACTATTCCATGGACTGGTCGTGATCGGACGGCCCAGGGAGTTTTCGATCTTGATCCGACGGTCCAAAGGCTTGATTTGGGTTGATTAAGGAGTCCTAAACCTAATCTAAATCATGTTTAATCCTTTAAAAGGGCCCGTGAGGCACAAAAAGGTGGTGTGGTGGTTTTTGGCCTGGTTTTCTCACGGAAACTGCGGCGGTGTGAACCCGAGAAGGAACCCGAAGAAGAGAGAGAGGCAGAAGCGCTGAGAGAGAAGGAGCAGGAGGCTCCTGGACAGCGAACACCAGACACTTCAGGGGTTCAGAGGGTCTTCTAAGAGAGAGAGCTTTTGTGAGGAAAACTTCTAGTGATAGAGAAATTGGGTGTACGAGGGTTGAGGGTGAGATCTCCTCTTGTAAAATTTTTTTTTTATAGTGAAATTTGCATGCTCCGTGGAGGCGAGCCCTTTTGTGGCTGATCCACGTATTTTGATTGTTTTGTTTTGTTTCTTCTTTCTTCCTGCTGCATCGCGTGGTACTGAAAAGATCTTGAAAGGTGGTATCCTGACCAGACATCCTCCCAACAAAAACCTTTCTGTGCATCAATTTAGAACCTTTGATATATGGAATTGAAAGTTAACAAGTACAAAGCATGTTTTTGTAACAAGTATCATTTAAAACTATCTAGAATTTATTGGAGTTATTATTTTTATGTAAAGAATGAATTTACAAGTTGAAATTTCTTTCCTGTACAAATCAAACAAAATAGCTTTTGAATACGGGATCCTTCATAACTTGATTTCTATTTTTTGCTAAATTTAGTTCATAAGACATGCAAGACTGGCAGTTGCATGCATGTCCTTGCAAGCGATCTAATTGTCTTTGGTCAGAATTGAACTCCATGTCTTAATGTAATTGTTTTTTTGTAACTTCCCAAAGTCATGAGAAGAGAACCTATTTGTTTGCCAACTCTTCCTTGGTCATCCAAACCTCCCATCCTCATGAAAAAAAAAATAAAAATAAAAATTATGACATTTAGAAGGGAAAAGAAAGAACAAAAGATCATGTTGTTTATCTACTATTTTTGTCATGTCCGGACTTTGTACGAGGGATCACTACCTTCATAAATTGAACTACGTGAAATGCATGAGCAGGAGACTGACTGGGGGTGGACTTGAATCTGTGCAGTTAACAAACAATTAAATGACAAGGAAAGAGTTGCTGCAGCACTTGAAAATCCCAACCTTCGCCAACTTGTGGATGAGTGTCTCTATTCCAGTGAACTCTACTCGCTGTAACTTGTTTCCAAAGAACTCTGCTTGTGTAGCAGCAATTCATGCATTGTGAAATCGATGTGATGGTTGGTACATTATAAAGCTGTATTTGATCATCGAACTAGCTTGAATGTTATTGTTGATGCCTGTTTTCTTGATCAGCTTACAGAAATGTTCTGTGAAGTTATTGGTGTACTTGTTCCTAGTGGTGTTTCTATGGCATTCTTGGTTTCATATTTTAGGTTTGGTTATAAGCTGCCTATGATCTTCAATTCTACAATACCAAGTTCATATTATTTTTTCCTTTTATTTTGTGTTGGCAATAGATAATTACCTAGTTTGACTCAGTTGCCACTATAAGTAAATTGTCATGCTTCATGAGCAAGATTTTGTGAAGTAAGATAAGGTCCTGAGTTTTTATACAGTGTTAATAAAGTTCCAAAGAGTGAGCATCCATTAGTAAATGTATCATGGATTTTTCTGATTTTCTTGTGCAGACTGACAGGATTTCTTGTGGACGTACCATCCAGCTTTCTGATGTTTCTAGCTAGAGAAATTAAGTTACCTCTGCTATGGAGGTATCCGTGCAATTTAATGCGTTCCATCTCTATCTATACTAGCACAATTTTTTGTTATCAGCTTTTTTGAAATCCAAATATCCTTTATTGTTGGCTGGCATAATTAATAATATTTTAGTGAAATTATGATAGATAGAGAGAAATAAATAAATAAAAGTTTAAATAGATGTCTTTCTTGGGGCCAGAAAATCAAATAAAGGGAAGTCTTGGAGCCACCAGCCCATTCTATCCCTATCTGTTTAATAAAAGCTTGTAATAAAAAAATCATAGATGTTTATGTATCCTATCAGCGTTGCACAAGAAAATATTAGTTGTTATATGGCAAACTTTGGGTCTTGTTCAAATTTAGAAAGAATGCCGTACGTGGGTCTTTAAGAAATTGGTTTATACATAGCTTCTTTTCAATAAGAATATATTTTAATTACTTCAACTAAGGACAAGAAAAAGAGTTTTTACCAACTACGAGTACGAATGCGTTTCTCAAATATAAATATCACAGCCATCGATACTTCTTTGTATTTCTATCCAACCATCCATGCTTTCCCTCGTGTGTATTGCACGTGCGTAACATGTATTAGAACCATCAAAGATATAACAACAACAAACGTTTTTTCTTTCCCAAAACCTATTTACATCAATTTCTCAGAAGAAAAGTTTTTCCATTTCAGCACACATCCAAAAATGATTAGCATAGAGAACAAAATATTACACCAACCAATAAAGGAAAATGCTTGAAACATGGATTTTCCCCTCTTATTCTTTCCATCCAATGGTTTCCTCTTACCATCACATGCATGACTAACGCCCATGAAAATTTCTGTGGGCGTCTGTAAGTAAACATAATGTTAGAGGAGAAAGGTATTTTATGTGGGAGATGATGAGTTATACATTATTTCTATTGCTATCGGCATTCTAGAGTTTTATTGCAGTATCTTGGAACCATTCTTTGTGACGGCACGGAAGCATGCATGACAACCATCAAATTTCTGAAAAGTAAATGGGCTGGTAAGTTGTCATTGTTTTTGCTATGCCTGAGTCCAGATACCAGAGGCACACTTTGAGATTTTGGTATTTCAGTGCCATGACAGAAGCAATGGAGGATCCCATCTGCTGCGAAAGAGCGACAGGAACATCAAAATCTACAAAAAAAAGGATACACAAGAAGACAGGTTATGCATGATTTTAGCTGGTTCTCTATATCCACGGATGGAGGAAAAGTAAATGAGTTCAACAACAAGCGATAATATGTGAACTGATGCCAACGGTGGTCATACATTCCAGTGCAGCAGTATTCAACCGGAACTGCATTTCTAGTAAATTTATCATAAAATCAAGGGAACGTTGAGGAGGTGAAACAACAACTACAGCATTCTCACACCAAGAAATACAAGTAAAAGAAAACATTACAAAGCAATCACACAAACAAGCATTAACAAATGAGCCATCTTAAATAATTAAGGTTCTCCCGATTATAAAAAGTAAATAGACTTATTCTCCAGTTTCTTGTGCAAGTATTATGGTTTAGTTGTTGGCAATACCAGAAGAGAAGGGTGGCAAAGACGTTGACTGAAACATTGAGGCCTTGTGTTCTCATCCACGCATGTCTGCTTCCTAAAGGAAAAAAGGAATTTTCAAAATCAGCCACATCTAATAATAATGCAGATCAGATGGCTATCACAGATTACCACGGGAAGTAACTGGTAACTAAGAGAAGATATTGGAACAAAGAGACTGGATAACACCCCAGTTCATCTAAGCATAAATTATTTCTTCAGTCTGGACACCTTGGATTCATCCAAAAAAAAGGCTGGTTCCCATGGATCAGAGCTGGCCATGAGGTACTAGAAAACATAAAAATGTCAAAAGCTCATCCAAAATAATTGATACAGATGGTTGGTATCTTTCATCCCAACTTTGCAAGGGTAACTATGTATCACAGAGATGAACATTTAAGACAAAAAAACACCAAGTTACATGACAGGAAACTATTTATAAAGCATACTAGTAAAAGCAGATAAAGGGTAGTCAGATCGATGCAGTATGGATAGAGCAATATAGTCGAGTAATCAAATGTAAGTTACACGTGAAGCCTGTTGTAGCCTTTTACGAAACAACATGACAGTCATAATCGTATATTATTAGTCTATTCACTAGCATAATCTGCTTTTAACTGGTGCGGTCATCATGTGGTGGTCGATTTGCCCGCCTAAACCAGGTATTGAATGCTGAGATCAGATGTGGGCAGTCATCGACATTGCGTGTGGAGAAGCTGAGGCACTGCTGCAGCAATTCTTTGGCATCTGACATGGGCAGGGTGGATATAATCCTTAGAAATGTTTCTTCCATCTCATGATAAAACATTTTGTGACCAGATGGTATTGGTGAAACCATATCTCTGCAAACGTTCAACACAGGGAGCCACTCCTTCACAAGCTTCATCCTCACCTGAAAAGGAAAATACAACAGAAAGCTTAAAGAACGAAAACCCAGCATCCAGCATGCAAAGATAACACTCCGAAAGAAAAATTATCATCTGGGAAGTTCAGAAGCTTTCTAGGTTTCCAGAGTGGGATTAATCCTAGTAAAAGCAGAAAATCCAAAATTATAACATATTCCGCCATGTGTCCGGTAAAATCTTCAGCAATCAAGGTGCTGCAAAACAAGAGACAATTTTTTGTACTGTGAGAAAACAAAATACTCGAATCAACCAACACGATCCACATGTATTGGCACAGAAGGGCGCAAGACAATACAAATTATATGACACCCACATTCAGAAATGGTTGGTTATATATAGTTCGACATGGCATCAGATATGATCCATATTAGTCAGTTCAGGACAGTAAACCTACTTCTTGAGTCTTCTCAAAGCTTAAGATACAGTACTCAGGTTACAAAACTTCTCTAGCAATGAGATAAATATATTAAGAGATGGAGGGGGGAACAGGAGAAAAGCCATGTACTGTCTATATGGGTGACAACTTTGGCACACTTGAACAAGTTAGAACCTTTCAAAGTCTAGCATATGCAATCAGAGGGTTTCATATATGAGGATTAAATCATACATGCAGCACTTCAACATATATCAGAATCAGATCTTGATTCCAAAATATCTATGCATTATGATGATGCACTGTGATCTGTTGAGGAAAAAAAAAATGAGACAATTCATGATCACAATTATACGACACGACACAACCAGACAACACCATTTATTGGGATGCCTGCTGAATAAGAATTCCTATATCCATCCTTCTGCAGCTGTGATAATGCTTGACATATGTGGTTAATGATTACTGTTTATGTTATGCAAGCAAAAATCAGGTTAAAAAACAGCTACCTTACTCCTTATCTAGATAAAACAGAACTCACAAATTACAGCATTGAGATCAAGAAATTCTCATGATGGAGTGCAACCACAAATACTATATGATCATCCTCAATGGCAAGAACACAATGCTAACAACTAAAGTTTAATCCTGCAAGGAGAATGAAGGCTAACAACAGGGAATTCAACGGCAATACCTGTCTGGGAGCCAGGATCGAACCGGCAGCCACAGCGTTGGCAAGCCGGCTGGTGCACCTCATCACCAGCGACGACAGGCCAGGCGCAATATTCCGCCAAGCATCATCCCTGAAGGTCCTCTGGAGGTCAGCCACAAGCGCCGCCTGCTCGCTCCACTCCCTCACCGCCATGTCCACCACCCTCAGCTCGATCATCCTCTCCACCAGCCACAGCAGGTGCCTCGCATTCACCATCGCCTTGTGAAGGCTCAGCCTGTGGATTGCCTCGGTCTCGTCATTGTCCTCCGCCACCCTGAAGTCCGGGCTTGCGTACTCTCCCAGCAATTTCTTCACCGTCTCCAAGTTCTCCAGGAACGCCCGGTCCAACACCCTCCTCACCGTGTCCCGAGAGGGGTAATCTCTCAGCAGCTTCGCCACAAAGGCCTTCACGGTGGCCACCTTCGGGTGGCTGTGGATCGCCGAGAGGATTAGGCCATGGAGCATCTCCTCCGAGGGGATCTTCCCGTCGGAGCCCATCTCAGGCCGAACCCTAGCGAGGAGGTCACGGGATTCCTCATCTTGGAGGAAAGGGATCAAGCTGAAGACGGCGTCCTCCTCTTCCTCGGTCCAGGGCACGGCCTCGAGGAATCGCACGCAGGCCTGGATGCAGTCGTCGAAGAGGAGCTCGAGGGCGACGGAGAGCATCTCCAGGGCGTCGGCGGCGGAGAGGATCGCGCCGGAGAAGTCGAGGGTGTAGAGGAGCCGGAGGACCGCGACGTGGGAATCGAAGGGGCCACGGGAGCGGGCGGGGGAGGCGGAGGGGACGGTGAGGTTGAGGCGGATGATGGCGTCGGGGGATTCGCCGGCGGCGGGGAGCCATCGGTCGGAGAAGAGGACGGCGAAGTAGCGGGAGCGGCGGAGGGCAGCGGAGTGGAGGTGGAGGTCGAGGAAGGGGGGATGGAGGTCGGGAGAGGAGGCAGGGGAGGGATTTTCGAGTTGGAGGCGGAGGAGGACGTCGGCGGTGGCGGTGTCGTTGAATCCACCAGCGGTGGGGACGGAGGAGGAGAGAAGCAGCGGAGGAGGAGAATTCTCGACTAGGGATTCGTCGGGTTCGGGGTGGGGAGAAAGGCGGGTGCTGCTCCCTGCGCGCAGCCGTTTCCGGGCTCCGCCTCCTCCTACGCCGTCGCCGGCGCCACCGCGGGGGGCCATACCAATGGATAAAGAAGACATCGTCTGACGGGACACGGGAGATTTGGAAGCCCCCTGGCTGGTGTCATCATCGTCTGGGCTTCGGGTATCATCATCGTCTGGTTATCATCGTCTGGGCTTCGGGTATTCAACGAATGTAGTTCGGATCGGGTCGGTTCTTGATTCTGGCCCATGTTTCATGGGCCGTGGACAGCCCAAACGGTGGCATCTGAGAATTTAATTTAGAGGAATTCTTTGCGCACCGCGCGCGCCGCCCGGGTGCGACACGCTAAAAAAAAAAATTTTTTTTTTTCGCCGGCCCCGCGCGGGAATCAATCACCGCGGTGCACAAAGAATTTCGTTTTAATTAAATAACTTTAACAGGAAAATTAGGAAGAACTTTTAAGACTGCATATCCTTTTTGTTGCAGGTCCAATTGGTAGCAGGGAAGTCAGCAACTCTAAAGCGTTAGAGCGGCAGAAACGGTGGCATCTGAAGTTGATGGACAGCGTTCACTTACAAAGGAGCAATGCTTCCCTCATCCAAGTACCAGTGAACAATCAGCATTTCCTCAACACAGCACAGGTACTTTTCAAAGTCTTAACATTCCAACGGAGCCAATGACATTTCACGCCCAGGCAAAGATAAGGCTGCGGGTATGAATTAATAACAAGAAAGGGGAAAGAGATTAAGTGATTTATGCCATGCCAATGTCTTAGGCACCAGTAAAAGTTAGATGCTTGGATACTTGGATTAAAGTTGAATGATGATATTGAGAGTTTGAAGTTCTCCACAAACCCTGAGCACACCAACGAGGACGCTGCAGAATTCCTGCACAAGATGCTTGAAAGAGATACCCAGAAATCCAGATGTCAACCATATGTGGGACCCTGGTTGGAACAGCATGATGCTTCGCCGAGTTAAAAAGGATAAAGCCATAAGGGATGTGGAGAAGCATTTGCCGAATGGACTAATCACTAAGCTTGCCAGAAACCTAATTAAAGTATCACTTTTTTATAGAAAAGCTACTACAAAGCTCTGCCACCTAATTTGCCGGAGTCATCTCAGCACAACAACAAAAGCAATTACTGTAGAGTGCAAAATCTCAGCATATCATTATAGTAATGCTTTAAAAGTTTCCCCACATCATCAACTACATCAGAAAAGGCCTGTTGGTGTAATCATTATTTAGAGGTACTGGATTACATTCTGCACAAACAACAATCAGAAGAGTAAATTAAACCTAGTTTGCATCCCAGATAAGGCACTTTGATCATAATTCAGGAATATCAGCATTTTTTAGATTGGATACAGGTTGCAGGGGCGTGGCATCTCCCACTGAAATAGGTTGCACATTTTTTTTCCTTTGGAGAAAATGCTGAAATTTAACTACTTTATTTGACCATCAAAGTCCTGTAATTGGGAAGCCTTCAAAAAGCAATTATTTTCTGAGCAAATCTTCAAAAAGCAACTCAAGCAAGAAGAGCAGCGTTTTAATAAACCCGTGCTTTCGGTGGGAATGACTCAATTTCATCATCCAGGGTATGCATATGGACGGGCCTATACGCCAGCCTGACCTTCTCATTCTCCCAGTATCTGTGAAACAAAACAAAAATACTCAAGTTACAAAGGCTGAAGATGCATACCAAGATGACAATTTTTAACATGTGCATTTTATATATGACATCAAGTATACATCAAAGGGCATAGAAATTCTTATAAATCAGATCATCAAGATCTGGTCATGATAAAAAGTTTTATTCGAATTCATATCATGCAGAATAATACATATATATGATCCTATTTCTTTCCTTTTCTTTAAGTACCACAGTCCTGCCTTGAAGGGAACTCAGTACACTCCACAGGGGCAGTGGGTTGTCCTGCCCTAAATCCA
Organism: Elaeis guineensis; assembly: GCF_000442705.2. Taxonomy (NCBI): domain Eukaryota; kingdom Viridiplantae; phylum Streptophyta; class Magnoliopsida; order Arecales; family Arecaceae; genus Elaeis; species Elaeis guineensis. The sequence goes on along the minus strand of NC_025998.2, from coordinate 120,997,646 downwards.
GCCAGGGCCAGACACCTTGCGCAAATACTGCACAAGCCTTAACAAAATTTTCCTGTATAGGGGATCCTGGCCTAATGATTTAACGTATTTTACATCCTATGATACCACAGAAATTTGCACCTCATTGTTTAATAAGCAATATGCTGTCGTTAGGTATCCAACAGCAAGTATGCATGCTAGTAACAACCTAACATAATCAAGATGACCACCTATGATGGTCAAGGCAATTTAACTAGAGAATACATTATTATTTAACCATGTAAAACCAAGCCAGTGATGCCAATATTCAATTGTGATCATGATGGTGACATTGTAAATTGACATATTTGTTTTACTTTAGCATACTTGAAAATAAGGACTGATAACTTTACAGTCCAGTAGGAGATTTTTCATTCTAAAATGTTCACTGATATCTTACAATGAGTCAGAACTTTGATGAGCTTATTAGCATACGTCACATATGATTTTTAAGGATTTGCAGAAGTTTAAGACCAGATATCACATTTGGCATAAAATAAATTTACCTTTCTGCATAACAAATAATGCATGAGCCATTAACGACCAGAAGTATGAAGTATGACTCACCATGTTCTAAAATATATAATCTCAAACATTTCTGTTTGAAATAACATTTACTTACAATACATATTTTTTACCTCAGATTTTATGACAATAAATTTACAATTTCTTTTGGTCTGACAGCTACAAGTGATATGCATAGGTTATACCAAGACATAACATCCATATACATTTCTTCTATATTTTCTGAATTATTCCTAAACTCTGCAGCTGACATACATCTTCACAACTTCAAAATCAATAAATGTCCCTAAAAATAAAGCCCCAGTACAGAATAGATTAAGACATTGAGATCTTGTAAATTTTGCAAGCCTAGTAAAAGCTTTAAACTATACATTAAAACCACTTATGAAACAAAATGACAATATAATGGTATGTCTTCAGTGTGCTAGATGTTCTCTATCAGAATGTGGCAATTGCAAGATTCTAATGTTAGAAAGGAGAAAATAGATACTGACCCTAATGAGTGTTTCATCCATTTCTCATCATCTCTTTTCTGCAGAAATGGGATGGAGTAGCATCATGTTAAAGAAATAAATCAGGACTTGAAAAAAGAGAAAATAAGTTTCTTCTGCAGAAAGTAAATCTGACCGTAAAATCTTCACGAGCATGAGCTCCTCTACTCTCCTTCCTTGCTTCAGCTGAGTGCATAGTTATACATGCATTTATTAGAAGATTCTCCAGCTCTATTGTCTCTATTAAGTCAGAATTCCTGCATCGGTACCGAGTAATCAGATACCTAAGTAATTTGGAACAGTGAAAAGACATCACTGACAGCATGGATTGAAAGAAACTACCATATCAAACTTCGATCATGAATTTTGACATCATGAAAACTCTCCCATGCTTTGTCGATCAACTGACAACCTAAAATGAAATTCAGTAAACAATAAGTGGTCCACCAACTTCACCAGAAGAAAATGTCAGTCAGCCCCTTTAGTAACTATCAGTCATATGGTTATAGACATATTCTTATCACAACAGGTTGGGTCCATAAATCATTAGTAAAATCGCATACCAAGACTTAAAAAGGAAACAGAACTGAATTTTTCTTCAAATTACCTTCTTCTAATGTTTCTTGAGTTCGAAACACAGCAGCATTATTTTGCATCACACGTTGCATGTTGAGACGAATTTTTGAAGTTGGCAGTGAACCATTTGCGTTTCTTAATTTATCAAGCCAAGCAATGGTCTTCTCTCCAGCATCTTTTTCCAAAGGTTTCTGCTTCTCTCCTACAATGTTCCATAATTGATACAGCATATAATGGTAGGAATTCCACATCATAAAATTGTGTATTACTTGTATGGATAAAGGAGGGGGGAACTGACCTGGCTTGCAAATTTCTGCAACCCTGTTGGCACAAGCTCTGCCAAAAACCACTATATCAAGAAGGGAATTTGCACCAAGCCGATTTGCACCATGAACAGATGCACAAGCTGCCTCCCCAGCAGCCATCAAGCCAGGAACTACAGCATCTGGATCATTACCTTTAATATGAACAACCTGAAAACAAAACACATGGTGGAAAATGTATATATTAACAAATACTGACAACAACTAGAAGAAATTCTCAGGTTTAGTTTCATGAGCATTGAAACATTACCTCTCCATGATAGTTTGTGGGAATTCCACCCATATTATAGTGCACTGTAGGCAAAACAGGGATGGGCTCCTTAGTGACATCAACACCAGCAAAAATAGCAGCAGTTTCCGATATGCCAGGAAGTCTTTCCTTGAGAACATCCGGTGGTAGATGATTCAAATGCAGATAGATGTGGTCCTTCAGTGGTCCTGAGGAATATCAGAACAAACCAGATGTGCTAAGTGAGCACTTTTCAAATTATGATCAAGAAATGCACTTGTACTCAAAAATTAAGCTCTTACCTACGCCACGACCTTCTCTTATTTCCATTGTCATTGATCTTGAAACAACATCTCGTGATGCAAGATCCTTGGCAGTAGGAGCATATCGTTCCATAAAACGTTCACCTTCACCGTTCCTAAGGATACCACCTTCACCACGAGATCCTAAAAAAGCAGCAAATATCTAAGTAAACAGTAGAATATCGATCAAAAGATTGGCATCTATAAAGATAATATAATGTATCAAAAAGCTAGATACAGACATTGACTAAAGTGTCAGAGTATAGGATCATATCAGCATGAGAGTACGGTACATTACAAAAATTTAAAGCTTGGAACTAAGATACAACAAATAAGAACCTTCAGTAATGAGGCACCCAGCACCATATATGCCAGTAGGGTGGAACTGTACAAACTCAAGATCCTGCAGGTTAAATAACCAATAAAGCATAAGCAGGATGTTGGATGCTTTGAAATTGCAAGTTCTTCCATCTGGATGGAACCACTAAACCAACCTGAAGAGGCAATCCAGCACGTGCAACCATAGCATTGCCATCTCCTGTACACGTATGAGCTGAGGTTGCAGAGAAGTATGTTCTTCCATAACCCTGATACACACACCGATATGAAGTTACAAATACAATAGTTTTTAAATGTATAAGAAGAGACAATTTGTACTTTAAAAGGTGATATAGTTACCCCAGTCGCCAAAATTGTGTTGGCAGCACGGAAACGATGAAGGGTCCCATCCTCCATGTTCAATGCAATCACCCCATGGCAAGCCCCTGAAACATAGTTGTTGAAGCACTGTCTGATTATTAACAGAAAATATATAGACAAAATCATTTTTCTTGTTCTATCAAGCACAAAGAAAAAGAGGCAGAAAAAAAGGAGAGCCACATTTGCTAGAAAGATATATATGGAGCATAAAACAGGAACAGTAAACAATCCCACTGCAATCAAGACAAGCATGATATTTCCAGCACTGGTTTGTTGCATCCAGTAAAGGTCCAAGCAGGCTGCCAAACCAGCAAGCTGTAATCAAGCCAGCTCCTTGAATTAGCAAACGAGCCAAGCTAAAGCTACCTTAGCTAACTCAAGCTCGGGCTTGAACTAGGCCTAGCTCACTCAAGCTCAGCTCACTTTCACCCTTCTTTACAAGGTACCAGACAAGCAGAAAATGCAAATTAAAACGATAGCAAGCCAACTAAGATGCATAGAATCAAGAGACTCCAAAATGGTGCACTTCCCAACTCTCTGACAATCCGTAAACAACAATAGAAACCCAAACACATCAATCTACTCACTATGCCCTGCAACTTAATAAAGTAGCATCACATTTATCAATTATTACACAAATAACTCAATGCCAAGAACTCAGTGCTGTGCTTGGCTGAACAAATGCCACTTCTTGCTTAAAATCATATTCTGTAGCTGCATTATCTCATATCTTTAAAATTCTAGTGCTTCCTTTAGATAAAAAGGATTAGTAGATAATGACAAATCACTCAACAGTTAAGCATCCTACATCAAAGTTATTTTAAAAGATTTGTTATGGCAATTAAAGAGCTTTAATAACCATAAATCATATCGTGTCATGAAGTCAATAAAAGTTGTCAAATATTATATAGCAAAGGAAATAATGAAAAAGATGGCATATTATTTACAAGCTATGACAAAAACAAGATGTGAAATCCGGCCCAACTGGGCCTGTTTTGGACTGACGTCGGCTGGCCCAACCAACTTTAGTCCAAAAATTTTTAAAAAAATGATGAACTGAGATAGGAATGGGGAATCATGATCCTCTGCCCGATCTTCTGCCATGGGGGGATAAGGCCATGAAATCGTGGTTGTTGCGGACGTCGCAGGGCCAGTGTGAATGGCCGGCAGCCATTGGGGGCTGCTGCAACTGGCGATGGCCAGTCTTATGCATCATTGGGCCAAGATAATCTCCTCTGAAATGTTTTAAAAACCCCTCCTTCCCCCTGCAACTGAGCCACCACCAAGTGCCAATGCCTTCCTCTCCCTTCTTCCTCCCCTCTGGTGGTTGCTGCACCGCCATGACCAAGTTCCACCACCCAAAACCCAATGCATCTCTTTTAAAATCCCTATTCACTTTGTTTCCCCTATTGTAGTTGGCCAACTCGCTGCCACTGCCGCTTGCCAGTGAGCCCCTCACCTTCCCGCTACTCACCTTTGGCCAAGAAAGCTACCAATAGAGCAGCTAAGGGAACAGCCCCTTTTCCTTCTCCCACATTTGTTTCCTTTATGCATGGCCCGCTATTGCAGCCATCACCATCGCTACCTACTGTTGGGGCCCCGATCGTACCCATTGTACCACCATTGGAGCACCATCCCCCCCTTCTCTCCATTTTTCCCCTTGAGAAAGTCACAAAGAAAGCCCCATTTTGCTCCATTTTTAAAAAAAAAAGAAGAAGAAAAAGGAAAGAGAAAGGAAGTCCTTTACATCCTTCTTCCTTCTCTCCCTCTTCGTTTCTCTCTCCTATTGCACCCACTTGATGACCGCAGGAGGTGACATGAGAACATATAATTTTCTCTCTCCACGGACTCTCTCTCATCCCCTTGACATTGTTTCTTCTCTCTTCCATGACTTGTTAACCTAATACCATGATTTCTCCCTATCACCAAATAGATTAGGCCCAAAAACATGATTAGACCTACACCAACTATCTCTCTCCTTCCCATGTTGATTGAATTGGACCAAATAGATCCGGCCCTAATTGAACCCAGACTAAGTCTCTCTCTCCCTGCTTCTATCTCCGTTGGTCAATCTAGATCAAATAGACTAGGCCCCTGGTTGAACCTAAACCAAGAAGATCAAGCCCAAAAAGTCAGTCCGACCTCCCATGTCTCCCCTCCCATGTCAGTCGACCCAATCCAAACAGATCAAGTTCCCATGAGGACTCAGACCGAATTACTCTCTTTTCTCACTATTTTCCATTTTCTTTTTCGATTAGGGGCTGATGGTGTTAATTACTTTCAGTAGAGCCTTCAACTCCAGAAGAGTGTCAGTTCTAGAGATCAGCTACATATCTAAGAACATGAACAATTTTATCAAATAGATTTGCTTGGATCAAGTCAATTTAGACTGTACGTTACCTCTACCTCTAGTGTGTTTAATCATAAACATGATGTAATCTACATTATTTGAAAATAAATCGGTTGCTATTATGCTATAATTAAGTATTATATGCATGCCACATGAAAATGATTTGTAAAATATTTGATCAATTATGATATGATTTACTTGGACATGAATTGTATTTATTGCATTGATAAATGCGTTGATATTGCACGATTTTGCTACTTTCAAGTCCGATTATAATCACATGGATTTAGGATTTAGTCTCCTTTCGGGCCTCTAGTGGGGCGTTCACAAGTGCATGTCGGTTGACGGTATGTTGTAGTCAGAAGCTAGTTTTCTTTCGAATCTAGTCAGTCAGGACTAATAGCTTTACACATGCTAATGGGAGCATATTTTTCCATGTGATATCAGAGCATGTTCCTTCCGGACCTCCAATGGGGCAATCGCTAGCACATGACTGGTGGATGACATATCGTCAGGATCTAAACTCTTTTGGGGCTTACCACAGGCCGATCGTGACCATGATCATAGAGACTAGGAGAGTGAGAGTGGATGGTCCATCCTTGGTGGCTTTGAAAATTTATTTTTGCCAAATGCATTGTATATCTTGAACATTATATTGATAGATATGATACGTTTCATCCACATTTTTATTTTTGAAAAATCATGCAAAATAAAAATTGATATTTAATTGAACTAAAGATTTTGATAACTTATTGAGCCTATAAAGCTCATTCTCTCCTATTTTTTTCAAATACAATGGAATAGTCGAGACTTGGGATCAAATAGTGAGGAGCTTAGGATCAAAAAGAAGTAGAATAGCATTCTTTGAAGAATTTGTTTGGATATCTATATCAGTTTTCTTGTGATCCTTTGAGATTGTAAACTCTTTTGAATAATTATGCTAATTAGATTATTGTTTATGTTACCACCGCCTGAGTTTGAAATGATGTGGATATACATATAAATAAAAAGGCTGCCCTTGCATATCCTATGGGGTTAAACACTATAGATCTGTGGCCGTCTGTCACATGCTTTGCTCGGGCCATCGGGTCGGTGCGTGACACAAAATCTCCATGAAGTAATAAATCATGTAAGGAGATACAACAACAATAAGTGGATATGGGCTAGCAAGACAATGGACTTGACACTTAAGACAACAAGTCATCCACCATGAATGTAATAATGTTACACACCGGCACCAATTGATCACCTCAGAGGGGGCCAAGAATCTTTATGACATAGTGCCAAGGCATATAAGGAGGAACATTGAAAAAAAACTATGTAAATCAAGGTCTCAAATAGCACTTAAATGGGATGGTACAAATGTTATCCTACCGTTTCAACGGGTTTCTGGCACCGGTAAATAATGGGTCAGTAGAAGACACGGTCTTATACCGTGTGCCAGTACCCAGTATCATACCATTCCACAAAAAAACAATATGAGATCCAGAATTGGTATCTGAAACTTTTATGTAAATTTCAAAACTCACCTATCAACCACAAACTGTTAGTTTATAAGAGTTCAAGCTTGCACAATAGAAAGAGTAAACTACAATACTTTCCATCCTTTTCAAATTCTTCCTGATTTAGAAGCCTAAGCAACCTTGCCTACAAGCTATTCAATTCAACTAAAGCATACTTATTCAATTCAACTAAAGCACAAGGTATGTGCCACCCACCTTGAAAAGATAATCTGCAATGTTCTATAGCAAGAGCTTCCCTTGTTCACTAATATATATTCATGCACTTTTTCACAGACACCTTAATAACTCGAATATATTAATCAAGTTAAATAATCATAGGTTAACCAACATGCTTTATCAAGTCCTTCTAAGAAATGGAAAAACTGTGACTAGGAAGTCCAGTATGTCTCAAAGTCCGATAACAACATGCTGATCATTGCTAAATAGAGTTGTTAGTGGCACAGCTTTGTCAAGCTAATCCAATGTTGTCAATATGCCCCACCTGGCGACCCAGTCTAAAACAATATAAAGTCAGTGCCAGGTATTAGCTCGCTGGCAAACCCTAATTAGCAGCAAATAAAAACCAACTACAACCTTACAACAAGAACAAAAGAACAGACTTTTTTGCAAAACATTTAATCCATCAAAATAAGGGAAAAGGTATGACAACAGAAGCAAAAGCATATATGGACTAGCCAGATAGAGGCTTGAAAATGCCAGGTACTCTTCAACTGACCTCGATTATCCAAATATATCTATCAATCTCCAACTCCAAATTTGATGCATACCCAATCTTAGACTACAGAACGAGAAACTTCATCGATAAATTAAGCATAATTCCTAGCACTTAACAAACTAAGTAGAACATCTTCAAACAAAACATGTATTTAAATAGTCAGACAAGACTTGACAGTAACGGTTACCATCATAGTAATGACTAATGAGACTTGTGAATTTGTCATGCAATTTTCAGGCTTTTCTTTTTAAGTAAGAAACTTGATTTATTCTAGTTACAACATGTGCAGATGCATGTGGCTACAAAAGATTTTAAATTTGAGATTATTCGAATAAATCTAAATTCTTGGATAACTTAAATAACTGATTGATAATTAATCTTTTTCTCTGTTGAATTGCCTTTGCATCTTGGTTCAGAAGCATCTCCCTACACCTCCCTTAAAAGTTCTTAAGAGTCCAGATATACTAAGATATCTTTTCTAAAACAATATGAAATCTTTTTTGCTAAATTGGTGTTTGGAAGTAGCACGAGTGGGTCTGTTCCTACTTACTGTCTCTGTTCCAGCAACAATGGAATCCCTTCCATAGAAGTGTAGCATGTTTTACATTTTTAAGAGATCTAATCCGGACTGTTGTAGGAATATTTTAAATCTTTAACAGAGTAATAATAAGAGTTATTTTTAGAACTGAAAAATTGAGAAATTAAGCTGTTTTCATACTGTTTAAAACAAACATGGAATCATCAAGGATCTAAGTCTTAAGTTCAGTCTACAAGGGGGCAAGTGAGTTCTAATTCAAATAGCACTATATCAACATATGTTCCCATATCTTCATATACATATATATTGGGCATGATCATTTAACAAAGATTTGCAACATAGCTTTCAGCTTTCTCTCTTCCCTATGTCAACCAGTGATTAATTTGCTGACCCATTTTTCCACACTCAAGTGATGAATTCTTGGTCCTCTAGCTATTGAAGACTCCAGCATTTTTTATGTTAATTTTATGCATCATTTCTCTACATTAATAGACCCTTTCTCCTAGTCCCCCCCAACCTAAAACCTCATGGAGAACTAACATATTGCTTAACCTCCAAAGTATAATCTTTGTTCCTCAAAACCCTCATATGGTAAAATTATTCCCATGTTTCAGATCCTCTCCAGAAAACTAAAAACCTCATGATTCATCTTTAGCTTTGTTGACCCCAAAGATTGATTTTGATGAACAACAAAACGTTCAAGTATATATTTGAACTAATAAGCTCCTTAAGATCATATTTCGGGAAAAATTGTAGAGTATCCAAAGAAAAAATTCAATAATGCATTTGAAAATAAAAAAGAGGAATCTAAGGCTTTTGAAGGGCATCGCACATCTCAAACAAGACTGAAGGAAGATATTTGAAGGTTGGAACTGAAGAGGAATTCAAATTAAAAAATATCACAAAAAATTCAGTGGAGGGCACCTCGAGTCGACTCAAGATGGTCCCGACTCGACTCAAACTGGAACGGCACGCAAAAGCATTAGGCATGTTCTCGAGTCAACTCAAGTCTAGCGTGAGTCAACTCAAAGGCGAGCTGAGGAGTCAAGTCGACTCAAGTTGCTTGAGTCGAAGCCACAGAGTGCCAACAGAGAGCTGATTTTTGAGACAAAAGACTCACAGATCGTTGAATCGACTCAAGGCACAGCTAAGTCGACTCAAGGCTCAAGTTGAGTCGACTCAAGGCACAGCTGAATCGACTCAAGCTCCAACAGCTAGTTCTACAGAAAATTCAGAACGATCCAGAAATGCTTCCAACGGCTATTTTTCAGATCCCAACGGCTAGAAACAACTTTTTGAGGTTCCAAATAGTGAGTTAAGATCAAAAACAACATTTTAAAGTGACAAGATAAGAAAATCAAAGTGAGAAGTACAAAAATAAGAGAAAAAATCCAAAAAGCATTGAAAAAAAATGCATTCAATTCCCAACTCATTGAAATATCAAATCAAGACATTCTCTTCAGCAAGAAAACAAGCTCATTCCTTCAAAAGCTTCCATAAAAGAAGAGCCAAGAGCTTCATCGACTTTATTGCTCATTAAAAGAGCTTTTTGTTTTCATTTGTCCTTTTACTTTTGCTCTTGTTGTAACTAGCTTCAATAGGATTTTGAAGCTAGGGGATAGGCCCATATGCCTAAGAATTGGAGTGTAAGCCAAGGATTGGCTTGTTTATTGGTTGTGGTTGGTGATCCGGTGTAAACCAACTATGTTTTGGATAGTGAGTCTAGAAAACTATCCGACTGTAATCATGAAAAGATTATAGTGAAATTCTCAAGTAGATCTTGAGGAGTGGACGTAGGTGCAAGAGGCACTGAACCACCATACATCGATTGTGTTTGTGATTGTATTATTCTTTCTTACTCTTCTTGCATTTATATTTCTGCACTCATCAATACTTCACTACTTTTCAAAACAGCACATTATTTGCTTAAATTTTGAAAAACCCAATTCACCCCCTCCTTTTGGATTATTCTGCAAGGCAACAAGTGGTATCAAAATCTGGTACTCACTTGCATTTGATTTAACAATCAAGAGTTAAGATCAAATGGCAACCCAAATGAGTGCGTCTCTTGCCGAAGGACAATCGTCGAGCCGTCCACCTTTGCTCAATGGAACAAACTACACGTATTGGAAAGCACGCATGCGCATTTACATTCAAGAATTTGACTATCAACTTTGAAAGTTATAGTCAAAGGTCCATACACACCCACAATAAAAGTAAATGGTAATGATGTTTCCAAGGTCAAAAAGGATTGAGATGAGCATGATATGAAATTAATTGAATTGAATACAAAAGCTATGAATGTTCTATATTATGCATTAGATGCTAACAAATTCAATAAAATTTTTACTTACATTTTTGCTAAGAAGATTTGGGATAGGTTGGAGATTACCCATGAGGGTACCAACCAAATCAAAGAGTCAAAGATTAATATGCTTGTTCATAGATATGAATTATTTAAAATGGAATCAAATGAATCTATTACCGATATGTTAACTAGATTCACTGATATTATTAATGGTTCGAAAAGCTTAAGAAAATTTTATTCTAACAACAAGCTTGTTCGTAAAATTCTTAGGTCATTTCCAAAGGCTTGAGAAGCTAAAGTCACCGCAATTCAAGAAGTCAAGGACCTCAGCACGCTACTATTGGAAGAACTCCTTGAGTCTTAAATGACTCATGAGTTAATCATGAGGCAAAATGTGAAGGAAGAAACCAAAAAGAAGAAGACCATAGCTCTCAAAACTACAACCTCCAAAGATGACGATAGTGAAGAATCCGATGAAGAAGAGAGAAGATGACTTGGCATTAATGGCAAGGAAGTTCAAAAGATTCATGAAAAGGAAGAAGCCAAATTTTAAGAGAAAGCCATTTAAAGGAGAATCAAGTAAAGATAGAGAGAAGGAGAAAGACAAGAAACTTTCCATATGCTTTGAATGCAAGAAGTCCGGTCATTTCAAAATGGACTGCCCTCTTCTCAAGAAATCAAGTAAGAAGGTCAAGAAGAAGGCAATGATGGCACAATGGAGCGATAGTGAGGACTCTAGCTCTAATGAAAAAACACAAGAAGTTGCCAACATTTGCTTGATGGCTCATCAAAAGAAGATAAATGCTAAAACTTTCTTAGATTTTACTTTTGATGAGTTATAAGAGGTATTTACAGATCTTTTAACTGAATTTAATAAAATAAGATTGACAAACAAGGAACTAAAGAAGCAAAATCCTAATTTAAGTCATGAAAAGGAAAAGATTTCTGAAAAATTTAATTCATTAGCTTGTGAAAATCAAAAATTAAATGACGAGCTAAAGAAAATTAAACCATTTGTAGAGAAATTTACTTATAGCTTCAAAAAATTACATATGTTATTAAATGAACAAAGAGTTGTATTTAATAAGGCTGGAGTAAGATTTAAACCATAAAAGAAGCAAAAATTTCTAAAAAATCTGTTTGTTAAAGCTTCATCAACTCTTATTTCAAGTGTTTCATGTTATTGTTGTGATAAAATTGGTCATAAATCCTATAAATCCTATGCATGTGATTTCAGAAAATTAAATGAAAAAATGATTAAAATGGTTTGGATTCCAAAAAGAACCATGAGCACTAACCCTAAAAGACCCAAGATGATCTGGATACCTAAATTCTTTATTTGATTTTCTTGTGTAAGAATGTCTTGCAATCCGAAAGAAGAAAAGACTTTGGTATCTTGATAGTGGTTGTTTAAGACACATGATGGGTGATAAATCTCAATTTGTCACTTTTGAACCTAAAAGAGTAGTTACATTTGGAGACAATGGAAAGGGATGTATCATGGGTATTGGTAACATTCGTATCACCCTTCCTACTTCTATTTAAAATATATTATTAGTTGATGGATTGAAACATAACTTACTTAGTATTAGCCAATTTTGTGATAAAAGATTTGAAGTAACTTTTAAGTCTTTAGCATGCATAGTATCTAGTCCCAATGATAATAGCTTCATGTTCATTGGACATAAACATGACAATGTTTATATGGTGGTCTGGATAATCTATACATGAAAAATGATTAATATCTTGTAACAATAAAAGCCAAGGTTAGTGAGACTAGTTGGTTGTCGCATCGCAGATTAGGTCATGCTGGCATGAATTTACTTTCAAAACTCATTAAAATAATCTTGTTAAAGGCCTATCAAAATTAAATTTTGAAAAAGATCGGATTTGTGATGCTTGTCAATGAGAAAAACAAATTAAGAATTATTTTAAACCAAAAGACATAATTTCAACATTTAGACCTCTAGAATTGCTTCACATGGATTTATTTGGACCTACTAGGACCACAAGTTTAGAAGGCAAAAAATATGGATTTATAATTATAGATAACTTTTTAAGATTCACTTGGATAATATTTTTAGCACAAAAAGATGAAGCATTTAAAGCTTTTACAAACTTTTATCAAAAAGTTTCAAATGAAAAGAACACATCCCTTGTAGGCATTCGTAGTGATCATGACACCGAATTTGAAAATCAATACTTTGAAATTTTTTGTAATGAAAAAAAGAATTGATCATTATTTTTTTGCACCTAGGATACCTCAATAAAATAAAATGGTAAAAAAAAAAATCGCACGTTACAAGAAATGGCACGCACAATATTATGTGAAAGTGATTTACCTAGATATTTTTGGATGGAAGCCATCAATACCACATGCTATATTTTAAATCATATATTAATTAGATCTATTCTAAAGAAAACACCATATGAACTTTAGAAAGAAAAGAAACCAAACATAAACTATTTTCATGTTTTTGGTTGTAGATGCTTCATACTAAACAATGAAAAAAAAATTAGAAAAATTTGATGCCAAGTCCGATAAGGATATCTTCTTAGGATACTCCACATCAAGTAAGGTATATAGAGTCTTCAACAAGAGAACTCTCGTTGTTGAAGAATCTATCCATGTAGTATTTGATGAATCTAATTACAAAACTTCTAGAAAAGAAGATATTTTAGATGAGGATGCAGAAATTCTCAACAAGAAGATGGATAGCCTCACGTTGAAGGATGATTCCCCACAAAACAATGAAAAAAATTCGACGATGAAGAAGAAAAGGAGGAAGAACTCACTCCAAACCAAAAAGAAGAGCTACCAAAAGAGTGAAGGTATGCACATAGACATCCTAAAGATCTAATTATTGGTGATCCATTACAAGAAGTAAGAACTCGATCTTATCTTAGAAATATTAATAATTACTTAACTTTTGTATCACAAATTAAACATAAAACCATAGAAGAGGCTGAAAATGATCCTTATTGGATAAATGCTATGCAAAAAGAATTAAACCAATTTGAAAGAAATAAAGTATGGACACTAGTTGATAGACCTAATAACTATCCTATAATTGGAACAAAATGGATGTATAGAAATAAACTAAATGAGCATGGTACCATTATTAGAAATAAAGCTAGGCTAGTCGCTAAAGGATATAACCAAGAAGAAAGTATTAATTTTGATGAAACTTTTGCTTCTGTAGCTAGATTAGAGGCAATTAAACTACTACTTGCATTTGCATGCTTCATGAATTTTAAATTATATCAAATGGATGTTAAAAGTACATTCTTAAATGGATACATAGCAGAAGAAGTATATGTTGAACAACCATCTGATTTTGAAAATCATGCATTTTCAAATTTTGTCTTCAAATTACATAAGGCTTTGTATGGATTAAAACAAGCACCACGTGCATGGTATGAAAGGTTGAGTAAATTTTTGTTAGATAATGAATTTACTAGACGTAATGTTGATAAAATATTATTCTTAAAAAGAAAAGACACTTATTACTGATACAAATCTACGTAGATGATATTATCTTTGGTGCTACTAATTAATCTCTTTGTCAAGAGTTTACCAAGCTTATGCAGGATGAGTTCGAGATGAGCATGATGGGAAAGCTAAACTTCTCTCTCAAACTCCAAATCAAGCAAAGAGGAGATCTTCATCAACCAAACAAAGTACATAAAAAAAATGCTTAGAAAGTTTGAAATAGAGACTTTAAGATCCATTGGCACACCCATGAGCCACTCATGTAAGATTGACAAAGATAAAAATGATAAAAAAGTAGATACTAAACTGTATAGAGGTATAATAGGATGATTACTTTATCTTACCGTAGGTAGACCAGATATTATGTTAAGTGTATGCATGTGTGCTGATATCAATCAAATCCTAGAGAATCTCATTTATCAGTAGTTAAAAAAAATTTTAGATACTTGTCTGACACACTTAATGTAGATTTATGGTATGATAGATTATCACCATTTGAATTAATTGGATATTCGGATGCTGATTTTACTGGATGCAAATTAGATAGAAAAAGCACAAGTGGCACTTACCAATTTTTAGGAGTTAATTTGATCTCATGGTTTAGCAAAAAAATAAAATTCGATAGCACTATCTATGGTCAAGGCCGAGTTTATTGCTGCAGGAAGTTGTTGTACTCAAATCTTATAGATCAAACAACAATTTGAAGATTTTGACATCAAACTTAATAAGATCCCAATAAGATGCGATAACACTAGTGCAATTAATTTAAAATCTAATTCAACACTCAAGGTCTAAATACATTGAAATAAGACATCATTTCATAAGAGATCATGTACAAAATAATGATGTGATGTTTGAAATTGTTTGTACTGATAAACAACTTGTTGATATATTCACCAAACCCCTTAATGAAGAAAAATTTAGCATCACTAGAAGAGATTTAGGGATTTGCTATCAAACGGAATAAATTTTATTCTCTAAATCCTAAAACACGTTGAATCAAATCTAAAATAGTCTATTTTGTGTGCACAACCATTGATTGATATCATTAGAAATCCCCTAATGCTTTTTATGTGCTGAATTTTCTCTAAAACTGTAAAAAGTTTCAAACTCATGCTTGAGTCGACTCAAGTTCATGAGTCGACTCAAAAATGAACTTGAGTCGACTCACGCTTGAATCGACTCAATTGTCGGGGTCACAAGTTTTTAAACGGGCCCGTGACTCTTCGTGTCACACTAAAACCATTCAAAAACCCAACATCCTTTCTCCAAAACCCCTTTCTACAGTCCTCACGATCCCAATCCTCTATCTCCCAATCAATCCTTGATCCTTGGTAGATTTGAGAGAAATGGTGCAGACAAGACACATGGGATGGAGATCTCACTCGAGTCAAAGCATTGAATGGTGGGAGCAAAGGAAGAAGGCTCGACTGGATTCCTCGTCTCAAGTGACTGAATCGCCCTAACCCACTGTTCAACCAAAAGTTTTTGAGCCAAATCAGTTTGAGGAACAAGGTACGGAGTCTTCCTCTCCACATCCCTCTCCATCCGAGAGAACAAGAACTAGGGCCGTTGCCTCTCCATCCAAAAGAATGGCAACAAGGGCCATTGCAATGGGGAGGAGAGTAGATTTTACATTCTTTGAGAAATACCATTTCTCAATTGGTCCGTGGCTTGACAGAATGGGGTGGAAGAATTTTTGCAGCTTAAATATCCCTATGTACTCTAAGTTGATCAGGGAATTTTATGCAAATCTGAGGAGAGGAGCAGCTGAGGTAACTACTACCGTGAAGGATGTTCAATTCGATGTTTCTAAAGAAAGCCTAGCTAGAATCTTTGGTTTGCCCCTAGGAGCTGTCCCCAAGAGAGCATCTAATAAGAAGGAAGCATTGAGGATTATTGTTGGTAGAGAGGATGTTGTTGGAGATATAAAAGCCCCCACACTTTCTGTAGAGATGCAGGTGCTGCATCATATTATTGAAGGGATCTTTATTCCGAAATTAGGGAGGCATGACTTTATGTCGGAGGAGTTGTATGTCATGTATCACATTATTCAGGGGATACTTCTGAACCTTCCTGGACTTATGATGCATCAGATTAGAGAGGCAGCAGGAACAAGGTTTGTCTACCCTATGGGATGGCATTGACCAGAGTATTTGAGATAGTAAGAATTTCATTAAAAAATGAGGGATTTAAGAATTTGTCTCATTTTGATGTTTATGATGATAAAATCCTGACTCGTATGTACTTTCATGTTGAGGCTGGGAGATGGGTGAGAAATGAGCCAGGTCAGGAGAGAAAAGAGCCCAAGATAGAGGAGACAAGAGAGCCATCTACACCTATAGCCCTAAAGCCTCATCTGATCATCCTTCATCATTCAAAGCTGCACCTGACCTTCCTTCACCAGCCACACCACGAGCTAGATCCCCTACAGCCTCCACACCTCAGCCAGCAGTTACTGACTCTACCACACTGGAGAGGCTGGCTGATCTTATCTCGACTAGACTCAGTACCCACATGGCAGGATTATCTGAGAAGGTAGAGAGCATTCAGACTGAGATAAGATGTATGGCAGATAGGCTCACTACCTTGGAGCAGCGAGAGTTGAGGGTAGAGGCACCAGCTGATGTTTCCGATGTGGCAGGAGAGATTGCACGACTGAGGGGGAGTCTTGAGTCCAGAAGCACTGAGATGTTTACTGTCATTAGAGAACTCGAACAAACTGGCACTGAGGTGCTTGGGCCTATCAGCAGACTTGGACAGTCCCAACAGCAAGGCATTATGTTTATACTTGGAGCCATGGGTAGTCTGATTGGGAAGCTTAAGAGACTTGCTCTGAGTGCAGTACCGGCAGCAGCAGCAGATACAGCCGTCAGAGCTTTCATGGCTCGTTCTGTTCCTACTCAGCCCCAGCCTCAATCCACGCCTCGACCTCCACCTGCTCGATCTCAACCGTCTGCTCCGCCATCAATTCAACCACAGCCACCAGTGTCTACTCAACCACGACCTCCTGTCCAGCTCCAATTTACTGCACAGTCCACCCAACTATCTGCTAGTCAGCGCAGACCACCTTTCACAGTATACACCAGAGCTGGAGTCAGATTTTCCACATCTGCAGGGGTTGGTCCATCAGGCAAGACAGGAGCCAAAGAGCTGGACTTTCATCATCTCGCGCTTCCTCATCTGAGACCCTAGAGATTCCTTCTGATGAGGATTAGTGGCTTGGGAGATATTTATTTAGTCATATGATGTATTAGGCTTTCTTTTGGACATATGGTTGTATTTATCTGTCTTGTGGACTTATACGTGACTTATCTTGGTATTAGTATGTACTTATTTTAATGTGTACCTACTTAGTGTGTATCTTGGAATTATTGACTGACTTACCTCACATTATATTTTGATGTGCTATGATCTAGCACATTCATTTTGATGAATACAATGCTATACTTTTACTCTTCCTTATTCTTGCTGTGTTATGGGATGTTCTACCTTGCTTATACATTGCCCTCTTGATTGATGACAAAAAAGGGGAGTAGAAAAAAACATATGAGCATATAAGCAAAAAGATGTATGAAAAGTGTATAACGAGCATTGTTAGCATGTATGATTGCCTGGATATTTATATTATATGTGTCTTATGAATGTAATAGAAAAGAATGTATGAGCAATGTTAGCATGTATGAAAAGAATGTATGAACACATAATGTACGAGCATATGAACATTGTTAGCATTGTTTGACATTGTTTGCTTTATCATGTACCCTATGAATGCATCTATGTGTCTTATGAATGTAAATTTCAGCCCTAACATATAAGTATAGCAATGGGCCTTAATGTGTGTGACGATGTCTCATATTTAATTATATAAATGAAGATTTTTGTACATATAGCACAATCAATGAATGTGCATTTAGTTTGAAATAAATATGGGCATACACTAAGGAGGAGCAAAGCCAAAACATATGAAAAAGCTTATATCGTTATTGATTTAAGCATAAGCCTATATCTTTATTGACTTAAGCATATTTCTTAAAAATTATGCATATGTTTTGCCAATTGCTCATATACTCAAAAGTTTTATCATCATCAAAAAGAAGAAGATTGTTGACCCCAAAAATTGATTTTGATGAATAACAATATGTTTGAGTATATATTTGAACTAATAAGCTTCTTATGATCATATTTCAGAAAAAATTGTAAAGTATCAAAAGAAAAGTTCAATAATGCATTTGAGAATAAAAAAGAGGAATCTGAAGATTTTGAAGGACATTACACATCTCAAACAAAGCTGGAGGAAGATATTTGAATGTTGGAATTGAAGAGGAATTCAAATTGAAAATATCACAAAAAATTCAATGGAGGACACCTCAAGTCGACTCAAGATGGTCCCGAATCGACTCAAACCAAAACGGCACACAAAAGTATTTTGGCACATTCTCGAGTCGACTCAAGTCTAATGTGAGTCGACTCAAAGGTGAGCTAAGGAGTCGAGTCGACTCAAGTTGCTCGAATCAAAGCCACAAGGTGCCAACAGAGAGCTGATTTTTGAGACAAAAGACTCACAGATCATTGAGTCGACTCAAGGTACAGTTGAGTCGACTTAAGGCTCAAGTTGAGTCAACTCAAGCTCAATCTGAGTTGACTCAAGCTCCAACGGCTAGTTCTGCAGAAAATTCAGAACAGTCCAGAAATGCTTCCAACGACTATTTTTCGGATTCCAACGGCTAGAAACGACTTTTTGAGATTTCAAACAGTAAGTTAAGGTCAAAAACAATATTTTGAAGTAACAAGACAAAAGAATCAAAGTGAGAAGCACAAAAATAAGAGAAAAAATCCAAAAAGCATTGAAAAAGAGTACATTCAATTTCCAACTCATTGAAACATGAAATTAAGGCATTCTTTTCAGCAAGAAGACAAGCTCATTCCTCCAAAAGCTTCCACGAAAGAAGAGCCAAGAGCTTCATCAACTTTATTGCTCATTAAAGGAGCTTTTTGTTTTCATTTGTCCTTCTACTTTTGTTCTTGTTGTAACTAGCTTCAATAAGATTTTGAAGCTAGGGGATAGGCCCATCCAAGCCTAAGAATTGGAGTGTAAGCCAAGAATTGGCTTGTTTGTTGGTTGTAATTGATGATCCGGTGTAAAACCAACTAGATTTTGGATAGTGAGCCTAGAAAACTATCTAGCTGTAATCTTGAAAAGATTATAGTGAAATTTTCAAGTAGATCTTGGAGAGTAGACGTAGGTGCAAGGGGCACCGAACCACTATACATCGGTTGTGTTTGTGATTGTGTTTTTCTTACTCTCCTTGCATTTATATTTCTGCATATCCTATTTCTACACTCATCAATACTTCACTAGTTTTCAAAACAGCACATTATTTGCTTAAATTTTAAAAAACCCAATTCACCCCCCCCCCCACCCCCCTCTTGGGTTGTTCTACTGGGCAACAAGCTTCAAGTGGGAATCTCAAACCTAACACATACCTTTCCATCCTACTTTAACAAACTTGTATCTTAAACATAAATAAACCACAAACTTCCTTTTTCTGCACCATATATAGTCATCAGATCTTAGAACTTGGTTTTGTTCCCCATATCCAATTTATTTAGGTTAGAGGTCATTATCATACTACATGAATATCTAGCCTGGTTTATGCTAAGATTGATCAATCTTCAAGAAATAAATCATATAAGCTGCTTTAATAGGCCAAATTGTCACCAAATTGAGATCTGAAATCAAGACAAGTTGACAGGCAACAACTGAGAAAGAATGATGCTGATGTATTGCTTGTACAGTAACTTACCATTGCTATCCATGAGAAGATCCAATGCAAAGTATTCCACAAAGAACTGAGTGTTATGCTTCATTGATTGACCATAAAGTGTATGAAGCAACGCATGACCAGTTCGATCAGCAGCACATGCACACCGATAGGCCTGGCCACCTATAGATGCCAAACTAGTCATTATACGTATACACACATATTTAAATAATGGTGAATGAAAACTGTGATAGCAATATATGAAGCTCTACCTTTTCCAAAGTTCAGACTTTGACCTCCAAAAGCACGCTGATAAATTTTCCCATCTTCAGTTCGAGAGAATGGCAATCCATAATTTTCAAGCTCAATAACTGCCTTTGGTGCTTCTCTGCACATATATTGAATAGCATCCTGATCACCTGCAGACACAACATGCAGTTGCTGGTCAGTTAACACAGAAGTGTAGTGAAACATGATGCCATGGAAAGATGACATTCTCATGAGTCTAGTCTATCTGCTAGAACTAAAACAGAAATCCCAAAGATAGGTCATCAGAGTTTTTTCTATCCATATTATGAAAGAACTTCTTTGAGGGCGTTTGATGTTCCAACTGTCATCACATCACCAGGAAGAACTTCTCTGATATGTGATAAAACATTCAAGTAAGGAAGGTGATATGCTCTAAGCAAGTTACCTAACCAATCACTTCCTTTGACTGTATCATACATATGCCACCTCCAGTCATCTTCAGTCATATTTCCAAGGGCTGCATTTATACCACCCTGCATGATTTATACAAGCCTGATTAGCAGCATATATGCATACAGCTTAACAATTGGGAATGTGCACTAATGTTTGAGGAATAACTGATCTCATAAAACATCCACAGAGAATCAACAAGTCACAAAAAATGATAGTTAACTATTAGAGCACACCTCTTTTCATTTGGAGTTTCTTTTCAAAGTATAATATGGCCAGTCTTAAAGAAGACCAGTGCAAGCAGATCTTAGCTTCTGCTGGTTCAGACTAAAGATCACTCTGGATTTTTATCTGGAACATGATATTTCAGTTTGTATTTTAGTTTGTATTCTAGTTTATGCATATAATGTGGATTTATGGATCTTTAAGACAGGATCAGTCAGACCATTAGAGAATGCAAGTATCAGCAGATCTGTGACTTACAGATTCACTGCAAGGATACAAGGCTCTAGGTTATCAAGGAAAGCACAATGCACTAATTGCTTTGGTATAGCATATTCACATAGTCACATGACTAGAAAGTCATATGAAAGTGTAAATGTCTCATCAATCAAAATTGGCGATATCTAATATCCAGAAAAAGAAATATTAAGAATGAAAATGAAACTAGAATCACCCACATGCAAGGGGGAATGTTGGCCCCATCGTGTTTTTTCTTGTATGTATAATTAAGTGATTTCTTTATCTCCTTAACCATAACAGTCAACATGGACGTGCATGCTGACACAGAGCAAGCTCCAGCAAAAAGCTAAATTCCAAAAAAAAAATTAAACTTGGGTAAAAGGCACATATATCACCTTAATTGGATATTGTAACTTAACAAGGGTCCTAGTCCTACTATTGCTGGATCACCCTCATTCGAGACAAAAGGAAATAAAGTTGTTCGGAAACTTAAGGCAGCATTTCTCAGGGAGAAATAAGTAAAACTATCAGTTGATCACTTGAAATGGCATTTTACCTTTTCCTGTATGTTCTCCCCTAATTTTCTTTAAGAGGTCAAGGTGAACTGGATATTCCTAGGTTATGAAGTGAAGAAATATCTAATAAAATTGTAATTAGGTTATCTCTCATTATCTTCCTGTATCTGTCTTGTGCTCATCTAATCAAGAGGTTTGATATAATCCTTTACTTGTCAAAGGTCAGGAACCCATAAGTACAGAAAGATAAAAGACTTCTCATATACTGAACCAAATGGAAAAACAGATCTCTCACTAATCTCTTGTTGATGGTGATTTCTTTATTGCTGCACCTACGAATGTCAAATGCATGATGTTGGCATGCCATATTTGTCAACAGGAACAACAATTTTCAAAAAATTGATGGTCATTGTTACATGAACCAAAAGCCAAGAAGAGAACATGGTAATGACAGCTCTAGATTATAGTATTACTTCATCAGATTTGCCAATTTCAAAGCATTATAAGCCACTGTGATCCAAGAGTCTTGACTCTCACAGCAGTTCCAAATAAAAACTCTATCATTTGACATTTGTAAGTTTCATTAGTTGTCCAAATAGCAACTTGCTCGCATAACCAATAAACTACATGATTAAACCAATCTGTTGCAACAGTAGGTGAATGTATATGAGAATAACCCTAGCTCTGACAATATATAAGCCAACTGAACCAATATATTGCACTCGTCACAGCTACTAAAAAAAAAAAACTTTGTTAACCAAAGATAAATATTAAAATCCGCTCCAAAAAAAAAAAATAATATTCAATACCTGTGCTGCAACCGTATGAGAGCGAGTAGGAAAGAGCTTGGTAATGCAAGCTGTGTTAAAGCCATGCTCAGAGAGTCCAATTGCAGCTCTAAGCCCAGCACCACCAGCTCCTACTACAACTGCATCGTAGGTGTGGTCCACAACAGTGTACTGTCCGAACTTTATCACAAACCCAAACAGCAAAAGTTCAATTTATTTTTATGGAGAAGATAAATGAAACTATTATCAAAGGCAAGTTAAACAACATTTATCAAAATAGTCCAGATAAAATTCATCCAAAAATATTGTAAGAAACAATAAATGACTGAAACAAAGCAGATACGCATTTTGGATAAAGGGGACTGTCCTCTCCAAACTAAAATGCTTCGTTCTTTTATGACATACAACAGTGTAGTAATATGAGACTTCTAGCAATAAGATCCTCTACCATCAATAATCAAATGCTTATTTGTGTCTAAACATGAAACATGATTAGAGACAAAGAGCAGAACCCAAAAATAAATAAATAAATTTCTACTATCATCAAATTCAGGATCTCCAAAATGCAATGAACTAGAATTGAAATTTCTAGCTTTTTCCACTGCATCACCAACCAAAGGCATCAAAACATAAATAAATAGAAATAAAGTAGAATGGTATTCCCTTAATCTTTTTTTGGGACCATAGCGTGCCGAAGCCTCAATTATTCCAAAAAATCTCATCCAAAAATAGAACTTCTATCTGAGATCACAAACCAGATGAACCAGAAACCGGAAAAGAGAGAGAAGAAAAACCTCGCTTTTAAGGAAACATAAATCGTGAAATCAGACGAACGATCTAACTTAACAGAGCTCAAATAGCTGAAAAAATTTCACTAAAATTAAACAGAACCGCTTCAAGAGAAAATATCCTCATAGAAAAACACTTCAAGAAACATGAACTAAGGATCATAAACATCCCAAAACTCAAGAAAAGAACAAATTGGACTCGCTTAGACATGTGGGAACTCAAGCAAGAAACCCGCGATCGTATCAATTAGCCAAACCAAAAAATCGAAATTTTTTTTAAAAAAAATGAAGATCAAAAGATACCGAGTCGGTAGAGAGAAATCTGGGCGTAGAACGGGAGCGACGGATCGGTTGGCCTCCGATCGACGCCTTCCTGGAGGAGAGGCGAAGGGCTCGAGACACGCAGCTCCGCCACATCTCTCTCTATCTTAGATCGGCCTTCCTCTATCAATATAGATGAGCTTCTCTTCTCTCGCCTTCTCCTACTCTAGAGACGTGATGGATCGCGGAGAACAGCGGGGCAGGGCTCAGGTCACGGGGACGGACTACGGAGGGACGCGAGAGGGCGCGTGGCCAATTGTCGCATACTATGTTCTTGGAGATTTTCCAAAACTATGACCATCTGAATATGAAATTACGAGACTACCACCATCTGGCCCATCCACCCATCCAACATTGGGCCGGTATAAGTTATCCCAACGAGGCGTAGCCATTGCCCGGAAGAAGAATTATTTGTGCACCGCGTGTGGCGCAGAAAATCTACGACGGAGCGCATCATTTTATTTTATTAAATTATATAATTATTATTTTTTAATATATATTTAATATTTATTATTTTATTATTTTATTAAAATTTTAAATAATAAAAATATTTTTTTTAAAAAAAATTATAATATTTTATACATATATTATAACATCTTGCATTGAAATTATGATTTTCTGCAAGGGATATCATAATTTTTTCACAGAATATCATAATTTAAAAGAAGAAGTATTTTTATCATTCAGAATTTTCAATGAAAAAATAGAACTACAGATATTAAATATATATTAGAAAATAGTGGCTACGTAATGCAATAGAATGAAGTGGTACACTCCATATTATGGATGACAAAATCGATCCGATCCGATGGGTATGCATCTTACTCAAACCCGTTCAATCCCGAAAAATAAGGTTTGATCGGACTTGGGTTCAGGTTTAGGTAAAATCCGAAAACTGTAGTACGGATATGAGTAGAGTATGGATAGTGCTATTTTCTATTTGAACCGGATCCGAACTTACAGATATGGATAATATCCGAATCCATATCTGAATATCTATGTTTATAATTCTGTTTTGATAATTTTGTTTTGACTAATAATATACATAAAATTATTTTGATTATTTATATGTTCTATGTTGAATTGTAATTCTATTTCTACGTTTGATTTCTATAAATCTGGATTTATAAATTACGTTCTACGTTGAACTGATAATTTTATTTTAATTGATAATATTATAAAAATTTTTTAATTATTTATTTTTTTTAGATATGGAATAGGCATGGGGCGAATATAGATTGGGTATGAGAAAATAGATTATCTTTGAATATCCTGAATCTATTGGATATGAAAATGGATATCTTTTTTCTTATCTGATCGGATGTCGGATAAAATTTAGATATACAATATTAAGTTCAGATTTGAGAATAAATACTACAATATCCGATCCAAGTCTTACTTATTGCCATTTCTATTTTATATTGGATCTGCACCGCACGCTGCATACAAAGAATTTTCCTAGCGCATGACCCGGAACAAGACATACGGGAAGAGCTACAAGTCAGTCACAATGGTCGTATGTAGAATACGACAAACATCGAGAGAAATCAAATCAACCAAGTCAATCATAATACTTGGTGTGTAGCATTTGCTTTATGCTGATGTAGGCGGCAACTCTATAGCACATTCTCTCTTGCAATCATGCATAAGGATAGAGAAAAAAAAAAAAAAAAAAAGCATGTTTGCTTTTCAAAATCGACGTAAATGCAAAATTGTGGCATGCATTTCTGAAACTTACCTTAGTCGCGATACATTATAACATTAGGTAATTATTAATGACCGGTACATGAAAAAGATTGTTCGTCTTCAGCACAGTTGGGCCCAAACTATTCATCTTCTTGTGAATAGATCAGCAAAATCACATCTCAAAGCAGATTTACAAAATAGAGAAGAGAACCCAAGAGCATACATGAATAAATATATGCAGAGCAAGAAAAAAAGTGTATAAGGTTTGAGATAAAAAAAGTTTGAAATATATATTACCTTCACTTATAAGTGCATCTTTTGTGATTTAAACCATAGTTCACGTTAATTTTTATGCTAGTTATTTGTCTTTTTATAACCTGGGACATGGATAATTATAAGTAGTGCCTGTTTGAAGCAAGCTACCTCTGCTTCGCTTTTTTTTTTTCCTTCCCATCTAACATGGTAGAACGGGAAAGGAGCAATTCACAAAGGATAGGACGTGACACATCAAAGTTTGCTCAAGAATCAAGATTTACTAAACAACATGGCCTATTTGATTTACTCTCATCCATCTACGAGGCAACAGCACCAAGAAGTGGCATCTTAAATCCATTGATTAATTGTACATCATGAGGTGCTCTTGGCTTTATATAAACAGGATATTCTAACCTTTTGTAAGCTCTGTTCCCGGCTGGCTAGCCCATATACTTTGCCTTCGTTGCAATATGGGCCAAGTATAGCTCCTATAGAGAACCTAACAAAATGACATGCCTGAAATTGCTAGGATCATGAGAAACAAAATAGAATATGGAGCCATTGGGAGAGTATCAGATGGCTAGATTGATTATTTTTCAAATCATTTTTCAGGTACTTTACTCTTAGCATCCATCATATGGTTTAATTATTCAGCATCCACTGGGCTCCAATGGTCATTTTGAGATCTTCAGCTATATGAAGGGCATTCAATAGCCTATGACAAATGGCGCTTTCATGGTGCCTCCAAAGCGAAGAGTAGATGTTTAATATGTAGTGGTGAGAGCGATGGCCACGCCTGAAAGCATCCCGCGTTTCCACTGGCTGCAGCGAGGGTAGCGCGGCGCTACCAACTTCCAAGCATTAACTCCCACTTTGTCACGTCTCTAAACAAACCTTCAGACCCCTATGCCCACTTTCAGAAGAAATGGAGCCAACGAACACTAACGTTATCGTGAGAAAAAAATTTATAGTATTCTTTTTTCATAGCATTGCAAGAGGTCCAATTCTGGAGATGCGTCGGGCCTTCACCGATACAAAGATGCCACATTTTATGAAGATGCAACTTGCAAAGTTCAACGGGCAGTTTTACATGTCAATGATCCATGGGAACTAGTAAATGTTGGAAATGATTCTTATCTAGAAATTACTACGTTGCTGCTATAATGATCTTACGACAAGATTATGAAACAAATAAATTATTTAAAAAAAACTTTAAAAATTTGAAAAGAACTTGTTTGGATCGAGATATGTGAGAACACTGCATCCGTCCTCTATGTGCGAGTTTGTGGCGATCCCATTCGTAAGGTATAATAATCTGGCTCAGTCCAGTCCTTCTTTAACAAGCACAGTCATTGAGGAGGCTGACCCAAATGACTTACTTCAAATACCTAAATAAGAAAAAGGAGTAGCAAAAACAAAGAGCAGAGAGAAGAAGAAATCATAGTGTTTTTAGTATCCTAAAACATTTGGATCTAGAGTCTATTTATGAACTCCATCCAGGACTGAGGAGATGCCACAGTTTTGAAGAGATATGATGTTTTGAAATATCATATTTCTTTAGAAATCGATATTCTCTTTCGAAGAGCCGTATCTCTTCGAAAAGAGGCATCACCTTAAGATTTTTAAACAATTGAAATTTAAGGATAAAAAATTTAACTCTTTTCTTTTTTTAAACAAAACTCCAACAATCTCACACAAAATATTTAAATTTTTGAAAATCATAAAGAAAATATCTGGATCATCTATGTAATAAATGAGGTGTCCTTCAGACTTGAACCTTACTCAGTGTTGATAGTATTCATCTGAAAAAATCATAGTGGATTAGATCTTGAACTAGATATTTTAACTCAAACTTTAACTTATCATCTACACAATATAGATCAAATGGATCTTTATGCGATCAATGCCATTCAAAAGTCTAATGTGCAGCATCTTAATTTTTCATAAGAATTTTATAAGGATTAGCCCAAATCTCTAGTTGCAGCATATTCAATAATTCTCACATAGATAAGTCCTCCAAGGACATTTGCGATCTAATACCCCACAGATTTTTTGTCTTCGACTTATTAAAAGCATTACTCATCCTTTCCAGATTTACCATTACTCATCCTTTCCAGATTTACCATCACTGATAAGAGCACTCATCCTAAGGATTGTGGGAGATATACTCCGAGAATGTGCTCTGACACGATCATTCAATCAGCTTCGTTCTACCATATTGAATCTTATTTATGGGATCTCCAATCATAGAGCTTGGATACCCACAATCGATGACCACATATTGGACTTAAGTCCTATCCCTCTTGATGATTCTAAGACTCTATTTTAAGGCAACCCTTGATTAATTGGTCTGCTAAGTTTTTCTTAAATCTGACAAATTCTAAAAGAATGGCATTACTTTTTTTGAGTTATCTTATAAATTTATGAGATAAGATTTTTTTAATCCACTCTGTATCAATACAGACGGTATCCAAATCAATCAACTCGGCCTCCATGATGCTTTAAGATATAATAGTTTGTTTGGAGTACAGCAGCACTATCGAGAAGAAAAAAAATCCATTAGTTCATATAAGATCAAAATAATCAGATGAAATCATGTGTGTATTTTTGATAGAATTCTCTAAATTAAACTATAAGCAAGCTCTAAAATATCATTTGTTCTAACAATTTTTTTGCTATCATTGGCATTAGATGGAACAGAAGATGTAGTATAAAATAAAGAATTTAATATGGTTCCTATATTTTCTTAATTTAAGGAAAGATATTTCTTTGATGCATAGGCTACAAAATGATAATATTATTAACAAAATTAAATAATTACACTAAGAATATGACAAGTAAAGTAATTGTATGATTTCTATATATTTTTCAAAATAATAGCAATATATAAAATAGCTAGTAAAATACACAACTATTAAAGCTGCAATAACTTCTATACAGGTTTTAAAGATGCAGAAAAAATTCTACATAGTAATTAAAGATGCAAAAAAATCTGCATAAAATTTAAAATTTGCAAAAATTAATGCTTGTAGAATTTAGAGTTGTAGAAAAAATTCTGCATGGATTTTAAAATATTATTAAATTTCTAGTCAAAAATTTCTACATAGATATTTTAATCAAATATCAGCATAATTTTTGAAGATGCAGTAATTTTCTGCATGGGTTTTAAAGATACAGATAGATGTCCACAGAATTTAACGTATAAAGTAATTAATTTATATAAAAATTGAAGAAGTAGAAAAATTCTGCACGAATTTTAAAGTTGCAGCAAATTTCTATACATATTTTAAAGATGCAAAAAAATTCTATACAAGTTTTAAAGTTGCAGAAAAATTCTACAAAGATTGTAAAACTATCAAAAAAATTGTAATATTTATAAAATAACACAAAATCAGATTGCACTATTTCAGAGCAATATGAATTTCATAAATGGTTGACTTTCGAAAAGAAAATAACTTTTAAATGATAAGCTTTCAAATTTTATACAAACAAAGCAAAACTAGTTCTATGCAATCAAATTAAATTTGATAAATAACTAATAATAATTTTTAATATAATCACTAATCATGATCTTGGACCGTTGGAAATAATTTTTATCCATAAATTGCTATACATTATTTTTATAATGATCTTAGATCAAAATTATAAAACAAACAACTATTTAAAAGAAAATTTAAAGATTAAAAAGAGCTTGTCTGGATTGAGACGTACGACAACACTGTCTTAAGGACATGAGTCATCTTCTATATGCGGATTTGCAGCTATCCTATCCCTAAGGTACAAGAATCTGGCTCAGTTCGATCCTCCTCTAACAAGAAAAATTTTTGGAGAGGCTAACCCAAATGACTTCCTTCAAATATCAAAATAAGAAAAAAAAAACAGAAAAAATAGAGAGTAGAAAAAAGAGAAAATAAGGGTATTTTTAATAACCCAAAATAGTCGAATCTATAGCCTATTTATAGACTCTGTTTGGAAATTAAGGAGATACCATGGTTTCGAAGATATGCAATATTTTGAAATATCATTTCTTTGGAAATCGAAATTCTCTTCTAAAAAGTTGTATCCCTTTAAAATGAGACATCATCTTAAAAGAGTTTTAAGACTTTTAAACAACTGAAGTTTAGGGATAAAAAATTTAAATCTTTTCTTTCTAAAACAAAACTCCAATAATAAAAAGGTAAGATCAAGAGGATCTGATTTATGTCTGCAAATGTTCTATATTTTTCAGGATCTTAATGCAAGATTAACAACAAGTGCCGTGTAATCCAAGAGAGTCACTGGACTCCATATAGACCATCTTGATCATATGACATCTTATTAAGATATTATTTTTGTCGAAATCTAATAAATTATTGAGCTCATGATGTAATGCCATGAAGGTTGCAATGCACCACGCAATCAGGGCAAATTCTACTATTTAGACCTTAAAATGGTTGTTTAAATCAAAAAAAAAAGAAGAAAATATTTTGACTAGATATATCTTACAATAAAAAAAAAAATTAGGTAGAGTACTAAAAATAAAGTCAATATAGAAATTAAGATTTACATCCTATAAGATCTTAACTTTTCATGATGATTTTCATCAATCATGTCTATTTTCAAAAAGTTGTAATCTTTAGAAATCTAATCCGAATTGTACAAAGATTAGTAGAGACTTTATAACTTATTTTTATAATTCATTAATAAAGGAAAGAGAATATTGAACCTACTTTCCCTTTTTTTTTTTCTTTTTAAATTTTTTTTTAAAGAGATTAGAGTTGAGCAGATTAAATGAATTTTATCCTTCTTCCTAATTGGATCACTACATCAAATTGTCAATTGGTTTAATTCCAACTAGCATCTATGACCTTGGCTAGTTCTATGGACCATGTCAAAAAAATCCGGCTAGTTTGAAAATAGCCGCCAACTCAAGATTCCATGCATCGCCAGCTATTGCTACAACTCCACCTTATTTAGGTGGTTAAATTCATATTCGTTAATGGTATAATAACATAGATATCTCGTAAAATAAATTTACATAAGTGAAGTATAATTCATTCATTCATCCCCTCACTCACATAGCATATTGCATCAAGTATTGACTATCTTTCCTCTCTAAAAATTGGTATGGCATCAAATACTGCCCATTAATATCCCATACCTTAGTTTTTCAATGATTTCGGGGTTATCATCCTGATCCACGTCATGCTACAAGCTTATCCCTTTCAATGCTCCTTGCTGCGAGCAATCTTAGAGGGTTTGATTTCTAGACCTCTCCTACTGATTATGAAAGCAAGGAGTTTACCAAAAGATAGAGCAAAAACACTCCTAGTAGGATTGGGACGCATGTTATCTTCTTTTCTTTCGAGTGCGGATTTCTATGTTACTTTTAGTATGATTAATCTTTACAAGAACTTGCAAGCTACTGTTCTTCTTTGGGATCCACAAAATCACCTCCCAACGTGAGGCCATCGATATTTTTTCTAACATTAGCACAAGCGCCAACATAATGATCTTTATAGATGTTTTTGGAACCATATATTTGAAGTTGCATTGCAACTCAAGTTGCCATAGTTGGCTTACAAAAAAGCTCACTTCTTGCATTTGGGATAGAGTTTAAGGAAAAGAGAGGCATCTCTAACAAATATTTTGTCGAACATTATGCGAGCAAACACCATATCGGAGCACTCAACATACATGGAGAAATAGATATTCTGGACAAAAAAAATGGCGTAAAAATCATCAATGAAAGGGCCTGATCATTGACCTCGGCACTCATGGGAAGAGAGAGAACGATGGTGTAGATCTTGAGGGGGCTAAAGAAGATGGAGAGGGGTGGAAGGGGTGGATAGATTGAGGAAGAGGTAGGGTGTAGGAGAAGGTGGGCATGGCAAAGTCTGAGATAGAGGAGATAGCCATAGACCTCTCAGAGGTAACATGGGTTTAGCAGCAGCATCAAGGGCATTGGCAAGGAGAGACTCGAGAGGAAGATGGAGGAGAAAAAGAAAAAAAGAGATGGAGGAGGAGGAAAGACTGGCTATAGTACAATTTAGGGTGGAGGAGACCATGGGCGGGCCCGTGGTAGCATCAAGGGCAATAGCTATGAGAGATTTGAGTAAGGCGGGATAGGAGAGGAGAAGGGAAGGAAGAGGAGGATGAGTAACTTTTTAAAGTTAACATACGTACTCGAGCGGCCACAACTAGTGCTACGGCTATTTTGATTGCAAGCCAACCAAATGCAAGTTAATCTTGAGCTGTGACCTAACAAGCAAATGAACTTGTTTGAAAATTTGAGTCACAAACATCCAAATAAAAGGATTTGCTTACACTTACAATTTGAATTGCATTCAACTTCACTTAAAGGACTCCAAACAGCCTCTGAGCATTACTAAATATTTGTAAAAACCATCAAGTTATTATTCTTACTTGGGCACTATGAGATCACCCCTAAATAGATTCATTACTATTAACACGAGCACCAATTCTATACGTCTAAATCAAAAAACTTCTTTAACATCTTTCTGCATTATTTCTTTCATCATAATATTTACAAACAATTCAAACCTGTCACTTTCTGGAGTTATAGTATTTATTTTTATCTCTATCTCCATTTACCCCAACTTTCTTAATCCTCGTAAAGCTAGAAGTACCAAAGGCATTCTTGCCACATAATTAACCTAATCTATCATGTGTTGTATATAAAATACAACACTAGCTTCAAAATCATACAACTGAGACATTGCCATCGTCACTCTCATCGCTAGTGTTCATCAGTAGTGGCAACTATGGATCGATTTGGTCAACTACCCCATTTCAGTGGTTGAAAAAGTTCCAGGCCAAATTTGTGACTTCTTATAGCCTATTTGGAAGATCCCATTGGATCCTCAGGATTGGAAACAGGGTATCTAGAGACCTGACTCAACCTATCTCAACCTGACTTCTCCCAGCCCATTTGTGTAATCAGCTTTGTCTTTGTGTGCGCAAGTTGTGGGCTCAAGTTGATGACAAGGGACCAAGTGGTTTAAGGCGTCGATTCACTCGATGAAATCTCGTTCACTTTGATCCAACATAAGATTAACAGTCTATGTCGAAGCGCTTGCATTCTTGAGAACATCAGACTAGGTAAAAGTAGGACTTCACTGGTAGACTTGGATTTCTTTGTATTTCTTACCAGAATATCATATTTCAAAGAAATGGAAGGAATTATAACTAGACTGTCATCCAATTTTAGTTTAACCAATTACAATCTACTAAAGCAGTCGAAAGTTCTTACAACTTTGTCCGTAGGAGACTCACTACTCGATTTGAAGCAAAATTAATACTCCATAGAATCCCTATTTGGCAATGGTCTCCAGGACAATATCTGCAATCTATGCGAAAATGAAAGGTACCTCACAATCAAGTGGTTATTATTATTATTGTTATTATTATTATTAGCAAAGTGAACCTTGAATCTTCACCATCTTCTAAGCACGTATCCTTTGAACATAGTATCAAAGCACGGTGGATCTTGGCACCAATCCATCACTTGCATATGCTTGCTCTCACAAGTCAGAGATTCCCATACTTTCTACCTCTGTTCACCAGGCTCCTTCACATGATTCAGTTGTCAATACTTCATGCCGTCCCAAAATAGGCCAAAGTAGCCAACAAGCGCACAACCTTCCAAATTTTCCACACCATAGGACATTCTAAAAATTCTCGAACAATCCATTAGCGTGCCCTTCTGACAACTCATCCTATAGAATTTGGAGCAGCAGGAGGTGCTTGGGGTCGCCGCGGCGGCGGCGGCGGCAGCATGGACATCTGAGGCAGAGGCATTGATGGTGCACCTATCTGAGGTGGTGGCGGCGGTGGCCTCCACAAAGCTGGTGGCGGCATGGCTACCCCAGAAGGTGGCGGTGGTGGCCTCACCATGCCTGTAGGTGGAGGTTGCACAGGAGGCCTATACTGTTGGAGTGGTGGCAGCGGCGGCATCACAGGTGGTGGAATGGGCTGGCTGGGTGGTTGGTGCTGGCCAGGCCATGATGGAGGCGCTGCCATGTGCATCGGGGGAGGGAACTGACCCATTGGTGGTGGAGGCCGAACTGGTCCGGGTGGAATTGCACCATTGGCGTAGGGTCGTGGACGGATTGGTGCGCCAACAGTTCCATTTGCCTGAGGGCCATTAGGGAGTGTTGGTGGCCCACTTGCAAATAAGGTGTGTGGCCTGTTCCTCTGAGTTCCCGGGTTGCTTGCCGCTAGAACTCGCTCTGCACATTGCCAAACAATACATAAAAATATCATTTCAGAATTATAAGCAAGAGGTTATCATGATGAGCACCGACTCTGATGGCTGCCTCGCTCTAACTTTCAGAGATAAAAGAA
Organism: Elaeis guineensis; assembly: GCF_000442705.2. NCBI lineage: Eukaryota > Viridiplantae > Streptophyta > Magnoliopsida > Arecales > Arecaceae > Elaeis > Elaeis guineensis. Next base: position 120,963,931 of record NC_025998.2, on the reverse strand, counting down.
ACATACCTGCTGGAGTGCCATGACGTTCTCCTTTAGTGTCTTTTTTATATGCATAAGAAACGGTGATTTGCCGGTTACACAGGTACTGACCATTCATAGCCTGTATGAACAAGAAACACATGCAGAAGAAAATGAAAGAAAATAAGATGTGAAAAAACAGCAAAGCGCCAAACGCCTACTGTATCATTCAGGCAAGAAATTTCTATGACTTTCAAATAACTTGCATCAAACATACAGCACATTTTATTCAAAATATGCCAAGTAATTTAAATGAATCCAGCTAACTTGATGAAATTACCTCTATTGCTGCATCAGATGACTCGAAGGAATCATAGCTAATAAAGCCAAAACCTCGCGAATTCCCAGTTTCAGGATCTCGCATTATCTGGATAGGGAGGAGGGGAAAACAATGTTCAGTTTGCACTGCCAAAAGGCAAATATAAAAGCACAAGCAAACTAAAATATGCTAAAATATTGCAGACAACTTTCCTTCGGAAAAGTGGAAAAGGAGGAATTACTGGGAAAGCACTAACAGATCTTATTTAGCTTTACTTGCCATTCAATATGATAGACACCGCCCTTGGCTTACGCACCATGAGGTCCCTCAGTTGACCACATACAGAGGGCACTCTCAAGAATGCTAATGGCTTATCATGAAACACCTGTTGCTCAGCCAAATGGATATGGTGATCATCAGGTGAGGGAGGAGGTAAATGATGTTAATGGATGAGATGCGGCTATCATGTTATGTTTGATTTCAATATGACATAATATCACCCGTCACAGGCCAATGGAGGTAAGATGCAAGGATCCATTGAAAAGCTACAGGCCAAAACATTTCCCTTAGATTCAAAATAGTTCTCAATTTGCCCTACTTTTCTTTTATTTCTAATGGTTCATTTTGAATCAAAGACAGATCAGAAGCTATTGACAGCTTAATGAGATTAATTCTGTAATCATATTGTTCACAGAACTGTTTATGTTACAGCAACCATGAAGAGTAACCATGTCTAATAGAGGTTAGTTTTGGGACTAGAAATCATCAAGGTTCCTTTCCATTATAAATAGGGGACCTAGAATTTTAATGAAGAATAGTGAATCAAAGAATGACTCTTGTCCTCTTGTCATATGAATCTGCAACAGAAGTGTGAGGCCTTCAAACTGAAACTTTCTCAGTGGAGACCACTAGGCATTATCTTTCCTCTTGCCTTGCTATTTCTCCACTTTCTGTTCTTTTATATCTAACTTCTTTAGTTTTTCTACATTTCAATCTTTTTCCATGCTCTCAGTTCCTAGTATTGATCCTAGAATTTTCTCTTATTGATCTCCAACTAATCCATCTATTGAGCTATAACCATGTTGCATAAATCCAGTTGTTTGACAGGCCCTTCAAACCCTCTCTTTATTTTAATTTAAACCTCCACACCCCACTTAAATGCTAAATCCTAATATCTAAGGCTAGATTTTAGTCAATCGATTTTCTTTCCTATGCAAATTTGGATTTCAACATGGATGTGTAGTAAGGCACTAAACTCAGACATAAATACATCCAACTCTTCCATTCCCTAAATGGACCTTGATTTGATATTCATTAGGTTCATCACCACATCCATTATCCATTTTGCATTGGAAATCCAACTTTCATGATTCAATTTTAATAAGAATTTGGGTATTAATTGAATTCTCCAGTGACCTCTATGCAAAAATCTAATGGATGAAGATATCATGCCTGTGTTTTTGTGCACCCAATCTACAAACATATCAAGTGCTGAATTGTCAAGGTTAAACAAATGTCGAGTATAAATTGGCGTGTTATTGTTGTGCATGTTTTTGATCTAATTTGTGGAAGGATAACAGGATATGTGAAAGAAAAGCAAAACCAGATGGATCTTGTTTGAGATTTACGCTCCATTTTGAATCTATGGAGGATTCTGTTGGAGTATTCATTTGAGATGGTCAATCAAATATAATGGGACAAGCTGTAGCAGAGTTATTCTTGGATCTAGTGATATATGTCATATCAGTTTGGCTTATTTAAGCAGAAATTAGTTAGGTTGACAAAGGACACCTGGTAATAATGAAGAGGAAAAGTTATAGTTAGGTATTACTCAACAAAAATTTTTCATATAAAAATCAGAGTTGGTTAAATTTTTTACCATTCTCTCTTCCTCAGATCTCCAGTTAGCTCTCTTCTATTTTGGCAACAGCTGCCCAAATTTTGGTGGATGAACAACTCTAGAATTTTGGTAGCATGAACTTTAACCTCCTACAGGTGCCCAAATTTTTTGGCAGCAGCTGCCCAACAACATAGGAATTCCAATGCTATAACAAATTGATTTTCATTAACAGTGGAGAAGGATGAACTCTAGAATTTTGTTAGCATGAACTTTAACTAACCTCCTACAGTTGGCCAGTTGGCCAATCACATATCCTAAAACTAAGATTTGTAAAACATAGAAAATTTGCAGTATAATCCATTTTCTGACATCTAAAGGATATCAAAACAGTCCACAAGCTTCACTTTTAAACACCAAACTTCATGCAATCATTTCAATAAGAATGATCATGATGACATCATTCCATCAATGCAGAGAGAGAGAGAGAGATTTTTTTTTTTTTTTGGGTGGGGATTGGGGTGGGGGGGAGGGGGACGAACTAATCAAACTTAACGCTCAACAATCATAAATTAGTTCCTAAGATGCCATGATCCAATATAGGCAACAAATGAGAATTCATATTCAAAGCATATTCTGCCAAAAATAATAATAATAATAATAATCACAGGCATTTAATAATTTAAGAACAAGTTACTGGCTGAAGATGAGATTTATAATAATAAAATTAAAAGAATATGGCTTGCAAACTTTGCCTAACAAATTATTTTCGTGATGCACATAAGCTCAACTTCTGAACTAATAGCAGAATATACATCTTTTGTCCAAAATTCCTTCTCTCGGTCATTCAATGCACACATGCATGGAAATATTATTACCAACAGGAATGCTGCGAACAATCAAAATACTAACTCAATCATCATTTCATGTTGTAATTTTCCTCCAAATTTGAATTTTTTTTTTCTCACATGGAACTAAAATGCAGCCAATGAGAATAATTAGAGGAAGCATCACCTTAGGATTAGTCACAATAACTCCAAATGCACTGAATGTATCATAAAGAAGTTTCTCATCTACATCCTGCAGCAAATAACAAGAAACATATATCAAATCATAAATTAACACATGGACATAAGTACGTTTTAGTTATTAAGGGCAAACAATTTTACCGGGTCAAGATTACCAATAAAAAGGTTTGCCCCCACGTCCAAGCTTTTCTTGTCTTGGGAAGCCTGAAATAGGAAGAAAATTAAATGGATAACCATAAATCAGCCATACATACATACACACATACATGCATATGTATGTATGTATGTATTTAAGAACATGAAGATGCCTAAAACAAGGAACGATTCTAGGAGAACAGAAACCAACCACACCTTATTTACACGTATTGGTTTTCCATATAGTTTGATCATGTTCAAAATCTTGATAGCCTGCAAAAAAAATAAACCAAGAAAGGAGTCTTCATTTTTAGAGATGATATACACCTTGACAGCACCAATAAATAAGGCTACATGAATAAACAATAAATATGAATGCAGGGAGAAAAAAAACAGGAGAAAAACATGAATATGCACGCAATACTTACATAATCTGCATCTTCTTCACTACGAAACTCCACAAATCCATATCCTTGATGAAGATTTGTAACTCTATCTTTTGGAACATAGACATTAACTGCACAATAAAGTTAAAGTTGTAACACTGGGATGAAGTCAGATGGAATTCAATTTTACTAGTCTACATGGCACTAGTGTTGTTGATTGATCCAAGCAGCTCGAGTTCTACTCAAGCTTGCCTTGAATATAAGCACAATGAGGCTCAGTTAAAAGTTAGTTGAGATGAGCTTCAACTCAGTTCTTAGACTCAAAGCTAATTCAAACTGCGCCTGCCAAAAAAGCTGCTCGATCAGGCTTGTCTTGATAAGGTTCAAAATAAGAAGTATAATGAAAAAAAATTATATTAATGCTAAGGGCCATCTGATATCGTGAAAAGGGGGCCAAAAAAAAAAAAGGCTCCTCACAACAAGCTTATCACCTGGCACAATGAGATCAGTGCAATTAATGGGGTCAGTTACAGTTGGTACATAGCGGCATTATGGTATAAAACACTAATTCCCCAGTGATACTTGGCTGACCAAAGGTGAAGAATCCTTTTTTCTTCTTTTTTTTTTTTTGTTGTGTGTGTGTTTATTTAATTGGTAAAGCATGCTTCTAGTTGTTCTAAACTTCCAACATTACCCGCTCATGATTAAGCTTTAGAATGTGTCATGGGTTAAACATGCTGTTTCACCAAGCATGAGTGTAAAATAGTTTAACTAATATATGATATGACAAAGCAGCATTGAACTTACCAACGGGACCTGCCTGGACAAATAATTCCCATAGTAGCTCCTCAGTAACCTGTAAAATGAAAAATAATATAATAAAATGTGAGCACAAGGTGGATCTATATAACTTTAATATCACCATAATGCATCCCCTCCCCCAACACTAAATTAATAAATAAATAAAATGTGGAAAGATTTATGGTGCCTTTATCTAAGCATTCCATTGTTGAAGGCAAAAAAAATATAACCTACTTCACAAGAGCCTATTGTAACAACAGCACATTGAAGATACCAAAGCTCTATCAGCAAATAAATTTCAAGGATATAAATTATTCCTTATAATCGTTATGATGTATCTTATAAGCTTTTATTATCAAGTAAATCTGCATATGGAAGAACTAGAGCTGAGCTGGCTCAAAACATAAGCAATGCACTAGTGCTGAGCATTTGAAATCTAAGGTGAAGTAACTGAATTCCATTTTATTGCTCTAGAATTGAGCATGTGCAATCCACATGAGAAGAGAATGGGTGGTGGTGATCCTATATATTCTTTTAACAAAATATATCGATAAATAGAATCTAATATTTTATTTGAGCACTTCAGTGGTCTCTTTGAGACTTTGACTAAAGACAGAATTGAACCAACTTTTGGGTGTACAATTTTATGAAGGGGGTATGTATGGAATGAGACATGAAAAGGTCATCTCGAAGACTCATGGGCAGAGGATCAAAGCCCTTAACATTATGGTAGTAGAATCGATGGAATATAAAATTTTGAAATCCATTATGTTTTCATCAAATCATAACATGATTATATCCACCAAATTTCACAACTCAACGCCAAAATGTTGCAAGAATATGGTTTCCAAGGAGTTAACAGAATATTTATATTTTAAAAATGTAAGAATAAAAAATACAGCAAAACGTTGTGTTGATTTCCATCTTATTGCCAACCAAATGCATGCCAATCTTATACTCGTAACTTCATGTTGCGACTGTGTTTGATTGATCAGAGAGTGAAAGAAAAAATCTTCTTTTGCACTGTGAAATTCATATAACAACAACAAAGAAAAAAGTAAGGGCTAACATTTTCTCAAGAGAATTAAAATTTACTTTGCCAAAAGGAAGGAATCTTGAGAGAATAGCAAATATGCAAGTAGTTCAAAATAACAGAGTCATATCCTAACCACTTTGTCAACAACTATCTCTTCAATATTCTTAGGGCCAACAAACTAACAATAGGACCCACAGACCCACTGGTCCCACTCAGGTAAAAAGCACATTCAGATTGGCCCTTCATAAACCCATTCAAAGTTGGTCAACTCAAACCCAACCTAGCCACCATGAAAGCAATCCTCAGCTTGTCTATCTAGACCTGGTTAAGTCTCGATAGTTAGGATGAAGCTTCTTTACCAATCTTTAGCTGCCTTCATTAGTCACAAAAAATTCTTGCTCCCATCAAAACTTCAACATTCTCATGCCAATCCAAACTCCTTTCTCAGATGAGGAAGTCAAGGACCTGGATCATGCGGCAAATGCCCGATTATAATGATCTACACCCTTATCCAATTGCTAGAAGCATCAATAGAACATATTGGAGCATCAAAGTTATTTGTCAGTCCAAATTAAGCATACAATAAGTTTGTGTTTGTTTTGGATATATGATACTAGACTTCTTGGCCCTTAGATTACTTGACATACAAGTTCTAGATCCCAGATTACATGTTTGTTTTTAATATATTAGGTACTTGGTCATTAAGTAACTCAGAGTCTAAATTACTTAGCAGCCAAATTTCTTTTTTATTTTGTATTTGGTTACTTAGGGCCAAAATCATGCAGGTACATGATCTAGTGAAAGGATAGTGAATTTGTATGAGTTGGCATTGTTGAGAAACAGAGTGGTTTCTTTCTTCTTTCTTCTCTCTACTCTCTCTCCCTCCTCTCTCCAATGTTCCTCCCTACTCTTTTTTCCCTATCTATTCTCTTTAGTTTATCCCTTCCTTCTTCATCAAATCCCCTCTTTAACTTGCAGAAACTTCTAGTGTTGCTTGAAATTCTTAGGACAATACTGAACCACCAACTTTAACCTTAAAATCCTAAGAACCCTGTTTCTAGCATCAAACTCCATTTTCTAAACCTTAAGTCAGGCCTAAAAGACTTCCATACATCCTTTAGTGCACAAAATTTTTCTTTCAGCCCTGTCCTCTGAAGTTGAACAACAAGCACCAAAAAGAACAAAACCTTAAAATTTCTAAATCATTAGTTCCACCAATGCATAAGCAGGCAGCGCTGCAAGTTTCCTGCATCATCAGTCCTTTTGTCATTTCATTTCCCACAATGAATCCCTAAAATTGTCCTTCCCTATTCTCAGTGAAATCCTAGGTTTTTCCAGTCCTTTCGACCCAAAAAATAAAAATCAAAATTGGAACATATATGTCAAGAAAATCTAACGACTCTCCTATCTGTGATTGCTGCCTATAGTTGTTGATCCCATCATTGAATGCATGGAATAGTTAGGTCAGGGCTGTTGTTGATGGAAGTCACAACGAGGAGGGCTATCAGGTGGGGATCAATGTTCAGAGTGCGGAAAGTAGTGGAAGATCTGGAGATCGTTAAGCCCATGTGCCTTCCTTTTAAGGAAAAAAAAATGAAACAAAGAAAGGTAGTGAGAATGGTGCTCAAAAGCAAGAGGGAGAAAGAGGCTTTTATTATTTTATTTCATATTTGGCATATTTGGTATTTTTTTATTTTGATCAGGTTGATCAATGCCAGGCCTGAACCTAGGTGGGTTGAGTATGTGTTGGCGTTACCTCGACCGATCAAATTTGGACAAGTTATGGATTTACCAACTTCAATCCCAAACCAGATATAACCATACCCATAGCTAACCCAACCTATCTATATTCCCACCCGAAGATTCTCTTACATCCACCAAAGGAGAGAAAAATCCAACTTTCCTTTTTTGCTCCTGGTAATCCTCTTTCCTTTTCTTTCATCTTCTCATCAACCTGATAAAGTCTAAGAGAAAAAGAAACCAAAAGGATTTCGCATACCAAAGTACTTACAATCGTAAAAAGGAAAAGATTAATAGAATGTTTAAAAGGTAACTTTAGCAACAATAAATTAATTTTAGACCAGAACACATGTTTCTATTTCATATCCATGTTTGAGGTGTACTTCCATGAAATGGTACAGGTACAACTAAGAAAGATGTTTACTTGAAAAGAAAATTGATTTGGCATGTTCACTACCCCTTAAGTCAGGAGGCATTTCACTAAGTTTCTTTTGTTTTAAGGCACAATTACTATTTTGTGAGATTCCTTACATGGTCAGAAACATAAAATAAATGAGCAAGGTAGATAACAAAGTTACTATAAGCAATCTGAGAGGAAGAAATATGCCATATAATTTAAAGGAAAGAAAAAATCACTAATTTTTGAAAGCCAAGCAAGATACCGTCCGAGACTGAAAATGAAACATGAGCAGGATTTTTCTGGAGAAAGCATAACATAAGTTCTGTGAAGTAAGTTTCCGCAACATGGTTCTCTAGATCAACACCAAACCCACGTAGGAAACTTTTGATGTGAACCTTGTGTGCAATCAGCTGCACAATAGTCTGGATACTTCACTTGGTTGCATCAGAGAACTAGGGTAGACAGCTAAATATACAGTTGTTCACCCCTTTCTTTCATTTTAAGCCGAACCAGGCTCGAGTACAAGATACATCGTAACAGAGCCACGAAAACCACGCCAGTACACAACCATCCTACTTGCCACATCAAACCATATCTCCCACAGTTCAATAGAGGACAAAAGAAATGCAAGCTAGTAGTCATCTTTCAGTCATAATGTAATTATTAAAAAGGTTCAAAAATCCTAAAGTGAGAGCATACTGGAAGAAACCATCATCATGGTCACCATTAGGGAGCATTTTTTTCTTTGTTATTTAAGTTGTTCCAGCGGGATCTCCGAATAATTTATATTCTACTACGTGCAAAGATAAGACAACAAAGTCAGACCACGAATACGTAAGCAAACTGAGAAACACGTCCTTCCATGACTATATGAATCAAAAAGGCAAATATCGTCAAAAAAATCGCCATCACCAATATACTCATCAACTCAATAAACAAAAATTGAACGAGTAATAATTTAATACTTTAACCAGTGCTCTCTAACGAGACTTCACAAAGATTTTCAGGAGTTTTTTCTTTGTGCATCACCGAAGATCTAAATCTACCGTTCCAATAGGAAATCCTGCAATTATTTTATTGAGAAGACGAAAAATGCGGGCTAATTACGAAAACCCAGACGATTATACTCAAAGAGATCACCACAAGCACTCTTTCAAAGATAATATCGACCCTACGCTACCAAGATTAAGAATAGTTCTTGAAAACCCTAGCCATGAATCCAGTGCAAGAAAAGTCTGGGACAGAGATGGCCGAGAGATAGAAGAGGAGGACGAGAAGGAGGATAAGATGGGGAGAGTACCTGTGGGTCGAGATTGCCGACGTAGGTGGTGGCGTCTTGGTTCCTCTCGGCGGAGTGCTGGCCGAGAAGGTTGGCTCCCACGCCGGGAGTGATGCGGGTGGTCATGGCGCCGCGTCTCAGGCTCCCTCGCTGGGCCTCGTGGGTTCCAGAACGCTAGTGAGTTGGCCCGCCAAGGAGAAGAGACTCGCTGGCTTTATAGAGCGATCGAGGCCCTCCGTGCCGACTCAGACTTGGGAGTCCTCTTCGAAGTTGAAAGCGTCCGGACTCCAAAGCCCTCGTACGGCTTGTTCCCTCACTTGCCCTTCAACCCATAAAAATTAGTCGAACACCCGGAGAATGCGGACAGCATGTACAAAACTAAATTTTCAAATATTATTATTTTATTTTTTTTAATTATTTAAATATTATTATTTGTAAAATTATAATATATAATATTTGATAGTTAGAAATATTGATGTATTTATATTGATGAAAAAATAATATGAAATGATTAATTAATATAGAATTAAGAAAATACAGATCTCTGCAACAGTATTAAAAGGAGCAATAGTGAATGAGAAAAAATAATTTTACATCTTATGTACGAAGAAAAAGTATCATATATTTATTAAATAAAAATTAATATATATTTTTGATGGACTACAAATGTTAATAAATAAACAATCTTAGAGTTCCCAACGCACAATACATGACCTCATAGTTTTCTTAAATAATTAGAAAAATAGATTTCTGAAACAACAATTCAAAAAATATCAACCATATAGTAACTCAGCATCATACAAAATGATCAATTAAATATCAATAACATATCAAAAGAAACATTTTCAATATTTAAAAGATATACATTATACTGGCCCCAAATTCTTCCATCGATTTTCACAAATGATGATTATACAATATAAAGAATAAAACACTAGTTATCATAACAATCATTCAAACAAGAAAAAAAAGAAAAGAAAGATAACAAAGTATATCCTAAGGAAATTCTTTGTTACGGACGTGCAGATATGCATAAGTCTGTGAAATAATAATTTTTTTCTCAAATTTTATTATCTAATATCAGTGAATGATTAATTTCAACAGAATAATTACTAAAACTATTATCAAAATTAGATTTTTTTTTTGAAAGTAAAAAAACAGTATCGAAAGTTTGGGATGGTGGGGGTGACCTTTGGAGAGATTACAGCCGACCTGCTTTATAATTTTTTTCTATTTTTTTATCTTTTTTTTCTCACTCTTTATGATACAGTGGAACAAAGCATGGACATGTGACCGTGTTTGCCCACTCGCACCATGTTTTTATTTAATATCCCTACCAAATCTATTTTTTTTTCTATTTTTCGGTACAACACGGGATGCATCTTCTTCTCTCCCATCTAATCCAAGCTCTCCACCATCCTCCTCACCATGCACAGCCGACCATCTCTCTTTTAAACTCTACCAAAGTCAAACAGAAAAATAATATTTTCAAATATTGTTAGTAATAAAATAATAATATTTTTTTTCTTTTTCCTCCCCCTCCACAAATATTTTTTTTTCTTTTTTCCCCCTTCCCTTCCCTTCTCTTCCTCCCGCCGCCTCTCCCTCACCCCCCACCCCCACCGCATGAGGTCCAGGTCGCGGGCGTCTACGTCGCCCCCGCTGCGACCCTGCCCCACCACCGTCCGCATCGCACTCACCATCCGCGCCGCATCCGGCTACGGCGCCACCAACCCCCTCCCCTCTCCTCCCCCGGCTTTGGCCCCACCAACCCCCCCCATCTCCCCTCCCTAGCTCCGAGCACCTCTTGTGCCTCCCCCACCTCGGGCTCCACCTCACCCACGAAAGTGGGTGTCTGCAAGGCTCGAAGTAAAAAAAAAAATGAAAGCACTATGGGAGAAAAAAATATAAAGGAAGGAAAAGCATCTGAGGGAGGAGCACGGACAGAGGGGCACAGGCAGTCGCTGGCACTCATGCGAAGCCGTAGGCGCTTGAGTTCGTCGGGGCCGGGGGAGAGAACAGGAGGGGACAGCAACGGGACGAGGCCACAGAGAGTGCTGGGGGCGGTCAAGATTCTTGGTTGGGAGGCTTGGAGTGGTTGAATATGGAAACTTCGCCGGTGGTGGCTGGGGTTTTGTGTTGGTAAGTTTTTTTTTTTTTTTTTTTTTCTTTCTTTTTCGGACATATGGGAAGGAAAATACATGAGGTAGATGGAGGTAGACAGAGATCTGTGAGGAAGGAAGGCGATGGCGAAGGTGGCCGGAGGTGGTCATCCGCGAGAGCTCGGTAAAGAAGGAGACCAATGAAGACCAACGGAAGGTGGCAGCAAGCAAAGAGGGAGGAGGTCCAAGCAGAGCAGGAAGGAGGTCCGCATGAGATAGCAATCTAAGTTAGCAACACCATAATAGTTGAAGAAGCTGAGTTGTCAACACCATAATACTCCTCTACAGAGTATTGCATTATATATATATATATATATATATATATATATATATAATTTACCAAAGAAACCACTTGACTTTTGAAAGAGGAAAACATCCATATTTATTTATTTATTTATTTATTTATTTATGAGTAAATTATTCGAACTCTTCGCACGATTTAAGATAATTATGATTCTATCAAATAGTTCGATACTATATACATAATTATCTAATCAAATATAAAAATTTAAAATCTAAAAGATAAAAAATTAACAATATAAAAAATATAAAATATTTTATAATTCAAATAGGTTAGATAGTGATGATTTTAGTAAAATTATTAATTTATTTAACAGAAAGATATGGATTATGTATCAACTACTGTCATGTATATAATAAAAGTTAAGTAGTAAAATATATATTCGCAAAATATTTGATGAAGAATATGTAATTACCTTAAACTCCAAGGAGATCATTGTAATGTACTCTTTATTAATTTACTTTTATATATATATATATATATATATATATATATGTACTTGTGGATGTAATATAAAACAATCTGATTAGAACTTTAACAATGTTACACCATCCTCTCATGAATTGTTCCAGGGATGATGCTACAAGTACCTTGACATGTGTTATGCATGCATTTGGTTGAGAATGAGGACATGAAAGCAGAGTTCAAATTGAATTATTTATTTACAAAGCATAATTAAGCTAAAGTAGATTTTTTTAAAAAAAATAACTTTGGCCTTACAAAAAAAAAAAAAATCACTTTTAATTAATTTGGGTTCATAACTCATTAGATAGGACTTAGCTACATTGTCTTCCCTTTTCTATGACTCTCATTAGATGGCTTATATCTATCTTTGGTTGTTACGGCTACAAATGGGTCAAATTAGCCAGTGATTGGACATGGATTTTGATCTAATTAGACTCAATTTAATCTAATTTTGAAGACCTATGGGTTAGATCGAGTCAAAAATCGAATCCGTTCTAAAACTGGTCCAAGTTTTCTAACCCAACTAGTCCAATAGTAATCTAATTAACTGCAGAAATGCAAAAAAAAAAAGGGGGTCTAGCCTAACCCAAATCCAATCCAACCTAACACGAAAACTCAAATCATAAAAATTAACCTCTCTCAATTAGGGTGACAATATGTTGAGTTGGATACAGGTCAAATTGAAATGTAGCTGCCAGGGACTCTAACTATTTATTATACAGGTCGGAAATCTAAAATGAAACTCAATCTGCTATTAGACATGTAATTTAACCCAACTTGCATAATCCATTTATTAAATCAGTCAAATTGTCAAGGATGGCAAAATTTGATCTACTTTTAAACCTAATCCTATTTAGGTCAGTTTGGTTCGGGGGATTTTTCAATTAGGGCCATGTAGTTCAATTTTTTTTGATCTGATATATTTTTTTTTTGGTACAGGCAGTTGATCACATAATTTTGGTGTGAGTGTATCCCATCAAATTAGAGTACAAAATATTTTGCAGGACCCGAGGGCATCTCTAATTGTATCGTCAAGTCCAATCTTCAGAATGCTCAATGACTTAAGAAGCAATCCAATCTACCACACTATTCGTCTCTTAGAAGACATAGTAGGTCGATATCTCAGTAAATTCTCAAACGAAAGCTCAGATATCACAGAGAAGCGGATGCACCTGTAGCTGTCTCATGTCATTTCGGATCCAACCAATAACGATCATCGAATTGTCCTTAATGCAAATCCTTTTCGTCCGTAGCTCCTGTCTGGCATAGATGATATTTGTCCAACCAGCCAAAAGCTCCGAACTTAAGACGGAGGACTGAAATAGATGGTAACCTTCTACCACCAACAGCCTGACATCCAATCCCTAAATAAAAAGCCAACATCGTTCCTGCCATCCTTGATACTGCCGTCAAAATCGACTTTGACAAATCATGAGGATGAAGGCTTGCAGGAAATAAAGATAATTCTTTGATTCGCTGCAGGAGCAGCATGGAGGTTCCGGAACTCAGGAGTATCATAGGATAAGACAGTAGTATGAAAACGATAGTATTCCTCGACTATAGTTGTAGCTCTCTCTAGCATCCGATGTACTAGCACCATTTGAACTTTTTAAATAAGTTAACCCCTCTGTCAAAGCTTGACCCAACACCACACGCTCTTGTTAATATATGCTGCCCAAATGGGATGGGGGTGGTGGGGATGCTACAAAAATGGGCATTCTCGGATACTTGCCCACTCTGAAATAGATGAAATCTGCATTTGAACTGATGCTGCGCCTCCCAGTGAAGTTGATGGACCATGTTCTATCAATGCAATCAGAAATCATTTGGATCATGAAGCAGATAGAAAAACTTTTTCAATCTAAACATGAAATTTGATATGTCCTATATGAAGCATGATCTGTGCTTGAACTACCCTGGGACCAGAATGACTTATTTCTCCATCCAACTCCTCAAGGGCAAAATTTCACATAATCATCATCCATCAATGGTTGCCTGACCGAAAAATTTCCTTCCCCATTTGTTGACATCCCATCACTTGGGTAAACCTGACTAAATCTATGACGCACCCGCTTCAAATTTTTAGAAACTAATATGTTCTTAAAATTAACTTCAATGCATTTGAGAGTTAACATATTTTGTCAATGAATATCTGTTGGGATAATTTAGTCGACTTTTCGATCTCAACTTTCAATCGGCTTGATAAACACGAACTACGAACTATCAATTAGTTGATCGACTTTCAGTCGGCTGTCCTCAGCTATCCTTGACAAACTCTAACTATGACGACTCAATTGATTTCAGACCGACGATTATTGGTATATCAGAGTTGTCGATCAATGGTCATTCGGACTTCCTCAATTGCTGACATACAGTCGACATCTTCAGACTACCGATATATAGTCAGTAGATCAGAAACAGCCAACGCAGAAAGCGCATAATGGCCAGAACATGATCAGTGGCGGGTATAACTACCCATCCCACGATCATATAATGTCGAGATAAGCGGGATTCATGCATCTAACTATCACAAACGGTTACCAACTACTCGTCTATAAAAAAAAGTATATGAACAGCATTGGGTTAGGTCTTTTGAGAGCTGAAATTTTACTTTTCTAAATACTCATCTGCTGTTCACCACTTTTCACTGACTTAAGTATCGGAGGATCTTCGTCAGACATAATTTCGATCAGTACAAATTTCATTTTGCAGATACTCTTCACCGACAATGGACGTAACAGAAAATTGACTGCAACAATATCTATATGTTTGTTAATTTTTTTTGGAGAATATGTTGTTTATGATACTTTGTGTTATCATAGTCACCGAGCATATCGGAGAAAAAGGATTATTGTCGCCAACCTAGTTTGGGATAAAGTTAAGCTGAGCTATCACGATGGTTGTTTCCTGCATAATGTTCAAGGTATGAAGTGCACTAATCACTATGCATTTTTTCTGAGTTATTTTTGACTTGATTTGACCCCAAAGAAATCTAAAATAAAATAATTCTTAAACGCAATCCAACTCAAGCCAAATATAACCCAATTCAAATATAGATCAAACATGGATGGTGCCAAAACCCAATTCAACCGACCCACTTGCAATCTATTTGATATACTTGCCCCTAATTGAACAACACAATGGAGATGTTTGGATGGATGATCATCTCAAAATCAACGATGATACGAGTGAAAGTGACAAGATCACTATATTTAGTTGTGTTATGATGATTCCATATGATAGCGATCCCGAATCATTTTCATTCCTAGTGATGGGATATCCATCCTTGAAGTTAGAAATTTATGATTACTCTCAAGCAATGATGTTAGACTAAAATTTAAGGACGAGGATATCTCTTCAATTCAATCGAAAAAATTGGTATATCACTACATCATTAATATATTATATCAATATTATATATATGATATTATATTATATTGATGTTATATATATTACTATACTTTTTATTTATATAATGAAATTATTTAATATATTACTTTTATTTACCTTATTTTTCTAATCAAAATAAATATTATTATTAAAAAAATAATATATTATAATTATAATTATAAATATTAAGTTTATAATAACAACTAATATATTTTCATAGGATTAATAATTTATAGGACTAATAATTATATTTTTATAAATATATTAATAATCAATAATTTGCTAAATATTAGTATTATTTTATTATAAATATATTTTATATGATTAATAAATATATTTTTATGAAATATATATGAAGTAGATTTGATATTATATGATTAATAATTTTAGATTTTTATAGAATATCAAATATATTATCTGTGGATATCTAGAATTTTTAACCACTGAAAGTCATTGGATCAGATTATTTTAAAATAAGGATCACTAATGATCTATGATCATCTTGGTGATCCCATTTAGATCATCGAATATCATCTATGATATTTTTTTGAAATATTGTATCCAAAATGGGCCAATGTCTGTGATATTACTAAATCCATTGTCCTTTAACAATTAAGTGAATCAACTTTATTTTTCAAATTTTAGAGCCGGGACCATTTCAGATACCGTCCAAAGTCATTTCTGTAACAGCGTTATTTGCACAAGTCATGGGAGTCTTTTGTATGGTGCATGTTAAGGAATAGGAGACTAACAGCCAATATGTGTTAGTTGTTTTTTTTATGCAACATGATCACTATAATAATAGTCGATATCATTATATAAGAATAGATTTAATTATGTAAAAAAAAATTTAAATTTTTTGAAAATTTTTAATTTCATCCTACACTATTATTTAGTATAATTAGATCATTGAAATTTTAAATTCCTTCAATTTCGATCTTGGCTTTAATTTCTATTTGCTTGCCGTGATTGGGTAGTCACATGATATATGTAACTTGCTTACATGTCCTTCTTTTACTAGTCTATAAAAAAATTCTAAAAGTCCTCTCCTCTTTCTTCTATCTTCTTCTATTTAGGGTTTTTATTACTAGGAAGATAAAAAAAAAATTTCCTCCCTCTGGATCTCTATCCTCTCTCCTTTCCGTCTTCTTAGAATAGAAAGAAAAAATTTCATTTTTAAATTGATGAAGATCAAAGCTAATGTAATTCTATCTCCTCCAACCTCTTTTCATCCCAATTTTACTATTTCACTCATCTCTCATCAATGGTTTGTATTATTTTCGGCTTAAAATCACTACCAATATTTGATATTAAAGTAAACCTTACATTATTTTCCAGTTTAACTAAGGGATCCATGATATAAGGATTAGGAATTATGGAAAAAAATATCTAAAAATTGCAATACATTTGATATAATATAATGCAAGCTGAAAACATTACTTTCATCATCGAAATCGAAGATCAATCATCGATGCTCATCATCAAAGGCAAACACCACCTCTTTTAAGACCGTCATCGGTGTTTTAGCATCAAGAAGGTAAGAAAGGCTTTGGATCGGAATGAGTCAAATCTTTAATTAAAAAAAAAATAATTAAGAAAATAAAAGCCACAATTCTATTTTATTTTTATTTTTTATCATAGAAGTAAATTTTTGCCATATAGACAAGCCACATCATAACTTCATCACAGCAGGCCGATAAAAATTATAATCAGGATCCGAATTGAAAAAATTTAAAAATTCGATGATCTAATTGCACTAAATAAAAATTTAGAATGAATTAAAAAATTTTAAAATTTTTAAAATTTTTTACATAATTAAGCTTTTAAGAATATCACCTTTTTTTTATCTTTAATATTATTTTAAAATAAAATTTACTAAAAGTCAAGGGTCTTAATTATATCATTGTCTGAATCTAGGGAATGTATCCATTTCACTGCAATAATGCCTACTAATGGCGAGTACAGAACAATGATATGCACTAACAAAATAAGGCTTTGCCTTGCCGTATGATAATATATTTCAGCTCAAGTTATATTACAAGCTCGGTGATACTGATTAGCTACAGTGTTAAGGACTATATTATTATACTTTGTTGATTCATTCCTTAACAGCTAATTTTCTCGGGAAAGTAATTAGTTAACATACAGTTTATTGTAAGTTAAAGCATGGGAGTGAAGACAAGATTTTTGAAACAGAAATCATTATGGAGGTTGGACACAAAGGCTGTTAAATATTTTAGCTCGAGCACGACAACTTAAAACCTCAAGACAACTAGCTAATTAAAATGGTTCCGTAAGCCTCAAGCACATCAAACATCTTTTAAGGTACTCCACCTATAATATGTCAACTTAGTTAAAGTTCCACGGTCTTCAAAATGAGGGAAGGCATTGACCAAGCAATTATTATTATCTTTTTTTAAGAATTAGGATGGGTGAAATTAAACCTCACCAGAAGGCAGTGTTTCTATACACTACAATACTTCTAGCAAAATAAACACTCTTTATATATGCGCTCTAAATTTTCACTCTATCTTTTGCCACTCTATCTTTTGCCACTCTATCTTTCTTTTTTTTCAAAATATCATGTGTATCTGATGCACATGATGATGGATCAGCCCCATATAAAAACTTAAAGAGCTTCACTAAGGAGCACTTTTCCGCACTTTGCATTATATTAGAAAATAGATGCATGGATTTTTAGCTAAGCATTCGCATACAAGGCTTTACATCTCGTTTTTTATGAAAATGATCTTTTTCAATAAATGGGAATGCCAAATTATCACGTATCAATTCCTTCTACTATATTGGCATATAAGTATTGGAGAAATTGATCGTTATAATTCCTTTATTTTTTGGTTAAGTACATTTTTAAGTGTCTAACCAGTCACACTTAGTTAGTGTCCCTCTCCATTTTGGAGAGATCGAAGGTTGCTTAGGCATCTCCAATGTACTTGTGAAAAAAAATAAATAAATAAATTTGCACTTTGGACTAAGAAAGAAAGTAGTTATATTTTATGGGAAGATCGTAAGAAACCTACTCAACAAAATCATATTTGATGTAATTAAAATTATTTATGAAATATTGCTTCCTTTTGAATGAGTTATCCAAATTTAACATGCTAATATTTATCTCTACTATTTTAAGTGTTTCTATTTCTTGAACTATTCATTGCCAATTTTATTTAATAAAAAAAAGGTAAAAATGGATGTTGCATCAAGACTCTGGTAGGAATTGATGTAGCCGAGGATGAGGATGGTCCAAGCATCAGGATGCCAATACAGATCTGCAAAAGAAATGCACACTCATCGAAGATTCTCTGAGAGAGGATCCTCCGATGCTTAAGTCAGTCGGAGCCTGAGAATAGTAGAAGAAAGAGAATATGAGCTTAGTATTACGTACCTCAAGAGTCCTCTCAGTACCTCTTTATATAAAGGTGTTGTAGGATATTTTGTAAGCTGATAGGCTAGATCATAATCTGTTAGACTGTTAGGATAGGGCATCTGTGAATCGAAGTTTGTTAGTCATGGATAGTGACCATGTTCTGATGAAGATTCCCGATGGTGGCCCATATGGCTGGGAAGGCTAGTGACCTAAGATCGGGGCACAACCGAGGCCTTAATCTGGAGGTGTTGTCATCGATGTCAATCATGAGATATCATCCCAAGTGGTCGGCAAGGTTCTGATCTTAGGATCGGTAGGCGTCCGAGTCAGGGGGTCAAACAGGAGCCAACAAGATCCATCCAGGCTCTCCATGGTAGTCTTGTTGAGTCTCGGCTACGTGTTGGTGTTCTCGACATATGGTTGAGGATGGTGTCCAGGGATAAAGCTTAATAAAGTTGTCCGCTCTATATAAGGATATCTGGATGATATTCGTCATTTAGAGTCTGCATCGGTATTTTAGCCAATCCGAAGAGTGAGTCCGAGGATGAGTCTCGAGGATAATGGCTGAGGTAGTTTGACCCCGTAACAATAGTGATGGACTCTCTAAATCTCCACATATTACAACACTACAAATAATCTCATTTTTAGCATGCACCACTTTTGGTTCAAAACTTGTTCCATTGGAATTTTTTTTAGAAAAAAAGAGTAATGCATAAGTACAAGAGTATATTCATTAAATAATATGTTATTATTATCGATATTTTTTCCTACAAAAGTTATCATTCATCATCATTATTATTATATATAAATACATGTGCCTAGCATAGTTAGACATTTAATCTTGAGCTATCTACTTGACTTTCCTCCTATTGATACCTTTCTCATTTAGAGTTGGCAACTTTAACCGACCCACCAGGTATCCGACCCTGATGTAATCTGACCCGAAAGGGGCAGATTTTATCCGACTCAATTAGAATCTGAGAGGGCTATAGATTTTGAAAAAAATATCTGAAGTAGTTTCGGATCGGATACGGATAATGGTAGACCCCAATCCGAACTCGACCCAATACAACCTTCATATATATTTTTCTTCAAAATTATCATAATTTTATGTTATTTACATCTATCTGATCTTATCCGATCCAATCTCTCTTATTTATCCAAATCGATCCGACCCGAGGTGGGTATGGGACAGGTGTATATATGGGATTTTTACTTGTAGGGCGGATATGAGTATAGACCGACCTAACTCATATCCAATCCATTTGCATCTCTATTCTCATTTAGTATATATATCACCGATAAATTGAAATCTAGCAAACAACATATTTGTGTGGAAACATTACTGTGGTTTGGCATTATTTCAAAATCTACTATATGCTGCGGGTGGTCCTCAAATGGAACATAGTTTCCATTCTATAGGATGCTTTGATCATATTAAAAATATCAAAAATTATAATTTGGTGAGAATTCAGACAAAAAAAGTTATATTATATTTTCATGAATTATTTTTCTAAAATCATCATCAGTGCATGCATTACACATGCTTTATAAATGATTTTATTTTATGAATTCTGATATATTATTTATCACTCTTGTGGTTGCAATTTTTCTTAGAAAAAAAAATACTTGCACCCTTCTAAGTTTGCCCATTTTATACAATGACATTCTCATTTTTAAAAATTCTTCAAATAAACCTCCAGATTACATTTGGCGATGAAGTGGCCTCCTATGTCTAACTTCACCAAGTAATGTTTAGTAAAAAAAATCACATGACAATTACGAGAGTTTTAGAATCTATTGAAATTTTTAAGATGCCCTCGTCTTCAACAATGCCACTCTTCTCTCCCCATCTCCCACTCCCTTCACCTTGGTTTCCACAAATCCACTTGCCCATCCACATCTCTCGCTCCTCCCTCTCAACCTCCCATGAAGCCATGCACCTCTCCCATCTGTTGGACCTAACCAACGAAAAGGACGTAAATTCCTCAACCACTCAATTCAAACCACTCCAGAAAATTTAGAAATAAAAGAAAGGTTGATGAAGATAGACCTTGATTCTCTCTTTTTTTTATTAATAAATCATAAATTAAGATACATATACTTTATTTATACTAATGAGATTCATCTTTATATAATTTAGATTGGATTATTCTTTTGATTTAAACAAGATATAGATTTTTCAAAATAAACATGAATAATAAAAATAAAAATAAAATCTATAAAATGTAGGTTTCGATTTTTATATCTATTTTATTTACTGTAACTCTATTTAATTCTTTCTAGATTGAAAGATATATTTCATCAATTTTTTTTTAAAATAAAATATTAATTTAATCGATATATTTTAATATTTAAATGATAAAATTTGATCACGATTGCTCAGTGGATCACATGATAATGCTACATCATAGAGCTTAATTAAAAAAAAAAAATTATTTTAATTCGATGTCATACAATCAAGCGTGGCTTTCAAAAATTTGGTTTTGATTCATCTTTCCGATGTTCATTGACCCCGTGGAGTACTCCTCATAATGAGAAGTAGTCCCTATCAAAGTTGGTTATCCTCATGGATCAATCTCAGCTTTCCACAGTGTCGCCCGCTAACCCTGTCTCCATCCCTTTTGCCCCGACCTTGAGGTTGCCTTTCGCTCTGGCACTGGCACTCGCACCAAATCCCATGCTCCCTTTATTGCACCATTCATCCACAACTATTGACCACTGGTTCCACTCTATACTTGACAGTATATTATACACCCCATACTGCTCTGACTACTCCCTGTTCTCTCTAACCCATCATCTCAAATGGTCTCTTCTTGCCGTCTCTTCCTCCTCCAAAACTATTGTTGTTGCTGCTTTCTCTAAAAAGGATGTATATCTTCCCGTTGGACCATCACTCCAAGCCATTGTCCATATTCAGCTCAGTCATATATTTTGCCTTGCCAAATGATAATATATTTCAGCTCAGTTATATTATAAGCTCAGTGATATTGATTAGCTACAGTGTTAAGGACTATATTATTATACTTTGTTGATTCATTTTTTAATAGCTAATTTTCTAGGAAAAGTAATTAGTTAACATACAACTTATTGTAGTTTAAAGCATGGGAGAGAAGACACGATTTTTGAAAAAGAAATCATTATGGAGGTTGGACACAAAGGCTATCAATATTTGAGCTCGAGCACGGCAACTTAAAACCTTTAGACAACTAGCTAATTAAAATGGCTCCATAAGCCTCAAGCACATCAAACATCTTTTAGGGCACTCCACCTATAATATGTCAACTTAGTTAAAGTTACATAGTGTTCAAAATGAGGGAAGGCATTGGCCAAGCAATTATTATTATCTTTTTTTTTAGAATTAGGATGGGTGAAATTAAACCTTACAAAAAAAATCAGATGAAGGCAATTTTCCTATACACTCCAATTCTTCTGGCAAAATAAACTCTCTTTATATATGCGCTGTAAATTTTCTTTTCTTAATCTTATGAAAAAAGGAATTCTTTTGCCAGTCTATCTTTTTTTTTTTCTAAATATCATGCATGTCTGATGCATATGGCAATGGATCTCCCCATATAAAAACTTAAAGAACTTCACCAAGGAGCACTTTTCCACACTTTGCATTATATTAGAAAATAGATGCATATACTTTCAGCTAAGCATTTGCATATGAGGCTATGCATCTCATTTTTTATAAAAATGATCTTTTCAATAAATGAGAATGCCAAATTATCACATCAATTCCTTCTACTACATTGGTATATAAATATTGGAGAAATTGATCGATATAATTCCTTCATTTTTTGGGTAAATATATTTTTAAGTGTCTAACGTCCAGTCTTAGCTAGTTAGTGTCCCTCTCCATTTTGGAGAGATCGAGGGTTGCCATAGCATCTCCACTGCATTTCTTAAAAAAAGATTAAATTGGCACTCTAGACTAAGAAAGAAAGTAGTTATATTTTTATAAGAAGCATAATATTTGTAAAACCTACTCAACAAAATCATATTTGATGCAACTAAAATTATTGATGAAATACGGCTTCCTTTTGAATAAGTTATCCAAATTTGATATGCTAACATTTATCTCTACTATTTTAAGTGTTTCTATTTCTTAAACTACCCATTGCTAATTTTATTTAATAATAAAAAGATAATAATAGTGACAAGCTCTCTAAATCTCCACATATTATAACACTACAAATAATTTTATTTTCAGCATGCACCACTTTTGGTTCAAAACTTGTTCCCATGGATTTTTTTTTTTTAAAAAGAAATGCATCGAGTACAAGAGTATATCCGTTAAATAATATGTTGTTATTATCAATAGTTTTACATGTAGAACTTATCGTTCATCATCATTATCATTATATGTAAATATATATGCCTAGAATAGCTAGATCTTTAATCTTGAGCTATCTACTTGACTTCCCTCCTGTTGATATCCTTCTTATTTACGGTTGGCAATGTTAATTGACCTGTCGGATATCTGACCTGATCCGTTCCGAATGGGATGGATTTTACTCAACCCAATTAGAATTCGAGGTGGGTATGGATTCTAAAAAAAATATCTAAAGCGTATTCGGATCGGGCATGGATAATGATATGCCTTGATCCGAATCCAATCCAATATAACCTTAATATATATCTCCTTTTCAAAGTTATAATATTTTATATTATTTATATATATCTAATCCAATCTAATCTAATCTTCTATTTATCCGATCCAATCCGACCTATATCTTTTCTTGATCTGATCCGAGATGGGTGCAGAACAAATATGGGTATAGAATTTTTACTTATAGGGTGGGAATGGATATAGACCGACCCAACCCACACCCAATCTATCGCCATCCCTATTCTCATTTAGTATATGTCATCAATAAATTAAAATCTAGCAAAGCAGTATATTTGTGTTGAAATATTACTGTGGTTTGGCATTAATTTCAAAGTCCACCATATGCTGCTGGTGGTCTTCAAATGGAACAAAGTTTCCACTCTACAGGAGGCTTTGATCATATTGAAAATATCAAAAATTATATTTTGGTGAGAATTCAAATAAAAAATAAATTATATTATTTTTTCATGAATTATTTTTCTAAAATCATCATCTGTGCATGCATTACACATGCTCCATAAATGATTTCATTTTATAAATTCTGACATGCCGTTCATCACTCTTGTGGTTGCAATTTTTTCTTGGAAAAAATGCACTTACATCCTTTCAAGTTACCATTTTATACAATGACATCCTCATCTTTAAAAATTCTTAAAATAGACCTCTAGATTACATTTTGCGACAAAGTGGCCTCCAATGTCTAACTTCACCAAATAACATTTAGTAAAAAAATAACATGACAATTATATGAGTTTTAGAATCTATTGGAATTTCTAATATGCCCTCATCTTCAACAATGCCTCCCTCCTCTCCCCATCTCCCACTCCCTTCATCTTGGTTTCCACTACTCCACTTGCCCATCCACATCTCTCACTCCTCCCTCTCAACCTCCCATGAAGCCATGCACCCCCATCTGTCTCCCATCTAACCAATGAGAAGGAAGTAAATTCCTCAACCACTCAATTTGAATCACTTAAGAAAATTTAGGATTAGAAGAAAGGTTGATGAAAGTAGGTCTTGGTCCCCTCTTTTTTCATTAATAAATCACAAGCTAAGATACACAACCTATATTTATACTAGTGAAGTTCACCTTTATAAAATTTGGGTTGGATTACTCTTTTAATTTAAAGAGGACATTGGTTTTCCAAAATAGATATGACTAACAAAAATCAAAATTTTATAAAAAATAGATTTTAACTTTTACATCGATTTTGCCTCCAGTCACTCCACCTAATTCTTTCTAGATTAGAAGATACATCCCATCAATTTTTTTTCAAAAATGAAAGTGTTGGTTTAATCAACATGTTTTGGTATCTAAATGATGGAATTTTGTCCTGATTACTTAATGCAACACACCCTTTAGGAGATAACTATTGGAGGGAGTCCAAAAAAATAAAAACTCAATTTTTTTTTAAAATTTTCTTCAAGCATTTTAACCTTGTTTTCTAATCTTATAGTTTAAATATTTTAATTTTTTTATTACTATGATTTTAATTTCTAACCATTGGGCTCCTAATTATAGATCTTAATAGATTAGTAAAAGTTCAAATGATCATGTGCATTTAATCTTATTTTTATTTTCTGACCGTTGGGCTCCTTATTACAGTTTCTGATTAGTGGACTCCTTATTAAAGGTCTTAATGGATCAATAAAAGTCCAAACGGTCACAACGATCATATTAGATGACTATAAAATAATCATCTTGAGATTTGATTTTTCATATCCTATCCAAGTCTCTCCCTCTTTTCCTTCTGATTTTTTTCTTCAAATCTTTTTTCTTTATAATTATTTTTTGGATGCTGAAAGGATCTTCATCAACCTCCTCCAGGTCATGCTCGTGGACAGAAAATCTCAGTCGTATCTTGGGATGATTTTTTTAAAATTTTCTATATGAGGGATGGGAATACACCTTAAGATAGTGTCTTGCATACTTTCGGATTTGATCATTTTTATTTCTTGTTATTCTATAAGTTTTTTATAGTTTTTTCATAATAAAGTTTGTTAGTTTTGTTTAATCTTTTAAATCACATCAATAATTCTTTAAGTCCTATTCTAACAATCTAAGATGTATTCTTATCCCTTGTGTAGGAAATCCAAAAAAAACCATCCGAAGATATGATAGGGATCATCACCTATGAGCATGACCGTGAAGGAGGTTGATGGAGATCCTTTTAACATCTAGAAAAATAATCATAAAGAAAAATAATTTGAAGAGAAAAGTCAGAAAGAAGAGAGGGAGAGGCTTCGATCGGCTATGAATTATTCTTGAATCATTACAAATTAATAAATTAGTGGATACTTAGCAACCTATTCATTTGATTTTTTTTTGCCCCACATAGTAACCATTAGATATTTGCATTTGTTATTATGAAAATAATGATTGTATCTTTTTTCATATATCTTTTTTTATATTATAAGAAGTTCTATATATAGAGCAATAAAAATCCAGATATAATGAATTGTCTAAATACAATGAACCATATAATAAAGATCAAGATACAATGAATCATATAAATCATGATCTCAATCAAATATTTTGTTACCTAATTGATCTCTTAATTGATATATTTTCTAAACAGGATTATTCTCAACACTTTCCCTCAAGGTGGAGCATATATATCATGTCTGTCCAGCTCGTTACCAATATAATTTATCCGAGAACCTCTAAGTGCTTTAGTGAATAAATCTACCAGCTAATCACTTGACCCAACAAATACAGTTGCAATATCTCGTGATTGTAATTTTTCACGAATAAAGTGGCAGTCAACCTCAATATATTTAGTTCTTTCATAAAAAATGGGATTTGAGGCAATATGTATTGCTGCCTAATTATCACAAAATAATTTCATAGATTATGATTGTGTCATGCCCAATTCTCCCGACAGCTGCTTCAATCATATCAGCTCATACATAATCAGGGCCGTAGCTCTATATTCGGCCTCTACACTCAAACGAGTCACAATATTTTGCTTTTTACTCTTTTAGAAGATCAAGTTTCCTCCAAACAATACACAATATCCAGTCATGAACCTTCTATCAGATGATGAACTAGCTCAATCAGCATTAGTATAGCCAATTAGTTTGAGTATGACCTCTATCCTGATACAATAAATCTCTTCTAGGCGTAGTTTTGATGTGTTTAATAATTTGGATTATTGCATCCCAGTGTGTCTTAGTTGGAGAATCTAATAATTGACTTATAACACTAATAGCAAAGGAGATGTCAAGTCTAATAATTGTGAGATAATTCAACTTGCCAACTAATCTTCGATATCACTTGAGATCGGAGAAAGGCTCCCCCTCTCCTGGTGCAAGTTTGACATTCGGATCCATAGGAGTATCAATAAATTTAGACTCAAGTAATCCAGTTTACTCTAAAATATCCAATACATACTTCTTCTAATATATATAGATACCACATTCAGATCTTGCAATCTCAATTCTAAGAAAATACTTCAGAGATCCCAAATCTTTGGTCTAAAATTATGAATACAAATGAGTCTTCAGTTTAGTAATACCAACTTCATCATCTTCAGTGATAACTACATTGTCAACATAGACAACTAGAATTATTCTTCATCCCTCAGAATATCTATAGAAAACAGAGTGATTTGACTGAGATCTCATTAGTCCAAAGTTCAGAACAGCTGAACTAAAGTGGCTAAATCCGGCCCAAGAAAATTGTTTTAAGCCATATAATAACTTCTTGAGCTTATAAACTTTGCCAGAGTACTCCCCTGAGCAACAAATCTTAGAGTTTGCTTCATATAGACATCTTTCTCGAGATTTTCATGCAAAAAGACATTCTTGATATCTAACTGATGCAGGGTCCAATGATGAATAGTAGTCAAAGGAAGGAGTAAACAAACTGAAGCAATCTTAACTATCGGAGAGAATGTCTCACTAAAGTCTATCCGAAAAATCTGAATCTAACCTTTGACAACAAACCGAGCCTTCAGTCGATCAATCTTTTCACTAGGAGATACCTTCACTGTATACACCCAATGACATCCGATTATAGTCTTACCAGGTGGCAAAGACACCAATTCCCAAGTGCCAGTAGCATGCAAGGCTGACATCTCTTCCATCATTGCTGCCCGTCAGTTAGGATGTGCTAATGCCTCTGTAGTAGAGTGAGGAACAAAAATAGAATCTAAGGAAGAGAGAAAGGCTGTATAGGGAATAGATAAATGATGATAGCTTAAAAAATTATAAATGAAATGAGTAGCAGTAGTAGCACGTCTATCTTTTTTATGTGCGATGGCCAAATCAAGTTTAGAATGTGATAGTGATGGTGATAATGGATCCGAGGTGGAAGGAGCTATAGGTACAGAAGAGTTCTCGGCAAGTCTTACCCGAGTGTCATGCACTCCTTCTGCTGCAGCAGTTTTTGCTTGAGGTGCCTTCTGCCTGTGTTGATATGTAATGAGGTCACTCCATCCTGCTTTCCTAATAGAAGAAGAACTTAGAGTGGCCATGAAAATAAATATTCCTGAAAGAGGAATATGAGTGGATGCAATGGTGGTGGATGACTCAGATGATAATATAGTAGAGTTGGAGAAAAAAGGAGTGGACTCAAAAAAGGTAATATCAGTGTAAACAAAATATCGATGAAGTTCAGAAGAGTAGCACTTATTTTTTTTTATCCTTATGAATATCCAAAAAATATATATTTAATAAAATGAGCATATAACTTAGATGCACCAGGAGATAACTGATGAACGAAGCATACATATCCAAAAACATGTGGGGATAATGAATAGAAGGCATCTCGAGAAAGTAAAACTAAAATAAGAATCTGATCTTAAAGAATATTGGAGGGCATTCGATTAATCAAATAACATCATCCCAAATATGATTAAGAACATGCATATATAAAAATAATATTTGTGCCATTTCAATAAGATGCCTATTTTTTTGCTCAACTACTCTATTTGTTGAGGAGTGTGAGAGCACAAAGACTGATGTATCATACCGTGAGATGATATAAAAGATTAAAATTAAGTAAATAAGTATTCTCAGACATTATCACTATGCAAAGTTCGAATAAGAACTCCAAACTGAGTATTAATCTCAGTACAGAAAGAAACAAAGAGAGAAAATACTTCAGAATAATTTTTTATTAAATAAACCTAAGTTACTCTACAGTAATCATCAATAAAAGTAATAAAATGATGGTAACCTTGACTTGAGACAATACTACAAGGATCCTAGATATCAGAGTGAACAAGAGAAAAAGGAGTGCAAGCTCATTTATTGACACGGCTTGAAAACTGAGTTCTAGTATGCTTTTCAAGCTGACATGACTGACAATCTAATTCACTAATACTAGACATATCAGGGACCATCTTCTTTAGGGTAGTTAAGGATGGGTACCCAAGATGACTTTGAATTTGCAATGCAAAAGTAGCAATCATGCAGGTAGTATGCAACTTAGAGGAGACTAGAGCAGATAGGTGGTAGAGATCTTGAGACTTATGCCATGTGCCAATCATCCTTCCAATCCTCAAATCTTGAATCATAATATGATCAAAAGAAAAGGTTATGATATAATTTAGTTTTTTTTATGAGTTGACTAATAGAAATTAAGTTTTAAAAAAATTAAGAAAGAAATAAAATAGAAGATAGGGATAGGAAAGCAGTAGGTGCTACTGTTCCAATGCCCCGTAGAGGAATAACAAATCCATTGACTAATGTGACAGATGGTAGAGCATTAGGCTTAATTAAATAAGAGAACAAATTGGGATTATTGGATATATGGTTAGAAGCACCTAAGTCAAAATTCCAAGGGCCAAGAGATGACTAAGTGAGACATGTAGTAGAATATCTTGACTGAGCGAGCGAGACAACAGGTTGAGTCGCCTATCGAGCTATCTGGCTTTGTAGGAAATGGGCATATTCTTCTGCAGATATAATGATAATGGACAATTCAATGGGCAGTATACTATCAACACTGGAAATCTCTATCTATGCTACATTGACGATCTTGCAAGGAAATCTATACAAGGAGTAACAGGTATCATAACTATACCCTCACTTATTGTAGTAACTACATCTGAAAATATTTTCTCGACCATCTCTATCACCTCGTCTACCCCCATGAGTGCTGGAGGGTGCTTCAGATATTCTAGGACAACTAAAGTGGAGGCTACTCGAAGTAGTCATGAAAAAATATCTATCAATGAAGGAACTGATTCACCACTTAGGATCTGGGTTCTAACTGATTCATACTAAGATCGAATATTTTGCAGACAAATAATTGAAAATATCTTCTCTTGTTAAGCCTATTGTACTTTCAAATCTATAGAAAGAGACATCAATTTATTAAATTCGATGAAAAGTGCTTGCAATTGATCAAAGTATGTCTGCATATCTGTGTCGGCCTGTTTCAGTTAAAATAAAGGGGATGACATCATATATCTTGATGACATCACTAGTATAGAGCTCGTGAGCATGAGTCCATACCTCTTTATAAATCCGATAAGGATGAAACATAACCATTAAGGATGGATCAATGGCTTGCCACAAAAGATTAAGTAGTTGTGTGTCAATTTTCTTCCAGATGGCTTGATCAGATATCTGAATATCATAAATGAATTTGGAGGGATGATTTTCCTGCTTTTGACCCATAAACCAGACCTCGACAGCTGCACTCCAATCAAAAAAATTTTTGCCATTCAACTTCGTGGTGGTGATTACAGTGTTGCCCGAGATTGGAAGACTTGTGATGTTGGTAATTTTGAAATTTAATATTTTTTAAATAAATTCCTACGTAAGGCATTGGTAGATAAAGAAGTAAATATGACTTCAACGAGGGAAGGCAATGCAACAAGATTTTTCACCTTCGATCGGTGAGTGGTGCGAAGTGTAGCGATGACATCTCCGATTGATGAATATGGATGGTGGTGTAGAAAATTGTACTCTCAGAAATTAAATCAGCATAGCGATAACACCTCTGATTGATAAATGTGGGGTGATGGTGCAGAAAACTATACTCTCAGAAATTAAATTATTCTCACGAAATACTCTGATACTATATGAAAGTAATGTTGTATCTTTTTTCATATATCTATTTTTATATTACAAGAGGCTCTATATATAAAGCAATAAAAGTTCAGATACAATAAACTGTCTAGATACAATAAATCATATAATAAGGTCAGATATAATGAACCGTCTAGATATAATGAACCATATAAATCTTGATCTCAATCAAATATTTTGTTACTTAATTAATATATTTTTTAAATAAAATTATTCTCAATAATTACCATAAAATCTCTGTGGTATGAGATCTTGTGAGATTATACAACTTGTGAATTGCCTTGAGCTGAGCACTTGAATGGATATTTATATAATTGTCTGACTCCTCTGTTGAGTTTGATATTAAATTTGGGATCTGCTCCTTCGCCTCCTGTGGGCCGAGATTCCTGTTAGCTTGTCCATAGATGACCTCTCTCACCTTGGGCATAAATTGTGTGATTAATCAGGTTCTTGTTGCATCCACCGAGATTTTTTTTTTTAATTTTTTTTTGACTTTCATCTGAGTTTATCAAACTCATCAAATGGTGCACACAAATCTCCTGATGTTAAGAATTTGGCATTATCTTCCTATGTGGCACCTTGCTCAACAATAATGCCTTCATGTGCTAGAGATAATGGTCATCTGGAGAAAGCATCATCATGATACTGAAAAGCTTGTGTATAGTTTATCATTAGCTTCCATACATTTTCAGTTCTGGGCAATGTTGTTCTCACATCCATCCATCTTGTGAACCTGACTCTGATGTTCTATTTCATGACAGACATTTTTTGGTTGCTGTATTTCCTCTTGCATATAGACATCTTTGCACTTCTAGATGCATTTTGTTTCATTTTTCCTCTAGCAGACACCCTGAACTCATCCTCACAAGGGAGGTTGTTTCCTTGGTTTTAGTTCTCATAGCAGGGGTTGCTGTTGCTATCATTCTGCTTGAACCCTTGAATATATTGAGGCATGCCACCTTTTTATGTCTCTCCAATTTTCTTTTGTATAGAACAAGGTCTCCTTCCATAGCCTAGTTCCATGGTTGGCATGGACCCAAATGGGACTATCTAAAACAGGGAAACTTTTTTCCCTAAGAATATGTTTCAGAGAATTATACTGATTTTGGTAATAAAGTCTTACCAGTGACCTTGGTCCTGTAACAAGGATGTCTTGTCCATACACCCTCTACATAACTAGGATGTGTGAAAATGCATCCCTCTCTCTCATTTTCTTGTCAGCAAGTTTAAAATTCTCAGGGTTTCAAGAGCCATTGACTTGAGACTGGTGCAAAACTTAGTGATTCTGAATTTTCAAGACCCTGTGCAGACTTTGTAGTAGCTGACCAGCTGAGAACCTATGGTGTATTCCAGAGTTTTTAGGGACCAAATAAATGAAATTATCCTTCAGATGCCACTTTATCTGCGATTGTGTGCTCTATTCTCATTTGGAGATATCCATGCATGCTACAGTCTTGGTCATAACACATGCATCTTCATGGGTTCGCGATGTCTTCTCCATTCTCATTGGGTATGCTGTACGCATGCTTCACGTTTTTTCGAAAACCATGACTGTTAGACGTATGTATGTATGTATGTATGTGTGTGTGTACACATACATGCCAATATATATACCATATCATGCGCTAACCATCTATTCCCAATCCATGTTGCTTTACTAGTTTAGGCATATGTATTTTATATCTTGTTTGCTGCACCATACATCTTGCTTGATAAATTAACGAAGTATGTGGACAACTAAAATCAAGTGTAGAGTGAAGGATTTGTTCAAGAAGTAGCTTGATAATTGGGCAATTGGGTCCCAGTCTTTGGTCCTTATAAATTAGATTTATTTCAAAATCATCAATTTTCCTCTTTATCATTGAGGACGGACTTGAGATAAAATAAAAATAATATATAACATGGTGCTGGTTTATATACGCTATTATATAACAAATAAATCCGGCTTGGATATTATGTTGAATCTGGCAAAATCTGTACCTTACCGGTTAGTTTTCTGATTTGATCTCTGTGTTTTGATTATTGAAAAATAATAAGTTTGTGTTATTGAGCACAATTCATGGCAATTCATCATCTTGCTATATGGTTGCCCTAACACTGTCTAGTTGAATTTGTGCTCATCAATCAATTATTGTTTTATCTGATGGTTGTGAAAAACTTAAACAAAATAAATCATTAAGCCATTTAATTGTAGTTTCCATCTGTCAAAGTTCTTAGCAATGCTGCCTCACATACATTATCTTATAAGTCTACTATTTGCTTGTAACAACCGAATAAATTATGGGGGAAGGTTTTTTTTTATCAATCTACCTTATACAAGGTTTAAATAAGATTAAAATTCTAGAGTCATCGAAGGGGATATGGCTTAGCCTATAAAAAATCTTCCAGCAATGGGAACCCAACCTCTGTAATAGAAGATTTATTGAAAAGATTTAATATGATAATAATAAGCGGATTGGTTGATCAAGAAGCACATATAGTTTATTTAATATAGAAGTCATAGACTCCATCTGATCTCTATGATAATTAGTGCTCTATCTCATCTCATCTCATTTCATCTCATCTCTAAAAGGTATTTTTCAAAATGTGACACTGCACACATCCCTTGAGGGACTCATCTATATAAGAGTATGTGTATGATCGCTGATATAAGATATGAGCTATCTCTAGTAACTCTAATGAAAAATCAAGATACATATGTAGGGCTACTAATACATAGACTCGTAATAAAAAATTATGTACTATGTGTGTGATAGTTGAAATTTGGATCAAAAGAACGTAGTTCAAGATCTGATTCTGTCACGCTCCCGATCCGAGATTGTGAATCGAGGGTCATGGCAATCGCCGCATACTCATAGAAAACTCTTTCCATAAGCATGCAAGACATCTTATCATGCTATCCTAAAACAACAACGAAATAATTAGTCAATAATTTAAATCTAAAACATAACGACCTAAATTTTTTCTTTAATATCTCAATAAATTCAACAATGATTCATAGGCCTTACATCAAATTCAATAAGACTTTCAATCGAAAATAAAAGTATAGAGATTCTGCTTCTGATCACTCTTCCATTCATATCTTGTATCATCTTAATTCCTCAATATCTGTAAAAAAAATAATAAAATAGGAGGTAATGAGCTAGACAGTCCAGTAAGCAATGATCATTTTTCAACAGATTTCATCAGGCATTTAAGTAAATAGTTATTTATAGAAAATAAGCATATAGAGTTCATCAATTCGAAATCAATTTCCAATTATGCAATATAATTCATGCTAAATTCATTTATTTTTCGAAAATTCAAGTTTCTTTCGAGATTTCAATTTTTTTTGTTCTTCAATTCTTTTCGTCAACCATGAGCTATGACCATATTTTTTCTGTGGCAGGATCATAACACCGCGTATCTTCTTGCGGTGAGCTGCGAATCATCTGGCAGCAAAGTCCTTCGAAACCGCTGGTCTCTCTGACGGTTTGTCGCTGGTCTCTCTGGCAACGTAAACCCTCAGGACAAATCAATTACCAACGTATATGCCCCCATTGACAGGGTCTTTTACATAGTCAGGTTGTCAATTCATAATGTTTCTTATATCATAATTCTTCATAAATTATATTTCAGATTTTAATTTCGATAATAAAATATATAATCATGTAGTATCGAAATCAATCAATATAATGCATCATGAAATCAATATGTTCAATCATGCTTCATCATAACATTTCAAATAAGATATTTTCATAATAAAATACCATTCATCCAATTCATGCATTGTTTCACAAATCATGTCAGAAAAATATATTATAGTTTATCGATAAATCTAGAAAAAGTGAAACATTACTTACCTCGAACGTATTTCAATAAATCCACATAATTCTATAAATTTTCTTCCAAAAATTTTGTTCGTAGATCATATTGCGATATCCCATGATCAAACATCCACAATCCTATACAGAATCAATTTCAATAATTAGAAAGAATACGAATACCATATTTCAACGGTTTGATTGGGTCCGATCATCTAATTTCATCTAATCAAAATCTAATTAGGACCTAAACAATCCAAAGTTTGACTATCAAATCAAATCGGATTTGAAGTGATAGGACCAAGATTTCTTCATCGATTTCATAAAATCAAGTGGAGAGAGAAAATCAGAGGAGAGAGAATTTATGAGGTACAATTCGAATTGATCAGATGACACAATCCAACATTACAATTGGTCCAATATCTCGATTGGTGAAATCAACATGATCAAATCAAGTCATGGCTAGATCGGGATCATGGATGATCAAATCTAAAAATTCATGGTCTGATCAAGGTGGGTGCCAGTGCGCTGTCTAACAACCATGGATCAAGGTTCTTCATTAGAATCAGATCAAGACTATTAAAAGAAATTTTTTCATTCACTAACCTTTTTAGAGAGAGAATCAATCAAGAGAGAGAATATTTTAGAGAAAGAAAATTTTAGAGAGGGAAAATTTTAGAGAGAGAAAACTCATCTTGAATTCTTCAGACAATATGATTCAACAAATCCGATCAATCAGATCAAATCATGCTGAAATTATCATATGGATAATTCAATAAAATTATAAAAAATAAAATCTAAAAATACCTGATCTGATCAAAGTGGATGTCGGTGTATCGTCCGACGATCACAGATCAAAAATCCATCACGAGGATTATTTAAATTCATCATCATTCTTATCAAAATTTTAGAAATCTTAGGAGAGAGAAATAATCTAGAGAGAAAATTTTAGAGAGAGAAAGTAGAGAGAGAAAGTCCAATTCTAGAGAGAGAAAATACCACTTCAGGCTGAAGAAAGAGAGGGAAGAGAGAGAAACTCTTTTTCTCATATTTTATTATTTATATCATTATTTATTAATTGATTTATTTTATT
This sequence comes from Elaeis guineensis, assembly GCF_000442705.2. Lineage (NCBI taxonomy): Eukaryota > Viridiplantae > Streptophyta > Magnoliopsida > Arecales > Arecaceae > Elaeis > Elaeis guineensis. The sequence goes on along the minus strand of NC_025998.2, from coordinate 120,928,757 downwards.
TTTCTTTCTTCTTTTTTTTCTTCACGGAAGAGAGAGAAGAAAATCCTATTTATTATTATTATATTATTATTATATTATTATTTTCTTCTTTTTCTTTTTTTTCCTTTTTCTTTTCTTTTTCTTTTCTTTTCCTTCTTTTTCTTTTCTTTTTCTTTTCTTTTCCTTCTTCTTCTTTTCTTTTTCTTTTTCTTTTCCTTTCTTCTTCCCGTGGGTTCCTTTGGGCCGAAACAGGGGATCTCACAATCCCCTGTTGGCTGGCCGACCGGTGGTGCAACCGGCATGGGGCAGCTATCGGCAGGAGGAGGGTGACCCAACGACAAGAGGAGGGCCAAATCGGTGGTCGGCGGTGACCACCGGCGTCAAAAAAATGGCAAAAATAAAGATTTTTTCCGTAATAAAATCCGGCGACTCCGATCGCCGGTGAGCGTGCACACAGGCATGGGAAGGAAATGGGAGAAGAGAGGAAGGGGAGGAGGCTTACCTCTGACATCGGTGAGGCTTTTCCGACGAGCAATTGGACGGGCACAGGGACGGGTCTCCGTGAGGATTTTCCAGCGATCTTTGCCATTTTGCCCCGAGATTTCTCGATGAAAGGGAGAAAGGAGGGTTCTCCTCCTTAAATAGAGCTGGAGGGGGCTCTTTCTGACTCCGATTGGGAGCCGACGAGAGGAGGAAGAAGACTCCCTTCGGGAGTTCTTCTCCTCTATTTTTTTTTTTTTTGGGCTTTGGCTGATTCTGGGCTGAAATTTTTACTCGGGTCGGGCCATCACATTCTTCCCCTCTAAAAAAAATTTCGTCCTCAAAATTTTTCTTGGTTGAGTCTTCATAGTTTCTTACTTGAATCTCATCCATAAATATTTCAATATTTTAATTCTTGATATAAATTCATTCTTAAATCATTTCATAAGAAAAAAATCGATACATCAATTATCGATCTGAAATGGAACCATTCATTTTTTTATTTATCAAAATCAACATCTCAAAGATTTTCAATGTTTCAAAATTTCGAAATTATGATCTCATTTTCTGTAAAAATTAATGTTCAATATCTCATGACTCAAATTAAAATCAAATCTATCTCTTGTGAATAGAAGAAAGTCAATGTCTCTATTCTTGCATAAGAACTTCATTCATCATCATCATTCATTTTTTATTTTTTTTTAAATATTATCCACTCTTAATTTCAACCCATCATAAGATAGGAAACATACTTCTATGATCATATGATGACATTCCAATCAATCAAAATTCAAAAATATTTTTTCTTATTCGTACTTTTAAAAATTGAAGATTTATCATTTCAATCTCATTCTCGAACTTTTGATATTTTAATTCTCAATGTAACTTCATCATTTAATCATTTCATAAAGAAAAGATCAATATCATCGGTGTTGTTAGAATCAAAACCACTATTTCTAGTCATCAAAATTTTCTTACTCAAATCCTCAAACTCTTAAATATTCTAATTCTTGAAGCAAATTTTATCATTAAGTCATTCCATAATAAAAATCAATAACTCAAAAATTGATCTAAATCAAAACTATATTTTTTTTATAATCAAAATCAATATCTTTATTCTAAGTAAGTATATCAATTTTCTTTATCTAAACATTAACAACTCTTAATTAATCGATTCATTATCAAATTAAATTATAAATAACTCCAATCCATCTTTTGTAGAACAATCATCAATATCAATAGATAATCTCAATCTTTTTTATTTAGTTAGAAAAATAATAATGATCAAAAGAGTTCAAACTTCAAATTTTATTATATCCTGAAGATAAATATTTGAGTATAATAATCTAAGATCGAAATCATTATTCGATAAACAATCTCAAATTCTTCCTAATAAATAGAGAATTATAAAATTTAATTCTAGGATAGAGAAAATTTATCTCTAAATATTCTAAATCAAAAATCAAAAATCAAGGGTCCACTCATCCTAGAATTAGGATGCTAAATATTTTTGTAGCATAGTAAGTGAAAACACTACTTTTTAAAAAATCACATTAGGATATCTAAAATAATTTAAAATTTTAAAATATTATTCTTTCTAATATCAATAAATTTTTTGTATCAAACCATATCATCTATCATAATTCTTTAACTCAAATGGTCAACATTCCTGACTTACTCAAAGTAATCCAGATTATCATGCTTCCGCTGCGCACTTTGATCTAACAATCAAAATTTCTTAGGTTCACTAAAAAAAAATTGATCAAATTATTTCTTTATCTTATCAATAGAAAAAAAATTTAAAATTTAAAATTTCAATTGAAGTCAAAGATTAACTTCTGATTCTCATTCATACTTCTATTGGTGTACAATAATCTTGATTAACCCTTGAGTCCAATATCATATTTAAACCATCATATAGATTTACTATAATCAATATAAATCAAATCTTAATTTTCATATCAATTTAATTCGATAATTTTCAAACAAAAAATTCTTATAAGTCAAATCAATGAAAAAAATCCTTCGATGCTCCGTCAAATTTGAACATAATCAGAATATATAAGAATTTTAAATTATTATTATTATTATTTTTCTAAAATTTCTATCATCAGGATCTTCAATATCTATCAAATATCCTTTCATAACAATCATACAAGCTTCAAAAAAAATCAAATCTCCATTTAATAGTAGATTCAATTAGGAACCTCGTTAACAAAAGTAAAGGAACTCCATATCAATTCCTAAATCCAAAATTTCTAAATTGTAAATTCATATGGATCCCTTAATCTGAAATAAATATAAATCAGATCTTTTGTCTTAATCTAAATATATTAAATTTTTTTCATTAACAACCTCAACAATAATATCAGAAAATCTCTTGATCAACTTAGATACGAAATCTTTAAATTGAAATTTCATACACATCATGTAGTCTCCAAGAGACATAATAAAATCTATTATCTAGATCTAAGGATGATGATTAAAGATTCCAGTATGATGAATATTCTACAACCTTATAATCGATTTTATCAATAAGAAATAGGTTTCTTTGCAATATCCTCAAATATGCATTCATCCTAATATGCCACTTTATATATAATCCATATACCAAATTCAATTTCGATAAATATTCTAATCAAGCATCATAAAAGATTTTTCTTAATCCATCCTGGAACAATATTTTATCATCAAATCTTTATCTTGTCAATAATAGTCAACTTCTCAACTAAAAGTAATATCATAGTATTATTCTCACATCGAATTTGAACTTACGATTCACTTGAATAACCAATGATCAAATTAATAACCACAATGCACAATAAAATTTTATGTCAACCCTTTTGTAATTACTTTCAATCAAGATCTAACTAATCATATCATGATCTAACTAATCATATCATGATCTATAGATTATCCATCATATTTCAAACTCCATATGTCATAATCTCTTACGATCCTTTTATACATAATCTCAATATTTAATCAAAATTTATAAATATTTCTCCCACTGCAATTATCAAAGATCTACACTATAATGTTCCTGGTGTCTATCCACTTACACCCATTTTATATCTGATTCTATATTTCATAATTCATCCACTTATATTCTGATACCATATTAATTGTCACGACCCCGATCCGAGATTATGAATCGAGGATTATGGCAATCGCCGCATACTCATAGAAAACTCTTTCCATAAGCATGCAAGGCATCTTATCATGCTATCCTAAAACAACAATGGAATAATTAGTCAATAATTTAAATCTAAAATATAACGACCTAAATTTCTTCTTTAATATCTCAATAAATTCAACAATGATTCATAGGCCTTACATCAAATTCAATAAGACTTTCAACCAAAAATAAAAGTATAGAGATTCTGCTTCTGATCACTCTTCCATTCATATCTTGTATCATCTTAATTCTTCAACATCTGTAAAAAAATAATAAAATAGGAGATAATGAGCTAAACAGCCCAGTAAGCAATGATCATTTTTTAACAGATTTCATCAGGTATTTAAGTAAATAATCATTTATAGAAAATAAACATACAGAGTTCATCAATTCGAAATCAATTTCCAATTATGCAATATAATTCATGCCAAATTCATTTATTTTTCAAAAATTCAAGTTTCTTTCGATATTTCAATTTCTTTTGTTCTTCAATTCTTTTCATCAACTATGAGCTATGACCACATTTTCCCTGTGGTAGGGTCATAACACCGCGTATCTTCTTGCGGTGAGCTGCGAATCATCTGGTAGTAAAGTCCTTCGGAACTGCTGGTCTCTCTGACGGTTTGTCGCTGGTCTCTTTGGTGACGTAAACCCTCAGGACAAATCAATTGCCAACGTATATGCCCCAATTGACAGGGTCCTTTACATAGTCAGGTTGTTAATTCATAATGTTTCTTATATCATAATTCTTCATAAATCATATTTCAGATTCTAATTTCGATAATAAAATATATAATCATGTAGTATCGAAATCAATCAATATAATGCATCATGAAATCAATATGTTCAATCATGCTTCATCATAACATTTCAAATAAGATATTTTCATAACAAAATATCATTCATCCATTTCATACATCGTTTCACAAATCATGTCAGAAAAATACATTATAATTTATCGATAAATCTAAAAAAAGTGAAACATTATTTACCTCGAACGCATTCCAATAAATCCATATAATTCTATAAATTTTCTTCCAAAAATTCTGTTCGTAGATCATATTGCGATATCCCATGATCAAACATCCACAATCCTATACAGAATCAATTTCAATAATTAGAAAGAATACGAATACCATATTTCAACGGTTTAGATTGGATCCGATCATCTAATTTCATCTAATCAAAATCTAATTAGGACCTAAACAATCCAAAGTTTGACTATCAGATCAAATCGGATTCGAAGTGATAGGACCAAGATTTCTTCATCGATTTCATAAAATCAAGTGGAGAGAGAAAATCAGAGGAGAGAGAATTCATGAGGTACAATTCGAATTGATCAGGTGACATAATTCAATAGTATGATTGGTCCAATATCTCGATTGGTGAAATCAACATGATCAAATCAAGTCATGGCTAGATCAGGATCATGGATGATCAAATCTAAAAATTCATGGTCTGATCAAGGTGGGTGCCAGTGCGCTGTCTGACAGCCATGGATCAAGGTTCTTCATTAGAATCAGATCAAGGCTATTAAAAAAAATTTCTTCATTCACTAATCTTTTTAGAGAGAGAATCAATCAAGAGAGAGAATATTTTAGAGAGAGAAAATTTTAGAGAGAGAAAACTCATCTTGAATTCTTCAGACAATATGATTCAACAAATTCGATCGATCAGATCAAATCATACTAAAATTATCATGTGGATAATTCAATAAAATCATAAAAAATAAAATCTAAAAATACCTGATCTGATCAAAGTGGATGTCGGTGTACCGTCCGACGATCACAGATCAAAAATCCATCACGAGGATTATTTAAATTCATCATCATTCTTCTCAAAATTCTAGAAATCTTAGGAGAAAGAAATAATCTAGAGGAGGATTCTAGAGAGAGAAAGTAGAGAGAGAAAGTCTAATTCTAGAGAGAGAAAATACTAGTTCAGGCTGAAGAAAGAGAGGAAAGAGAGAGAAACTCTCTTTCTCATATTTTATTATTTATATCATTATTTATTAATTAATTTATTTTATTTTTCTTTCTTCTTTTTTTTTTTCATTTTTCTTTTTTTTTTTTTTTTTTTTCTTCACGGAAGAGAGAGAAGAAAATCCTATTTATTATTATTATATTATTATTATATTATTTTTTTCTTCTTTTTTTTTTTTTTCTTTTTCTTTTTCTTTTCTTTTCCTTCTTTTTCTTTTCTTTTTCTTTTCTTTTCCTTCTTCTTCTTTTCTTTTTCTTTTTCTTTTCCTTCCTTCTTCCCGTGGGTTCCTTTGGGCCGAAACAGGGGATCTCACAATCCCCTGTTGGCTGGCCGACCGATGGTACAACCGACGTGGGGCGGCTGTCGGCAGGAGGAGGGTGACCCAATGATAAGAGGAGGGCCAAACCGGTGGTCGACGGTGACCACCAACGTCGGAAAAATGGTAAAAATAAAAGTTTCTTCCGCAACAAAATTCGGCGACTCCGATTGCCGGCGAGCGTGCACACAGGCATGGGAAGGAAAGGGGAGAAGAGAGGAAGGGGAGGAGGCTTACCTCCGACGCTGGCGAGGCTTTTCCGGCGAGCAATTGGACGGGCACAAGGACGGGTCTCCGTGAGGATTTTCCGACGATCTCTGCCGTTTTGCTCCGGAATTTCTCGATGAGAGGGAGAAAAGAGGGTTCTCCTTCTTAAATAGAGCCGGAGGGGGCTCTTTCCAACTCCGATTGGGAGCCGGCGAGAGGAGGAAGAAGACTCCCTTCGGGAGTTCTTCTCCTCTGTTTTCTTTTTTTTTGTTTGGGCTTTGGCTGATTCTAGGCTGGAATTTTTACTCGGATCGGGCCATCACAGATTCACTTTGATTTTTTTAAATAAAAATTATGTACACTAAGTGAGGTTCATTCTTATAAAGATACCTTACCCATTACATAGTATAAGCATCTTGAAATTATATTTTTTATTTATGATTTTGAAAAAAAATTGAGTTTTGGGAGGGATTGTTGGAGGAAATCCAAAAAAACTCAAAATTTTCCTAAAATTCTCCTTGAAGCATTTTAACCTTGTTTTTTAATCTTATCATTTCAATATTTTAATCTCTTCATTATCATAATTTTAATTTCTGATTGTTGGGCTCCTAATTACATACCTTAATAGATTAGTAAAAGCCCAAATGGCCATGTGTATTTAATCTAATTTTTATTTTCTGACCGTTGGGCTCCTTATTAAAGATTTTGATCATTGGGCTTTTTATTTTAATTGGTTAATAAAAGCTCAAACAATCATAAACGATCATATTAGATGGCTATAGAAGAATTTTCTAGAGACCTGAGTTTTCACACCTATCCAAGCTTCTCCCTCTCTTTCTTCTAACTTTTTCTCTTTAAATTTTTCTTTATGATTATTTTTCTTGATGCTGAAAGAATCTTTATTAATCTCTTTCACAGTCATACTCGCAGACAGAAGATCTCGATCATACCTTGAGATGGTTTTTTCAATTTTTTCTACATGAGAGACAGAAATACATCTTAGAACAGTACTCCATATGCTTCGAATTTGATCATTTTTATTTTTTATTATCCTATAAGTATTTTATAATTTTTCTATAATATAGTTTTGTTACTTTTATTTAGTCTTTTAAATCATATCAATAATACTTTAAGCCTTGTTCTAACGATAACGCCACATCATAGAGTTTAAAAATTAAATTTAAAAAAAATTTATTTTAATTCGATGCCATACAGCAAGGTTATGGCTTTCAAAAATTTAATATTTGATTAAATTTTTCGGTGTTTATGGAACCTATTTAGTACTTTTCATAATGATTGAAGTTGGTCCATATCAAATTTGGTTATCCTCGTGGATCAACCTCAGCTTTCCATAACGTCGCCTGCTAACCTTGTCTCCATCCCCTTTGCCTCCGCCTTGACGTTGCCTTTTGCTCCGACGCTGGCACTCACATCAAATCCCATGGCCCCTTTATTCCACCATTCATCCGGAACTATTGACCATTGGTTCCACTCTATATTTAACAGTATATCATTCCCTCCATGCTACTCTTACTACTCCCTGTTCCCTCGAACCCATCATCTCAAATAGTCTCTTCCTGCCATCTCCTCCCTCTCCAAAACTGTCGCTGTTGCCGCTTTCTGTAAGAAGACGTACATCTTCAAGTTGGACCACCACTCCAAGCTATTATCCATATTCCCCATCCACACTTGCGGGGTTTTTTCTTTAAATATTATTTTTTAATATTTATTTCCCATTCTATTTGTTTTCAACTTATTTTTTTTAAATACAGTTGTTTGAATGATCTGGCGGGGATGTGACGAACCTCATGTTGAATATGTGGTTCCTGCTCGGAACCGTATGTTCAACATGAAATTTTAAATGACATAAATAAAATATTTTAATTTTAATTTTAATTTTAAATTTAAAACTAAAACAGTACGTTGAATATGTGTTTTCAATTTTTAAGATAAAATCGTAATTTCAAAAAATATATATATTTTTTAATTTTGGAATGGTGTTGGTTTTTTTTTTTTTCTATTTTGGAATGCTGCTAGTTTTTTTTATGTCCGATTTCATACTAGACTAGGAGGCTTCATCGAGATCGGAGGATAAGAGGAGGGTTGCCGACCGGTTAGGACAGTGACCAGATAGCAGGAGCGGTGACGTGCAGCATCAGGGCATCCCTCCCTCTCCAAACCCCAATCGAATATGCCCCGCATATGTTCATCAATGGTGTTATGAGATGGGAGGACAGGTCATTTTACCAAAAGAATAAAAAAAAAAAAATGGTTAACTGGATAATAGAATATAATTTGAAAACTATCTCAAGATTTTTTTTGGAGATGAGATGACTAATATATATATAATAGGCAAATTTAAATGGGCTATCTCATTATTTTAGCTTTCATTTTTGACATACGGCATGTAGAGCTTAATGGCCATTGTTAGAGTTGAAAATGAGCTCGAGTTGGGGTGACTTCAAGTTGAGCCATTCGCTAGGTCTGAAAGAGTTTAAAATGAATTTGAATTTAAATATAGAGTCTATTTATTTTTAAAATAAAACTTGGATATATCATTGATCTAGTCCGAGCTCGGCCCGAGCCTCCCGAACAAGATATGAAATGGAGCTCGAATTTAAGGCTGAATTTAAGCTCAGACTATTTGTTTCTATATATAATTATCTGGAGAGAATGGCGAGGAAGCAAAAGACAAATTGAAATGAGTTTTGCTGAGAATGATGTCTCGTGCATCATTTACTTATGTTACAAGAGAAGCATAGTTTTTAGCTAGTCCATTCAATTGTAAAGGAACAATATGAAATATTAAATTTCAATTGGATTCAGGCCAGACCTACTTTTAGCCCAAATGGATAATTCGAGCTAGTCCAATGAAGTTTAGACTGGGCTGAAACCTAAATCAACCAAAAATTTGTTGAGTATAAGAAGCCTGTAGCCCAAAATAATTTCGGGCTAGATTTTGGTCGGGGTATAGCCGATAAAATTATATATAAACTCCCACTGCCCACTGGGAGTGAGCAACGTGTGTGAAATACACAATTTCGTCGCACACGTTTTTCCCGCCTTAAAAGGTTGACTTCACCATGGATGTATTTTTTCTCCTTTAATTCAAATCATTTGATTTACCAACCAAGCAGTGGGTGGGATTGTGCCAGAGCACCTCACCTACCAGAGCCTGGTCCGTTGGCGGCGGACCGGAAGACTTGACCCGGTCTGAACCCGTGTTCAAGCCGCGATCCCTCCCACCAACGAGGAATCATTGCATGCACCAGGTGCAGGTGAACCAGGATAAATCTCAGAGCATGTGCACGGTGGAGAGCGCACAATTGGAAATCGGTGAAATACAAGGGTAGCGTGGCGTGTCATCCACCGTGGAATTTGTGTGGTCCAATTGCACCTGGTGCATGCAATACGGAGGCCCCACGAACCCCGCCACGTCCGGTTTAGCTCTGGCAGCTACCCCCATTCCACGGGCCCACCTGCAATACTCTATCCCAAATCAGCTCCTAACACGTGTAATAATCGGGACCCGCTTCCTCCACCTCTGGAACGATTACTGAGACGAGAGCGGGATGATTGGACCCACACTAGCGGTTTGCGGGGGTTGGTGGGGTGCACCAGCGTGGCCGTGCACGCAGGGCACACGATATTTTTTTCGCCTCGCTGCCGAGCCCGCTAATCCTTCGCTGCTTGCTTTAAGCACTCTCCGACGTCATCACGCACCGGTCGTCTCTCTCTCTTCTCTCTCTCTCTCCACGTCCCACCTTCCCTTGTCGCTATCCTTTCTCCCGTGTCCCCTGGTCTCGCCCCACTCGTCTTCGCTCTGATTCGCCCCCCTCCACTGCGAACCCTAACCCTAGATCGGTTTCTCCCTCCGTTCTGCTTCGAGACGGGTTCTCGGGGCAGGAATGGAGGATTAGGGCTCGGATCGAGATCTACGGAGGCCGGTCATGGCCGGAGAACGCTGATCTTTTCAAGTAGCGTGTTTGGGGTTGGGGTTTATAAATGTCTGTTGCTGAGCTGAAGGAGCGGCATATCGCCGCGACGGCGAACGTCAACGCTCTGCGAGAGCGGTTGAAGCAGAGGAGGCAGGAGCTTCTCGACACCGATGGTTGAATTCTCTCCTTGTTCTTGGGCTTTTTTCCCTCTTTTTTTTTTCTCCATAGAAATTTGGTTTGATTTTTTCCTTTTTGTTTTTCTTTTTAGTTGCTGGATATGCTAAGAGCCATGGGAAAACCGCAATTGGCTTTGGCTCCACGGATCTGGTTTGCTGTAGGACCTTGCAGGGTCATACGGGGAAGGTAGATTGAATCGTTCGTTGATATTTTTTCCGATAAAGGTGGTTTTTTTGTGATTTCATTCCGTCGTTTCTCTTGTTCTTTAGTCAGATCAGTTCAGTATGTTATCTGAAAAATATCTTGTCATGGTTACCTGGAACTGTGGATCAATAGTGAAAGTGTTTAGCTTTTTAGGCTGGAAACCGTGAAGCTCTTGTCGTTTTTCTCTTTTTATGTGTATGCTTGAATTACGGAACTGGGGAAGGTCGATGTGATGTGAAAGAAGAGGAAAAGATATATTCTTAATATACATGTCCGAAACCTTACGAGTCCCCTACATGAAGTTGACCTAAAAACTTTTTCGCATATGAGGCATAGAATCCAAAATTAGCAACCACTGATGATTTACTTCAAGATCGTTGTTAGAGCTCATGTAAATACATTTTCTAAAAGTTTTTTTTTAATGTTTGGATATTCTCCTTTTCATTGTTGTTCCAAGTTACACTGTTTAATTTCCATATGTTATATGTTGTAATTGGAAGCGATGAAATGCTGCATTATTAAATACTTAAATTAGAAATCACAAATTTCGAGGCCCATGATAAAGGCTTGATGGGTGAAACTAAGTTCAGAAAAAAAGATTATATGTGAACAATATCTCAGGTCTGTTGCTTCTTCATAGGAAGATGTATTATGGTTCACGTCAAGTCAACATAACTGCTTGATCAAACCTTATTTTTCTAAATCATAACCTTGAACATTTCTTGGGATGCAATAAGCATTAATAAGAAGCATGAAGTGGGATCAATGGCAGGCCCCCAACAGGAAGAGATTAATTTAGAGATAACATGAAACAATGTGACTATGTTTGTCTGTGTGTATGTGTACACGTGTATGCATGCATGCAGATGTGTTTGGGCGTGTGTATATTCATATTTGTACATAGTATATACCAGTTATTTGTCTAGTTATTCATAGGTTAAGTCTCAACTTCAACCATTTAATTATCAGCTGATGAATATTGTTTTCTAAGAACTTTGTCAGGTCTATTCATTGGATTGGACTCCTGAAAGGAATCGGATAGTTAGCGCTTCTCAAGATGGGAGATTAATTGTATGGAATGCCTTAACAAGCCAGAAAACACATGCCATAAAGCTTCATTGTGCATGGGTCATGACATGTGCCTTTGCCCCCAATGGTCAGTCTGTTGCATGTGGTGGTCTTGATAGCGCATGCTCTATTTTCAATCTCAATTCTCAAGTTGATAGAGATGGGAACATACCAATATCAAGAGTACTTACGGGGCACAAGGGCTATGTATCATCATGTCAGTTTGTTCCAGATCAGGAAACTCGACTAATTACCGGCTCAGGTGATCAGACATGTGTTTTGTGGGATGTTACTACTGGTCAGAGGATTTCTGTCTTTGGAGGTGAATTTCCATCAGGACACACAGCTGATGTATTCAGGTAGTTGCACACATCCCATCATGCATTCATCTACTTGCACTTGAGAGCAAAATTCTGCAGTCAAACTTTCTTTAGATTTTTGTTGTTTTCGAAAATAATGTAATTTCATCTTGGCTGTATGCCTATTCTCTTTACCTGAAAAGATATTTCACATAACTGGCTTTGTACTTGATGTCAACTACTGTGATAAAATCTATAGATCTCTTTTTGGTTAATAATTTTTTTGTGATCTTTGTTTTTTTTTTGGAGAAACATCATCCACTGAAAAGTGTTTTTTTTTTTTTTTTTGGGATCAAACTTGTGCTGGTCTTGGCCTAAAGGGAAAGTATTTACATTGTTTATCCAAAACAGATGATTCTATGTATGTTTCCATCTAATAGTTGTCTATTTTGATCGCATGTATCTATTAAATCTCCTGTCTAATGTCAGGCAATACATTTCAGTGCTAACATCAAGCTCTTTAGTATATACTGCCATTTACCAGAGGTTTTGTGCATTACATGAACATATGCTGCCAAACTCAAAATTCTCCTAAACTCAGTTTATTGAGATTACTAGTGAATACATTGATATGTCCGAATCCAATATCATGTTCAAATTTTTTTATGTAACTACTTGAAAGGTATTGCTATATTGGCATGTGCATTGCACATAGGGGTCCATTATTTTATTTATATGTTGTTTGCATAACTAGGTATACTAAAAACCATGTATCAGGAAATGAAATTATATGATAACACATTGATGTATCATAGTCTATTACCAATTATTCTCTCTCATAAGGAGCTTCTAACATGACTTTGTGGTTCTAAGAGGCTAAAAAAATTGATCATATTTATTAAATAAAAGACTTGATGTTTTATATTATTGTCAAATCAAATATTGTTTTATATGGTAAATAATTTTTGAACCAATAAACATGATGGTCGATAGTTCGTGCCATACATTTCATTTCAACATAGCATTAAATAGAAAAACTTGATGATGTATATTAGATCAAATTAACCTTACCTCATATATATATATATATATATATATATATATATATATATATATATATATATTGAATCAATAAAGCATGATGACCAATTATTTGTCTTGTAACTTTAAACATCAGTCATGCCCTAATGTTCATGGACTGAAATCAGGTAGAAGTTTAGGTAGTCTTAAACTTTATTTGGCAGCATGTAAATTTTGACACAATTTCCATATCATAATAGATTTCCACCATTGCAAAAGATGAAAAATATTTTTTACATTTGTTGTGTGTGCCTTGAATTCCTTGATCTGCCCCGCTCCATGATTCAATTCGACAAAGTTGGAGGAAAATGAAAACTGATTGGAACTTTTTGTGAGGTCTGTGTGCTTTTCCTTTCTTTCTATCTTCTCGAATCTCTTTGTTCTTCTTCAGTTTCATCTGGATCCATTCCAACAACAGTTATGTCACTTTTTTTTTTTTTCTTTTTTTGTTTTTGAGAACAATAGTTGGAATGACACCATCTGAATTTGAAAATGGAATCTCTTCCACTGCATGTGCTGAGAAGGCTGCCAACTCATGGACCCAAGTCCTGTTGGCTATCATCTTGTTTATTGTTATTGAGCTTAGTATGAGTTGTTAATGGAAAAAATCAACAGAATATAAGTCTGCCTTCTGTATTTTAGTGGGGGAGGGAGTAAATATGGGATTTGGACAGACAGGTGAAACATAAATTGATGCTTTTATATTACTGTTTATGAAAGATTGGATAAGATAGAAAGTTTCAGGTATTTATAGCTCTTCTTTCACATTAAGCATGATGAAGGTATGTCATGATGTCTGATCTTGTTAACCCTACTCCTATAATTTAACTTGAGGCGAGAGCCCCGGGGGGGGGGGGGGGTGGTGCAATCCATGGTTAATTCTTAGCATGATGTAGTGGAGTGACTGGTTATTAGTATAAAGAGGTTGACCTATTTTGGAAACAAAAATTGACTGCATATTCTTAGAATATTCCCAAAATTCAGAACTGTTCTTTTTAATGTCATATTGATACACTTATGAATGCATGGGCTATTATGCTTTTGCAGCATGATGCTTCTACAAGCACTAACTTACATATGATCTTTCCATATTCATTTCATTTGATGCTAGAGTTATTAAAAAAGGAACTCGATTTTGATTATGTACTTCAAGATTTTTATGTTACTGAAAAAAATTGGGTTTTCTTCTTCCAGTGTCTCAATCAACTCTTCAAATTCAAATATGTTTGTCTCTGGATCATGTGATGCTACTGCTCGGCTGTGGGATACTCGAATTGCTAGTCGAGCAGTTCGAACATATCATGGTCATGAGGGGGATGTTAATGCTGTCAAGTTCTTTCCTGATGGACAAAGATTTGGGACTGGCTCTGATGATGGCACATGCCGGTTATTTGATATGAGGACAGGACATCAACTTCAAATTTATAGTCAACAGCTTGACAATAATGATAATGAGGTTCCCACTGTAACATCCATTGCCTTCTCAATATCGGGTAGACTCCTCTTTGCTGGATACTCCAATGGCAATTGTTATGTGTGGGATACACTGGTAGCTGAGGTATGCACTTCTTTTTGATTCGGAAAAAACAAATTTATGTGTAACTCTAAATAGTAAAGACTGTCTTCAATGAAAAATTATATTGAAAACCGTACACGAAGTCAATAGTTTGTTTTAGAAAATAGTCTTGACGAAGTTAATTAATCCGCAATTAAATACTATTTTCTTGTTGCTTTCATCAAAAGTAAAATAGGGATAATATATGTTTAAATTGTATCTGTTATTTATATGCATTATTTCAGTATATGAGTGAGACATGCTAAGTGACCCTAATGAAATGGTTCAGATGGGCTAGTTTTCCATGTAATTTCCTCAGGCTCCAATCTCCTTCTTATGGTATTTCTGTGTTGATGCCACATGTAATCTTTAGACGTGATAAAGATCAGTCACATTTATCTTGCTGTGGAAAATATCGATAAGATATGCATGTTGCTTGTAAGAATAGGTTTTCTAGTGCACCTACATTTCTTGCCACTGGACCAAATGTGTCCTTAGTGCTTATGTCAAATAGACATTAGGATTCCATATTTTTAGTTTTCCCGGTAAAATAACAGTGATTAGGATCATCGTATTTGTGAAATTGAAGGCTACATTTTATTTCTGAGATATAGTTGCCATCTCGAAAGCTTAGATCATTATTCTTTTGCATCCAAAGATTATATTGTTTAATTATCTGAGAAGTCTATTGCCAAGAAGATCCAATTGTAAATTTATGGGTTATGGCCATTGAAGATCTAAAGCTTCATCAGCTGAAATTATTGTGGGGACAAGGACTGCAATCTTAGAAGTGAGGTAGAAAGAAAAGGTGCCTAACGCTGAAACTGTAATTGGTACATCTGTCAGACAATTGTCCATGAAAAGCATAGTATTTTGAGGAAAGAGAAGATCATTATGTCTTGGTCATTGATGGAGATTTGTTTAGTCGTTAGAATTAATGAGCTTGCTTCCACGTTGATGAGGCTTAGGAAGGCATAGCAACCTCTGGATGAATTTAATAATCAATGACAACAATTTATTTACCAATATGGCTTGATGGGATGTTTGAGAGGGGGGAATAGTACTCACTATATTTTGTAATAGAAGGCCCTTGGTCTTGAGAGAATTTGGAGTTACATCGTCGCTCTTCTATGTCTGTAATCAGGTGAAGTTGATATATCATGATTTGAGATAAGTCTTTTGATATATCATGATTTGAGATAAGTCTTTTGATGCAGGTGTTCCGATGCAGGGAAGTTGGCAAAGCTGTCATGTTTTTCTCGTTTCCTTCATGTGAAATGCTTCTTCCTTATTATTTTTTAGTAAATCTTATGTTCAAAAGATGTGTTTTATGTATCTCTTCTTATCTGCCTATACCATAAGTCACGTACAACTTCTGTCAATTATGAGTGCTATTTCTAAATTATTCATTGGCTAATTTGAATCACAGATACAATAATGTTATTAAACAAGAATTATAATGTTTGACACCCCCCCGCCCCCCCGCCCCGCCGCGAAATAAAAAGGAAACCCCACCCCAGGACTCCATCATTATAAATGGATATGCTGGTATAAAAGTAATGAACACTATATATGCATTGTAATCCATATAGTAGCAGTCATAGCAGCCTATTGTTGGTACTGGATATTATCTCACATTTGTAATATTGTTATTGCAGTTCTGATTTGTAATAATATTATTTGGTATTAAGTTTTCATAAATTACTATAGTATAAGCTTAGTATTTAACTTTGAAAGTTCTTGTATGTTTAGTTTCATTGTGGTCTTTCATAGCCATTGTAACGTTCCATAGCAGTTTTAGGCTGTGGCTTTGATTTGTTAATGAATCAAACTTTAAACAAGAGATTCCATGTTTTGCATTTCATGCTATACAGCATGGTATATATGGAGATGTGGTCCGTATAGCCTAAAGAAGTGAAATGCAAAGAAACTTGCACAAGTAGCTCAGTTGGAACTTCAGTAGCATTGCTACTAGTTTCATGTGAAAGAAAAATTTTATTCCCAAATATATTTTGATGTTAGTCCAGCACTGGAAAATAACTTTGCTTAACAAATTAATTTCCTTTAGCATTGAATTGTCAACACATTAGGTTGTTGTCTATGCCAAGGTTAAACTTTGGTTTTAATTTTGGTTTTGGCAAGATTAAGTTTTGATTACAGTTGTTTAGGCTTTGGCTTGGATGGTTCATATTGAAAATTTTAAAGAAATCCAAACAACAATTGGTATCAGGGAAAATCAAAAACACTAAAGAAATCAAGAAAAAAGTCTGGACATCAACTTAAACTACATTTTATCGTTTAGGAGCATTGGATATATTTTTTTCAGTAATGCCCATTGTTTTTTGATAGAAAAGAAAGATATAATCATACTTAAACTTGTAATATGTGTTACTGCTTCATCACAATCTATTCATTTGAAATATTTGTAAAATGTAACTTTAAGATATTTTTAGAACTTGCAACATGGAAGTTTATTTTTTTAAAAAAATGCTTCCTAACAGTTAAAGAAATGAAGAAATGGGGGAAAAAATCAGCATAAATAACCCATATAAACAGTGACTTTGACCCTAAAAATTAGTTTAGGCAAACTCCGAAACTGACCCTGGTTTGAATTGGTTTTAGGGGAACCTGGGTATTTTAATTTTGGAGTTTTAATCAGAAGTTCAACCCTGGAGTCCAATCTCTAAAGTTAGTGAAACCATGTGTTATTCATTCCTCACCCTTCTTCTCAGTGTGTGGTTTGTGTTAATCTTTTTGCTAATTTTACGAAAATGGGTTTTTGACTTATGTATGTCTTTTTCTCAGGTAGTCCTGAATTTGGGAGCTCTACAAAACTCTCATGAGGGCCGCATAAGCTGCCTAGGTTTGTCAGCTGATGGGAGTGCCTTGTGCACGGGAAGCTGGGACAAAAATCTAAAGGTAACTTCTTCTTTGTCCAGTCATTGATCAATAATTAGATTTTACAGTTAGAACCATTAGAAGATATTTTAGAAGTATGTAGAACCTGTTACATGGAATCGGTTTACATCACAGAATCATATCAAGAAGCCTTTAGAGTAGCTGTTATGGTCAGGGTGCAGCATGACTGGAAATGCAGCTTGTATTACTTCCACAATGAGTTGTATGATATCCTTGGTGAATTTCTCGAAAATAAAATTTGTTTCGCCTTTTCATTTGGAAGTTTGTTTCGCCTTTTCATTTGGAAGTTTGTTTCTGGCTGTTTAAAAGCATCTTACCTTCTTTCAAACTAGAACTACAAAATGTGGCTCAGGAGCCTGGAGTCTTTCTGGTCACTCCAGCTGGATGCCAGTTTTCCTGTTTACAACTGAGGAGTGGATTCTTTTCCTTTTCATCTCTCTCTTTATCAACCCTTGGGTGAATATTCACCATCAATTTCAGCCTCTTAGTTACAAAGTGCGTTCAACCAGTCTAGCTAGGTTAAATGGGCATGTCTCAGTTTCCAAATCTCCTAGTTGATTATTATCTTGTTCTACCCATTTATCCTATCCCCTTTGTTGCTTTCTTGATCTCAAAAATTCTTCTCTTAAGGCATATTAATGGATGATGGGCCTGATAGCAGTGCCAGTATACCATTCCTTTTCTTCTCCATGTCATTGCTTATTTCTATCTACATCTTCCTTATTCTCTGACAAGATCAACATCTTGAGAACTTGATTATCACACTCAATATTCCAGCTGATTGATTCAAACCTCTGTTGGACAGCTTGTAACAGTTTCAAGCCATTCAAAATAAATTCCAAACATTTAATATTACACCTTTCTCTTGTGAGATTGAGTCTTTACCAGTTCTGCAAAGATGTTGGTTGAAATTCTACAGAACTCAGCCTTTATTATCTTGGCAGATTTGGGCCTTTGGAGGACACAGGAGGGTGATCTGAATATTTTTGCATTGGTGTTTGTAATGGATTGTCTCAGTTTGGTGCCCAACTTGGACAATGTTTTGCAAATAATGTCTGGCTTGTGTATAACATGTTCTGTTGTATCTCACCCTCTTAAGCTGAAAGTCCTGATTCCATGAAGCTCAAGCATCCTGAAATATCAATTTTTGGATGGGACACGTGCCATGAGGTGAAGAAAAGGTCGCAGAAAAACATATCAGGACTACGCCTTCGGACATCTAGAATTTTTGGTGTCATTTGTATTATCAGATCCCTGTAACTCCTTTTCTTCATACTGTGCACAAAATGTGACGTCTTTTGTTGGTATTCTTAGACTCTTAGTCTAGAGGATGTTATTTATCCAGCCTGTACTCTCTGATTGGTATGTACACCTCCTTGAGTTGTAATGTTGACTTAATGTTTCGTTTGTTATTTGAACTAGGAGATAATTTGAACTTTGGTGGGCAAATGATAAGTTAACACGTTCCAGGTAATTAAATGTTATAAATTTTTTTCATATGGCTTATCAATCAGATCTGGATGGAAGCTGTTGTCCTGAAATTGATGTTGGAAAAGATGGCTTTCCGCGAATTATGCTTATTTTGGTGAAGATGATGCTGAAGCATCAAACTCTGAAGGAGGGTGGTTGGGGCAACTTCAGACTCCATTTGCAAAAAATGTTGGAGGTGGCCATTTGAGATCTGCATGAAATGCAAGTAAACACCTGGGGGACATCAAATTTTTTGTCCTTTGGCAAATAATGGGTGACTTGGTTCTTGTTACTTGGCCTGAAGATCGATTGGTTGGTTGATTGATTGATTGAGATGCCTCAAATGATATTGCTTTAATTTCTTTTACTTCTGTGGTCGACATTGTTGGGAATGTCCAAAAGGCGTGCAGCCAATTTAATTATGTACCTTAAAAATTTCATTCAGGGGCATCTAGATAAATGATCCAAACCATTATTCTTCATCTAGAAGGCCAGCTATGCCTATAAAAAAGCTTTAAAGGTTTAGATGATTAGGAGATCTATTCCCTATATATCAAGTATTCTCCTTCCTGTCCTATATATCAACTACTATTTTTTTAGTGAGGGCTATGCACCAAGCCTGTTTCACTGAGATAAATTAAAAAAGAGAACTAGGAGAGGTAGAGCTGAAGCGGGACGAACTTCGGCCTGTCTGCTAGCCTGCTTCTTGTTCAGCTGGCTGGTCCGATTAGAGATAAAACTTGACTGATCATTGTGGAGAATTCAAGTGTTCTGGAACTCTTTTTGTTGAAGACCCGATTATTATAATCCTTCCGCAGATGCCAGATGCATGCAATAGCTACAAAGTCTCATCAAAAAGCTCTTAGCGGTGGTCATGGTGCTGTTGACTTCCAATCAGTCCAGAGAAGTTGTAGGTCCCTTGGCAGTTGTTTTGGGTGTTTGGGCATCTAGCAAGTGTTGCCTCAGCGATGCTGGAGGGGGGCAAGAGGCAAGGTATGGTGCAGTTTCTGGTGGAGAATTGCATCGAACATAACCCTCTCTTTGTTGGGTCATCAGCAGTGAGGATTTTGTCGTGCATGGCGAGTCAAGTGAAGATGACGATTTTAGATGGAAGCAGCGGTCTCCGGATGTGTCGAGCCTAGACAAACTGCTTGCCAGCAGTGTTAAAAATCTCATAGCATGAAGTAACACTAAAAATTTGGCTTGTTGTCCATCTCCAAGAACAACTTTCAGGTTGATTAGCAACTGCAGCGGGGCAATTAAAGAGAGTTCTTAGAAGGGAGTTCGCCATGCAGGTCCGGTGCCGTTGTGGAAGATTGTAGCATTGAGGGTAGCTGCAAGGCCTCGTTGACAGTTATGTTTCGAATTGAGTGGCTGAAAAGAGACCAGGAAATGATGCTTAAGGAGTAGATGCTCCCGGCCATTGGCTCTTCAGGAACACCTCTTGGAGTTGGAACCGTTCCATGCTGTGATGTTGTTGATGCGCAGAAATCTATCACCGCAACCCAGGAGTGCTTCTCTGAAGGTGGAGGCGGCTAAACGTAGGGCACTGTTGTCTATTATCAATTACCGTTAATGACTGATTTGCCAATGATAAAGAAATGTACGTGTGGATCTATTGCTGATAACTACGTGGCCTACTTGTCCTTGTTTGAGTTTTAAGGTATGTGTGTGACCTGCGCGGTGCAGCGGATTTTCATTTGTACAAATAAAATTTTTATAAAGATGTCTTCAATACTCAGCAGCCGAAGTTTCTCCATTGAAATTAACGAAAAGACAAAATAAATTAACCATCAGTTTGTAAATTCATTTTTAAAGGTTTTTTTATTGTATATCCGGGTATAAAGATTTTAGTTTCAGTTTAATAATCTGGTAAGAAGATGCTAAATATCTTTGTAAGTTCTAACGGTCATGCCAGCAAAAATGATAATCACAGGACCTTTTCTTTTTTTTTTTCGTATTTTTTGCGGATCCATTTCTTCAGCAAATTTAGCCCATAAAGTAACCGGTACTGACTGTGTACTGTGAACATAGGACGCATGTTTACATGTATAGCATTATTATATAATTTTTAAATTAAAAGGCATGTAACCAAACAATGGTATTTGCATAATGTTAAGAAAAAAATAACGATAGAAATTATTTTGAATCTTGAATTTCTATATTCTTTTTTTGCACCATTTTTTGTCTAACAGATATACGCTCAAGAGGATCCAGAGAAATGATATGGTCAATGACATCTGCAATATAGATAATTCATTATAATAAATATATATAATTGCACCATAATCTATATTTTAAAAGTTTTTCAGTGTGTGATGTTTGATGAACATACCTGCCAGATAGAGATCATTGTAATTTCTAGCTGATGAATCTTTGAAGCATACGAAATTAAATTTTTGAAAATGTATGGAGCTATCCTGACCAACGATTTCTTGTATAGTTATCCATCGATTGATGTAGATTATATATTGATGAGCAGAAGCCCTAAAACTTTTTTTGTTGGAAGCAACGTTGAATTTTTCAAATAAATACACATTTCCTTCGATCAGTATACTTTTAAATTGTACTGCATCCTTTTTGTGTATAGCTGCTTGTATTGTAGTTCCCTATAAAAGTTTAATCCAAGAAAAAGCATATAAATGTATAGAAAATTTATAAACAAAAATATTGATGAAAATTTACTGTAATGATATTGGTAACAGCTCATCATCAATCAAAATACAATCAATACTTAATAGTTGATTGTCAATGTTTGGATTCATGGAATCCCAGAGCCTTGCAACCCGAACTTTGATCCTTCAATTTAGCTTCTCCAATGGTAACTGTGCTAACAAAGTATATTCTATTTTTTCTTGTTAACCAGTTTTAGATCAAAAAATAAATTGTAATGTAAAGGTTTTGGGAATTAAAAAAAAATTGTAAGAGATTATTCAATTTAGTGATCAGTAGTATAATACAAAAAAAGCATACCTGAGAGTAGATCATCAAAAACTTTATGATATACAATAATTTTGGTATAATTTTTCAATGCGGTGTTCTCATTTTTTATTAATACTTTTATCCGTTCTTGAGATGTGATGAGAGAAAGTGCCATGTAAAGTTGACCATAACTAAAAACAGGAGTGGGCAAGCATAACCCAATTTTTTTCAAAATTTGGCCCTAGCTTTTGTTGATTGTCATTGCATAGCAAAGCCTCACCGAAAATTACCTTCTTTTAAAAGTAAATGGCCATTTCGCTTCAGTCACTTGCATAATAATGCGAGGGATATAGACTTTAGTACCAATATGGTTGTCTGTGATAACTTTTACTTCTATAACTCTTGAAGTTAAGTTTGTCACAATCAATCTGGTGCCATTGCACAGACTTGCACTTTGATTTATGTTTCATAATAACATTACTGAAGCACCTATTTTTAAATTTAATCGATGATTAAGAACCCCATTCAATTTCAAAGAATTCAAGAATTCGATTGGGTATAAAATATTTACTATTTTATTATCCATTAATATTTTACATACTGTATCAGAACTTAAATATATCCTTTCTTCAGCATCCAATAAAAATAAGATATGCATATTTATCTCATCAACAATTTTATTTATAGATGTGATTATAGGACTTTCTTTTAAATATCCTGGATCATTATAATTTGCCAAAAAATCAGTGTAGATAGCTGAAGCAATATGCTGAATATGATCATTCTGTGTTTTTATGAGCAAAGTATCTAGAATTTTTATCCAGCATGATTCATCCTCATTTTCTTATAGCTTGATGGTTGAAATTTTTTCATCTCCAATATCTAAAAATAATTTATCAAAACTGATCAATTATGCTTTAGATTCTTCGTCCATATCAGTATGCAACAATCATATATTTTTTTTAGAAATAATACTTTATAATATTTTCATAAATATTATCTACTAATTGTTGCATCAACTATTTTCAATCTATCTCCTCCAACAACCATCAAAAGAATTTGTCAAAAATCTGCACCAAGAAGTACTATATTTCCATCAAATATTATTTCATTTGTTGGTGCATTATGCTTTTGTAAAATATCTTTTAAACTTTTATTAAGCACTTCAAAGCAATTTCTATGATTCACAGGAGCTTCATCCCAAACTATTAAACTTGTAGATTCAATCAACTTTGCAAGCTGTGTATCCTTTTTAATTTCATATGTTGAAGAGTCATCAATTTGAAGAGTGATTTTAAATCTTGAATGTGCGGTTCGTCCATTAGGCAATAAAAATGATGCTATGCCTAAAGAAGCAATTGTGAAAATGTTTTTTTCCTCGGACCATATCCTTGCAATTATCGTTTCCCATAGATATGTTTCGCCAGTTCTTCCATGACCATATACAAAAAATAATCCACCTCTATTTTCCTAAATAGCATTTAGAACTATTTTATAAATAATCTTTGGCTCCCCATTTAGATTTTTAAATAATTTTTGATGTTCAACTTGTAGTTCATAGACATCATAATCAAGTTCTTCTCTCAATAATCTATTGTTTAACTCTTCCATTATGATATTATTAGGTGTTATAATATTGTAATCGCAAAGCGAACAATAATTTTTGTTGAATACTTTCTCTAATTCAAACAAAATATGATTCTTCAATTGTGATTCAGAAATGCATATATTTGGTAATTATAATATATTCTTCAACCTGCATATAATATCATCTGCAAAATTTTTCAATACATTTCTAATAACTTATTCAGATCAGCAACTTCACAATAAATTATTAGAGTTGCAAAAAGTTATCTCAATTCTAATGCTGTTGCCCAATAAAAAGCTTATTCCAATACATTGTTCCATTCCTTATCATCATCCAATAAACTAAATGCATTATATACTGATTGAAAAGTTGGGTGTATGATACCATTGACAGTCCTAATTTTTTTATAATTTCTAGATCCTTTAATAATACTTAAAAATATTCGTAAATAATATAATTCACCCGAACTGGGATGAATATATACAATCCTGCTAATTCAATTTTTTTTTCTCTTGCTCCAGATTTTATCTCCTAAGTTCCATATCCATTTAGTTGGAAATTTTGCATATGTTAAATCTCTTACATCATCAAACATTTGATTTATTAGCATCCATTCAGTTAACATTATTTTATCAATATCTTTTCTTATCAAAATAGATGGTAAACTTTGATTTTCATGATAAATAACTCTATTCATACATGGAAGATGAACAACCAATCTTTTAATTGTTGATTCTCTGAAGTAAATATCAAGTTGAAATATTCGCCAAACTACTTCAATACTGATAAATATCGACAATCAAGTTATATTTTAATTTCATCAACATGTTCATGTCTTCTTTCTCCAGTTTGATCATCAACCACCACATTTTCAATGACAATAGCTATTGTTCTATCAACACCTTTATTTATATATTTAAAAAGATATTTGATCATTTTTAATTTATTGCACCATTCAATATTTATATGCACTTGATAACGTATAAGCAGATCTAGATTATATAGAACAACAAATCTATTATCAAGGATAACTCTATTTTTAATACCATGCCAACCATCATCTTTCCTCCTGTAAATGACAAATCCATTTTCATCAATTGATGTTCTGCTATGAAATTTTTTTGAAAAAGATTTCGAACATTGTCCTTTGACGATACATGGTGATTTTAGATTTTTATATCCACATGGACCTTGCATCATAAACTTCAAAATACTTTCATATCCAATTGGTTCTATATTTTTATCAAGTAGTTCTACATTTATTATAGAATTTATATATGTAACTGTCGGATACTTATATTCCGAATCTAACCAAAGCAATATATGCACATGAGGCAAACCATATTTTTGAAACGCTATTGTATATAGAACTACAAAAGTTATAATAATAAACAATATCAAAATATAAAGTTAAATATATTGATAATTTTATTAGATTCATTTCTAAAAAAATATTAATTTACCTCCAATAATTTTTTCGAAATGCTGTTTTTTAGTGAGATCCGATAGTAATTCTTTGACTTTCATCTTGAATATCCTACTCACAATATCGGGTCTATCTTCAGCTCTCTAACCTAATATAAAAGTCAAAGCTATCTTGATTTCAGGCCATTATGCATTACAAGTAAATGTGATGAATGAATCTGGATGTCCATATCATTTACAGATAGCAATAGTATCTTGATAATTTTGGATCATGTATCTTGGACTACCAGTAAAACTTGATGGCAAAATAATTCATTTTTCAATTACATCTCCATCAACATCCCCCCACACAACTATATCCTTTATACCCTAATAAATTTCGAAACGAAGATCTTTCTGATTTCTTCTAATATAATTCAGCCTTTTCTCTTCAATGCATGCAAAAGCATCAACTAAATATTGCTGAAATAATCTACCACCTCTTATTAATATTTTCTCTTCATTTACTCTTTGCTGTATCCTATAAGCATAAAATTCTCTCATTGTAATATACTGCCTGTTCACATTATGTTTTTTTTTAAGTTTTGTATATTTGATATCAATTCTGAAACCATCGTCACCATATGAAAATAAAATTGAATATTGCATAGCTATGAAACTTGGGTGCAAATCACTGATACGTTTTAAACATTCCATTTTAGGTTCAATAATAATATCTTGTCGATGATCTACCTGACCCAGGTCACCACCAATTAATCCAGTAATTTTTGATACTGAAGGAGCATTATATTCTAGACCATCCCCATGATGCTTCTCTAACAGTCTTAATCGCATAGGTAGAAAATCAGATTCTCTAAGATAGTCTCTAGCCATTTTGAAAGCTCTGATAATTTAATT
Organism: Elaeis guineensis; assembly: GCF_000442705.2. NCBI lineage: Eukaryota > Viridiplantae > Streptophyta > Magnoliopsida > Arecales > Arecaceae > Elaeis > Elaeis guineensis. Next base: position 120,903,072 of record NC_025998.2, on the reverse strand, counting down.
TTTAGTATCAAACATCCTGATTAGGCCTTGTACAATTCCTTCATCTATTTCAGAATAACCATTATCTAGAATGATTGCTCCAATTCTATTGCTTAGTTCATATTCGGTGTCATATATATATATATATATATATATATATATATATATATATATATATATATATATATATATATATATATATATATATATATATATATATATAATTGTGTAAATTTTGGTCTTTCTCCATCAACAAGTAATAGCGATCCTATTCTATATTGATTTTGTCCACTGATCCGAAAAATATAAGGTCCAAATTTTTTATTTATTTTATTATCAATTTTTGCCTCAATCAATATAAATGCAAACATTGAGTTATATACTCTGACATTTTCTTGAAATTTTGTTAGAATTGTCCTCCATCATTTCTCAACAAAATATCCAAAAAATCTAAAGTTTCTTTCAACTTTGATAAATCAACTCTACCTTCATGATAATATAAGCTAAATATGAGCCTTGACTTATTTTTGAATTTCTATATACATTCTGCATATCAAAATATAGCTCCACAGAAACCACAGATATGTTCTCGTAGACCCATATCTAAAGGCTCAATAAATTTTTCTACACGAAAGAAATCTAATTTTCATTCTAATTATTTGAATATATTTTTTTTTTTAAAAAAAAGCTTACTTCAACATTCAGAAGTGGATGTATTTTGATTTTGTTGGCAATCTAGTCGGTGATGATATATTTGTTGAGACATTACATGCCGCTTGTTGATCAATATTTTTCAAAATCTCATATCGAATAGTATCTAAATTTTCTTCACCATTGCATGCCGCTTGTTGATCAGCATTTTTGAAAATCTCATATCAAATAGTATCTAAATTTTCTTAACCTTTTTTCTTCCATCATGCTTCGAATTATTAGTTATTTTTATCAATCATTGACTTCTCTGTTGTCTAAGAATTTACATCTTTTCGCTCTATTTTGTCTATATATACTTGCACAATCTATTCTATAAATTTTATAATAAACATATTACGTATTTTATTCAAAAAATATAAAATAATTTCAGACACAAAAATTATAGCATCATGAAAATTCAGCATTACTTGCAATGTACATTCACTCCATTTAAGTAGATACGAATGATAGCCAATTTTTTTTTCCACAACTTTTCGTAACAAAATGAATAATAGATGCAATATAAATGACTTAATATAAAGTCATGTATCACATAATAGATAGTATTTCATAGATAGAAAACAACATATATATATTTACATTGTAAGCAAATATTACACTACCAAAGAAACATTCACGATAAAAGGTTTTTTGATACAAAAAATCAAAGACGTATATATCGAACTCTCCTTTAGATAGATTCTTCAATTTCTTTAAGGACATGCATAGGTATTGCTTTTGGTACACATGAACCACTTAACATAACATGTCCATGATGACAAAAATTAGCGCAAAAAGAGAGAATGCCTGATCGGGTCATGTTCCTTTTCATGTGCTCCTTGACAAAACTCTTTACCAATCAAGAATAGTTCTTTTGTGGTGCCGGTCATCCCCAAAAACAATCTAAAAGATGCTACCAAAGTAAAGGTAAAATTGCTCTCAATGCCAAGAACTTTTCTTCCTCATCCATAATATATCCCGCAATTATAATTTCTTGGATCTTTCCATTAATTATCATGATGTGATCAACCATGTCAATATTGAATTCCATCCTATATTCATTCAGTTTCCTTACCATTTTTCTAACATGCATATGCTGCTGCACACTTCTTATGGCTACGGGAGTTCTTTTAAAAATTATCATTTTTCTATAATAAATATACAAAAAAATTAGAAAAAATATTGTATGCATCCAAAATTATTTAGATAGAAAAAATACCTACACCTAAAATATAAAGAACTATTACGCATTTTTTTACATTCTTAATATTTTGATTTTCTTTTTTGTGTGATCCAAAACATAGTTTATCAATTGATGATAGTTTCTAAAGAAAAAGAAAAATTAGAAAAAACATTTGCATGATAAAAATACTATAGGTTAAAATATGTTATCTAGATTTTAGAAATTTTAAATTTAATAGAATTAAAAAGTATAAGTTATCAAAATTTTGGAATGAATAAGAAAAAAAAAATAAGAGTAAAAATCAAAGCATTCAAATATTGCATCAAATATGGGAAAAGATATATATATCGCTTCACAATATACAATATTTTTGCTATAATTTTTTGATGCTATATTTTTATTTTTTATCAATATTTTTATATCTTGTTGTAACATAATATGAAAAAGTGCAACATAAAGGTGGCCATGACTAAAAATTGGAGCAAGCAAGTACAACCCAAGTTGTATAATATAAGTGGTCACTGTTCATGATCGACATTCTTGGTATGGCAACAAATTTTACCTTTAAATATGGTTTATCTACTAATGATACACTTAAAAAATAATAAAAAAATTATTCCTTAATATCAATTTTTGAAATATTTTTTATCTATGTAATTATGATCGTCGATTTCAATTTTATCAAAGTAGTGATTTTTTGTCTAGCAAAATTTTATAAAAAAATTCAATTAATTTTTTTAAAATTATGATTAATTATGAAATTACAATTTCAATGGCATATTATACAAAATATCAACATTAACGTCTTCTATAAACTGAAATCTTGAATTATTATATGATTATTTTAACATCAGTGACATACTTAGAGTTCATTTTATAGGGATATTTTTGCTATATTGAATGATTGTACAATCATTGATATCTATTTAGACCGTATTTGAGATTGCTTCTGACATTTTTTAAAGCTAAAAGATTATAATCATTTGATTGAAGTTTTGAAATAATTTTTAATTATTTTTTAAGCTAAATAATTTTTATTTGACAAAAACTTTAATTTGAAGTTTTTCCCAAAAAAATTATATATATATATATAAAGTCTATAAAAATTATACCAAAAATATCTATTGGGAAGCTATTTTTATGATCGAAATACCTTTGAATTTCATAATTTTTAATAATAATATAGTAAATATAATTATATTATAATTGTTAACTAATAATGGATATTATACTATATTGAAATGTAGTACATTTTATTGTATTGTGTTGTATCATATTATAGAATAATATAAATATGGCAATACTACTATCATTATTAAATTATAATAATTATATTTTATAGTATAGTATTATATTATTATAATATATTTTAAAATTAGTATAATAATATTTCTAAATAAATGATTACTTCAATTAAATAAAAGATGACTAGAGAACATAAATACAAACAATCCAAAATAACAAAGTTAATTTTTTGATTAAAATATTAATTTTTGCATGTGATTCAACTCCAAATATTCATTTTTTAGAATAAGAAAACCCCTTTTTCTCACCTATATTGTTTTTATTTTTAAAAAATATAATTTATAGATTTAACAAAGGGTTTTCTATAAATAAAACAGGGTAGGAGGATTCATTTGAAATAAGAAAATATATATGGGCTTTTCTATAAAATCATATTTTTTTTATTTTTTACTCTCTCTTTACCTTCTCATTTGGCTCCTCTCTTCTCGTTTGTTCCAAATTATTCTTTTTTTTTCTTCCGACCTAACCCTCTCTTCTCCTCCTCTCCCCTCCAATCGTCAAAATCCAGCGACGCCGACCTCCCTCATCAATGCTTGATCCATCTATCTAGATACACAGTCTCTTTACCTCTCCTTTTTTTTCCTCATTTTACTCTTTCTTTCCCTTTCATTCCAAATCTTTCTCATGTTCTCTTTCTACCTTTGCCCTAGTCTTTTCTGTAACACCTGAAACAACAAAAAAAAAAAGAGAGCTTTGATAGAAAAAAAAATAAAAAAGAATAATAATAATAATAATACTCATCTCTATGTCTGGACGTCAGAAGTAGGCAAAGGAGGTGCAAAGTGGTGTATTTTGATCTTCAGGAGCTTAGATCCGAGACTATTATAGGATCTTTAACCATAACGACGGTTAAGGTTGCTTACAAAGATGAGAGGGAAGAAACAAAAGATCGATTGGATGCAGAAAATTCTATATCCTGTTTATCCAACAGGCTAAAAGATAGAGGATAAAATTAAATCCGATCCATTAGTCCGATTCGTCAAGAAGCAACACAGACAGAAACTGGCCAAATTACATTACCTTTCATTTCCCAAGCATTTCACTATAATTTTATCCACTGTAATCAAATATAAATAGATTGTAACAGTGAGATCTGGAAGCAAGTAAATGAATGGATATTTTTTCCCTCCTAAATTTTTTCCTCATCTTTCCCTCAGATCTATCTTCCGAATCCCCCTTCTTCTTCTCTGAATTCTCCTTCTTTCTTCTCTACTTCTCTCCCAGATCTATCTGAAGTTCCTCCACAACCCTTAATCCTTCCTTTTAGATTTTAAACCAAACCCCTTCCCTTCATTCACTATGCCCAGATCTGCACAAATCTGAGAACATCAGCTAGAAATACTTACCAAAGAATATTGGGATGTTACAATTTTGGTATAAGAGCTAGGATAGAGCCTTGGACCTGAGGCATGGAGTCCTGCTGTAACTGAATTACCACTTCCTAGTGGTACTGCAGCAGATCATCAGTGGAATAGCAATAGATCAGATTGACAATAGCTCAGGCTACTAACTGATCAGATCAACAGAAGAAATATTTGAAGATAGGCGGTAGATCTATCAGTCTAATCAAATAGGCTGTTGAAGCATCAGGTAATCCTCAAATTTTTGAATCTACTTCTAATAAAGACAGTGGTAATTGATAGAAAAAATGTATCAAGGTCTCTGTGGAGTGATTACTATTTCAATCAGTTAGGAACAGCAACCTGACCTCATTAGATCATCATCGGCCGCTTTGATTGAATTTACTGTTGGGAAGAGATTGTAAAAATTTTCCCACCAAGTAGTTTCAAAATAGTTCAAAATAGGGATCAAAAATAGGAACTGATCCAAACACTATAATCAATTTAATTTGAGTGAAGTAGAAGAAGAAGAAGAAATGGTAGAGGAAACTAGATTGAAGAAAATCAGTGAAAACCTCAAAATTCTTAAAAAAAATGCAAACACTCTCCACTGAATACCACAGTCATATTGAAGATAGGTTATAGCAAGTAACAGATAAATATAACACTAAAATAGGAGTGCTAGTAAGACAGTTGGATGAGATGCAGATAGAGAAAAAACAGAGGTATGAAGCTTTACAAATAGAGACAGTAAGGAGGCATGAGATTATGATGTAGGAACAAAACCGTAGGCATGAGTAATTGCTGAAGCTAATTGCACCACAGCCATCGGTTTCCCAGTCCACTCCTTCATTCACTGCAAACAACACCCATTAGCCATAAAAAATGGAAGAATAAATATAATGGAGCAACCTGGCGCTAGTTCTTCAGCCATAGCAACTGAGGATAGGGGCAAAGTGATACTGTCCATGCCATACCATCATTTGGACAGACTGGGAGATACCCAGAATAGAGCCCAATTTCACTTACCTTACTCAAAGCTGGAATTTTTCATTTTCAGTGGAGAAGAACCCAGGGAATGGAGAAGTAAATGTGAGCAATACTTCAAAATATATCAAATCCCTGTTACCCATTGGTAGAAATAGCCATAATGCACTTCATGGAAAAGGCACACAAATGGAAGAAAGCATACTTAATAAATAAACCAAACCTGAATTGGGAAGAGCTAGTAGAAGCAGTAAAAAGAAGGTTTAATAATGACAGTATGAAGCAGCTAATTAGAGAATTTAATAAATTAGTACAAATAGGTACCGTAGAAAAATATCAGGAGAAGTTTAAAGATATGAGAGCTAGAATGTTGCATTACAACCCAGCACTAACTGAAAGATATTTCATAAAAAATTATATCGATGGATTAAAGGAAGAGTTGGTACCATACATTGATTTATCTCATCCTACAACACTGGAGAAAGTATATGAGCAAGCTAAATTACATGAATAGGCATTATTTATGATGTGGAAAAGGAGTAAGATGAATCATAGAACAATCACAACACAGCCAACACACTATCGTAATCTTAAATCGGTAGCACAAAGGGAGGGTGTAAAACCATAATTTATCAAAAATTCAAACTTACCTCAGAAGGACAGTAAGCAGCAGTGAGAACAGAGAAGGGCTGCCGGTCTTTGTTTTAAATATGGGGAGAAATATCACCCAGGCCATCAATATTCACAGAGAACAACCCATTCCATCAGTGCCACAATAGAAGCAGATGAGGTATTTGATGAACAAATACTGTATGAAGAAGAAGAAGAAGGGGAGACTATGATGGAGGAGGAAAAAGAAAATGAAATAGAAACTGCTATGTATGCCTTAGTGGGACAGAATCAGAATAAAACTATTAAGATCCAAGGAGAAGCTGGTAATAAAATACTAGTCATCTTAGTTGATACTAGAAGTACCCATAGTTTCATTGATTATCAGGTGGCCAAGGAAGTAAAAGCTATTCTCACTCCAGCAATCCCACTTATAGTAACAGTGGCAAATGGACACAAAGTCTTGAGCAAACTTAAGTGTGTTAACTTCAAGTGGACTATGCAGAAAGAGCCATATCAAGCTGATCTAAGGGTGATTAGATTGGATGGATCAAGTATAATCCTGAAAATAGATTGACTACCAAGATAATGCGGTAGCCTTCGCTAAAGAGAAAAAATTGATGACTCTAAAAGCTAAACTCCAAATGATCACTGCCACACAGTGGTACAAGTCTGGATTGAAGGATAACTGTTATGCTGTTAGACACCTGGTGAACTTTGAGAAGGACAATGCCAAAGTAAAGATATCTACTTCAGTGAAGATGGTGTTGGAACAGTATACAGATGTATTTCAAAAATTTAAAAGGTTGCCGCCTAGCAGACCACAGGATCACAGCATACCATTGTTGTCGGGTACCAATCCTGTCAACATCAGACCTCACAGATACACCTTTGAACAGAAGGATGAGATAGAAAGACAAATACAGAAAATGCTCAAGTCTACCATCATTCAGCTTAGTACCAGTCCTTATGCATCACCAGTGCTTTTAGTCAAGAAAAAAGATAATAACTGGAGGTTCTGTGTGGATTACAGACAGCTTAACAAGGCAACGGTGAAGGACAAATATCCTATTCTTTTAATTGATGATTTCTTGGATGAGCTTGAAGGGTCTCAATACTTCTTTAAGATAGATCTAAGATCAGGATACTATCAAGTAAGGACGAAACCAGAAGATATGCACAAGACAGCATTCAGAACTCACATGGGGCATTATGAGTTTCTGGTTATGCCTTTTGGGTTAACCAATGCACCTACCACATTTCAAGCCATCATGAATGAGGTATTCTCCACTTATCTTAGAAAATTTGTGTTAGTTTTCTTTGATGACATTCTTATATATAGTCAGACTGTAGAGGAGCATGTGGAACACCTCAAGGAGGTTCTAAATCTATTAAGAAAAAATCAACTATAAGCCAAGAGGTCCAAATATTTCTTTGGACAGCAACAGGTGAAATACTTGGGACACATTATTTCAAAAGGAGTGGCCATTGATTCAGAAAAAGTGACAGCTATAAAAAGATGGCCTACCCCATCTACATTGAAAGAGCTGAGAAGATTTTTGGGACTCACAGGATACTATAGAAGATTTATAAAAAGATATGGGGCAATCAGTAAATCCTTAATTGAGCTCCTCAAGAAGGACAATTTTCATTCGGATGAAGTAACTCAAGAAGCATTTGAAAGGCTGAAGGAAGTAATGTCAACAGCTCTAGTCTTAGCAATGCCTAATTATTCTTTACCCTTTATATTAGAAGTGGATGCTAGTGGGTATGGGATTGGAGCAGTACTCACACAATAGGAAAGACCCATAGCTTACCTCAGCAAAGGGTTGAGTGAGAGGCACAGGACACTTTCAATATATGAAAAAAAATTCTTAACAGTTTTGATGGCTGTATTAAAATGGAAGCATCACATTAGGCCCCGACCATTTATCATCAAAACTGACCATCAGAGTCTCAAATACTTATTGGAACAGAAAATAACCACTGCAGCTCAGCAAAAAAGGATGTTAAAACTCAGGGGATTGGATTGTATAATGCACTATAAAGGAGGAAAGGAGAATCAGGCTGCAGATGCACTTCTAGATGGGATTTTGAGGAAGAAAAGATGCAGGCCATCATAGTAGTAATACCTACCTAGAGCATAGAAATTGCCAATAGCTATAAAGGAGACCAGCAGGTCTAACAGGTCAAAGCGGAGATACTCATAAAATCAGAGTCACAAGCTGAATATACTTATAAACAAGGGGTGCTTAAGTACAAGTGAAGGTTTTATATTAGAAAAATAGGAGAACTAAGACAGAAACTCCTAAAATTGATGCATGCATCAGTCTTGGGAGGACATTCTGGAATAAATCATACTTACAAGAGGATTAAGCAACTATTTTATTGGCCTGGGATGAAACAACGGGTGAAAAAAAGGGTGCAAGAATGTGAGATTTGTATCAAGAACAAAATAGATAGTACTCCATACGTAGGACTATTGCAACCATTACAAATTTCCACTCAAGCATGGTAAGAAATTAGTATGGACTTCATAGAATCACTACCCAAATCTGAAGGCAAAGATACTATACTAGTCATAATTGATCGACTCACCAAATATGCCCATTTCATTCCCTTAACTCATCCCTATTCAGCACAGAATGTAGCAAGAGCCTTCTTGGATGTAGAATACCAGTTACATGGAATGCCATAAGAAATTATATCAGACGGATAAGATAATCATCAGTCAAGTATGGCAAGACGTATTCAGATTGATGGGGGTCAAGCTGCATCTAAGCACTGCTTACCATCCACAAACAGATGGTCAAATCGAGAGGATAAACTGATGCTTGGAGACTTATTTGCACTGTTTATGCTCTCAAAATCCCTACAAATGGCTCAAATAGTTATCCCTGACTGAATGATGGTACAATACCAACCACCACTTCTCCTTAAGGAGGACACCCTACCAAGCTTTATATGGTCACCCACCCCCATGTATCCGATGGTCAACCTGGATATGGGCAAACAAAGTATAGTGAAAGACTGGAACAAAGAAAGAAACAAAATGCTACAAATATTGAGGGACAGACTCAAAGAGGCTCAAAATCGTATAAAACAAAATGCAGACAAAAGAAGAGTAGACAAAGAATACAAAGAAGGTGATATGATATACTTCAAGCTCCAGCCTTATCGATAGAGCACAATAGCCATCTGCAAGAACCTCAAGCTTACCTCTCAGTGCTATGGACCTTTCAAAATATTAGAAAGAATCGACCCTGTAGCTTACAGGCTTGAACTTTTTGAAGGATCTAAAATACATCCCATCTTCCATATATCTCTGCTTAAGCAAGAGATTCAGAAACTATGGCAAGCATCACCAATAGTACCCCTCACAGGAGAAGACGGACAACTTTTAGCCCAACCAGAAAAGATTTTGGATCGAAAAATAATCCGCAGAGGAAACAAGATAGTTACCCAAGTGTTAATCAAATGGAGTAACCTCAGTGAAGAAGAAGCCATATGGGAGGATTATTGGGTCCTCAAGAGCCAGTTCCCTTAATTTGATCCTTGAGGATAAGGATACTTTAGAGAAGGAGGGGATGTAACACCTGAAATAACAAAAAAAAAAAGAGAGCTTTGGTGGAAGAAAAAAAAGAAGAAAATAAATAATAATAATAATAATAATAATAATACTCATCTCTGTGTCTGGACGTCAGAGGAAGACAAAGGAGGTGTAAGGTGGTGTATTTTGACCTTCAGGAGCTTAGATCCAAGACTATTATAGGATCTTTAACCATGGCAGCGGCTAGGCTTGCTTACAGAGATGAGAGGGAAGGAGGAAAAGATCGGCTGGATCCAGAGAGTTCTGTGCCCTGTTTATCCAACAGGCTAAAGGATAGAGGATAAAATTAAATCCAATCCATTAACCCGATCCGTCAAGAAGCAACACAGACAGAAGCTGGCCAAATTACATTACCTTTCATTTTCCAAACATTTCACTGTAATTTCAGTCACTATAACTGAATATAAATAGACTGTAACAATGAGATCTGAAAGCAAGTAAATGAATGGATATTTTTTTTCTCCTAAAATTTTTCCTCTTCTTCCCCTTAGATCTATCTTCCGGATCCCCCTTCTTCTTCTCTGAATTCTCTTTCTTCCTTCTCTACTTCTCTCCCAGATCTATCTAAAGTTCCTCCACAACCCTTAATCCTTTCTCTCAGATTTTAAATCAAACCTCTTCCCTTCAATCACTGTGCCCAGATCTGCACAAATCTGAGAACATTAGCTAGGAATACTTACCAGAGAACATTGGGATGTTACATTTTCCTCTCCCTCCCTCCTTCTACCTTTGCTCTAACCTTTTCTCCCCTCTTCCTCCCTCCTTCTTCTGATTCTTGTTTCCTCCATCAAAGATCGGAGGGGTTTCTTAGGTCTCAATTGGGGTTTCTCTTTTTTCCTTTTTTTTTTCTTTTCTTAGGTCTCGGTTGGGGTTTCAAAAATCCTGAGGCCATATTGAGGAATCTCGATTGGGAACCTTGGAGCGGCCGAACACGGAGCCTTTGGTAGGGGCTAGGGTTTTGTGTTGAGTAATTTTTTTTTTGTTTCCATTTCTCACTTTTTCGGAGATATAAAAGGAAACCACTTGAGGGAGATCAGAGGAGAAGGCTGACACCAATGACAATGGGGAGAAAGGCAACAGCGGAGACCGACGGGAGGCAACGGTGAGGAGAGTAGAGAGCGACGGTCATAATTAACCCATCTTCCACTTCTTTTTTTCTTTAAATTATCGCTTCTCTTTCTTTTTCTAATTTTTTTCATTCATCTGTCTTTTTTCCCATCCTCCTCCCCCATTTCTCCAATATTTTAACCCTCTCCCCTTTCTTGATTCCTTCCATTTTTTTCCCTTTCCTCGGTTCCATCCCACTGATGTGTGAGCATAATTTTTTTCCCTTTCATTTTCTCCATCCATGAACCCCTCATTGTTCTCCTGTTTCTCCGACAATTTCCATAACCCTAATCCCAACTGAAAACCCTAAACCTAGCTCCCACCCCTTCCACTATTGGCCCAACAGTTTAGCCCAAAAAATTTATTAATCCAAGCCCATAACATCCTAAGCCAAGCTCAAAACTCCCAAGCCCAAACTGAGCCAAAATGTTTGTAGATCAACCCTAATCCAAACCCATATCAAGCCCAAGCCCAAGCCCAAGCTGAGGCCAAAGGCCAAGCCCAAATTTTGGTAGGCCAAGTCAAAGCCCAAGCCCAATTTTATACAAATTGGGCCTCCAACTTAGCCCATATCTCGGTCCTAACCTATACAGCTAACTTTGAGCCCATGTCCAGTCTAAGCCTACCTATGTTTGGATTAAACCCAGAATCAAAAATTTTTAAACCAACTCAAGGCCCAAGTCCACTCCTCAATTCACCCCATACCTGGCCCTAACCTAACCATGGGCCTTAACCCATGGACCTGACCTTAGGCCCAAAAACCTCAAGCCTATGCTCAAGCTGAAACTTTGGTACGCCAAGTCAAAGCTCAAGCCCAAACTTATCCAAATTAGACCTTCAATCTGGCCCATATCCCAATCCAAACCAGCCCAAGGTGAGACATGTTTGGATCAAGCCCAGTCCAAACCAACCTGAGATCTAACCCGCTCCTCAACCCACCCCATACCAGGCCCTGACCTAAGCATGGCTCTTAATCCATGGACCTGACCCCAGGCCCAAAAAAAAGTTTGAGCCTCCCTCAACCCACACCTCATTTATTTTTATTTTTTCACTCGTCCGACCAACTTTTCTATTTTGCATCTTTTTCCCGCACTCTGCTCCATGCTCTCGATCATCCAATGCGATGATCTATGAGTCCCTAATTTTCTAATCCTAAGTTTTTAGGTATTGCAAGGCTGTTGCAGTGCAATAGCAACCGTACCTTTTTTTTGCTCTAATTTTGAATTTCTAGATACTAGAATACTGTCGCACTGCAGCAGCAATCGTGCTTTTATTTTTTTTTTTTTTTACGGTATAAGAAGGCTACTGCGCTGCAATAGCAACCGTGTTCAAACCCTTTTTCTCCCATTTTTTTTCTTTCATGGACATTATGGAAGGCTGTTAAATCATGACAGCAACCCTCTGCCCATCCCTCCCCCAAATGATGTTGTAAAAAGTATAAAGAGTGGAAGGCTGCTAAAACTAATGCAGCAACCCTCTTATTTTACTGTCACATTTCTCATATGATGTTCAAAACTCTATGAAACTGATGGGGGAATAAAAACAAATTCCATAAATTTGTTCTTGCACGGGAAAAAAAATTCACCTGACTTGAGCTGGGGCTGATTTGAGCTGATGGCAACTTCCATCTAAAGCAACCGATGCTTGGTTCTTCTGTACCTAACAATAAACCAAAGTATGTCATCAGTCTCCAAAAAATATCAACAAAAAATCTCACCCAAAAATGCAAACCACACGAACCTTGAACTCTCAAGCGAATCAATGGAGATACCAGTCCCAGTCCTCAGAATTTCCTTAAGAAGGCAGTCTCAGCATCCTTCTCCCATCCACAATTAAGCTGAAAAGATCCTCTCTCATCTAATCCAAGCTTCCAACCATTCTCCTTCCGTGCACAGCCGACCTCCTCTGCAACCTCTACAATCCAGCATCATAATTTTTTTTGTTTCTTTCTTCTTTTTTTCCACTCATTAGGGCATAGTGGCACCATCTTTTCTTTTAATACCCTGCCAAAGCTACTCTAAATAGAAAATCAAATCCATCCTTTTTTTTTTGATTTTTTGGTACAACACAATATACATCTTCTTCTCTCCTATCTAATCCAAGCTCTCTACCATTCTCTTCACCGTGCACAGCCAACCTCCTCTGCAACCTCTACAGGCCTGCATTACAACTTTTTTTTGTTTTCTTCCATCCATTATGGTACAATGGAACAGAACACGAACATTATGTTTGCCCACTCGCACCTTTCCTTCTTTTAATATCCTGCCAAAGCCACTTTAAATAGGTAATCAAATCTATCTTTTTTTTTTTCTTTTTTTTTTCCCCTTGATTTCCGGCACAGCATAGTATAGATTGCATTGGACCCATACAATTCATCCCTTCCCTCCCGCCTGCTCCTTCTCTTCTTTTTTCCCCCTTTTTTTCTCAGGCCCATCAAGAAAATGGCATGGCTTTGCTTGCTGTAACATGGCGTCCAGAGCAAACGTGGCAGACACATGGCATGGCATCAAAGGCGACACGCAGCTTTCGTTTACGCGGCATCGAATCTATGCAGAATTGGCGCGGCAGCAAAAGGCAATCTGTCACGTGGCTCCAACGTGGTTTATCTGGAAGCAATCCGGTGGGCTACCACGTGGCGTGCTGGGAAAGCACTGGGTTGCAATTTAATGTATAGGATAGATATCCTGGATATCACTGCTTGAATCTTGACACAAGACGTGACTAACAACCATCACCATGATTCCTTCAACATTTATTCAATGTTCTAAACTTGAGAGGAATCATAGGAGGTGTTGGTTGGAAGGAGTGATGAATGAGAATGACTCCCAATCCAACTGTTTGGTTGGGAGGAGTCCAATTCCAATTTCAGAGTGAAATGAGAATGGCCTAATTTATATAGAACTCAATTCCTACTCTCTTCTATGAATTTAAATTTTCATTCCAATTTCAATTTCGATTCTAATTTCGAATCAAATATTTTAGGGGATTAAGCCAATTTCGATTTCAAGCTATTCCAATTTACATCTTGATTTCGATTCTTATTGCGAACCAAGCACCCCCATAATTTACTTAAGGTTTCAGACGGAAGAAGCTGTTGGTCAATATTTGGCCCACTTCTTGGACAAAGTTGTATTTGGCGGTCATCAGAAGCTTTGCTGTGAAAACTAATAACATATTATGAAGTATCAAGTGCACCACGATCATATGGGCATCTGTATGGCCATGAGGCCTCATAAATTGTTCCATATCATTCACCCAATTATCCTGTAACCAAAGAGAAAAATTACCTACTTCACCTAGTTTCATCATAATTAAGTGCCAATGGAATGATATCATAGATAGAGAATTGGTCGCGGGCTGTTTATTGTATATGCAGTGTCACTCAAGTTGCATGCCGCTGAAATTATAATTTTGTTGATTAATAACGATATTGTTGATTAATTTAAAGACATGAGAAAGAAAAAGAAAATAACAGGTTGGAGTTCTGGAGACCAGACAGAGATCCTCTAGGAGCGGAAATTTAACATGGATGTCATTGCTGTTGCCTACGGCAATATGTATCGCGCCAGACGGATACGGGCATTATGAAAAATATTAATAAATGAGGAATTTTATTCAAGATAATCAAATTTCCAGTGCCACCAGATGACCTGATTCAACGAGTTGCCAAGTCCAGCATTCCAGGACTGGCCTTCAGTCCCGGCCGGCTACCTTCTTGCTTCAGGTCGAGATTATTGACATCCCTGATGGTTGCATACATCATTGAAACTTCCAATTTCCAGTCTAAACGGAAGCATTTTGTTCTCAGCTATAGCTGGATTGGGACTTCTAGAGGCCAATGACAAGCACATATTTAGAAATGCCAGGAGCAGAACATCTCCGCCAACCTCCTGGAAGTACTACTACTACAATAAACCAGTCTCTTGTTTTTAGCTGGTGGGTGGGGCAAAGGATTTCACCAGAAACATTTTTCTCTGAACTGCAGCAGAGTTCTTCTGCATTAAATTCACATGTTCTGTGACAATAGGTAAGATCACCCATTTTAGTATCTACTTTATTAAATTCTAGATGCACTTTTACGATCAATACCAATAACTAGCATCCAGAGAAGGCACCCTTTTTTTGGTAGAAAAGTTTGCCTTAACGTGTTCTATATCTGCATAAACGGAAATGTAGCATCAGTTTCACAAAGGTTTAACAACTTAATTGCATATTATTCATCACCGAACAATAAATAGAAATACTGGGGTTCAGAAAAACAAATATGTCCTCATCTTTGAATAACAACTCAAACCCTATTTCAAGGCTCCTTCCTTCCGATTGACTGTCAAGCTAATGCTGTATCAAACCTAACGCTCAGGAAAACTGATCCTTCAAAACATCCACCTTGTGAACACAAGCATCAGCCACTAGCGACAATTTCATGGATTGTATCGCTGACTACCTGATCTTCAGATCTAACAGCAAGTTTCATTGCAACCTGCTTTGGACCATCAATCCCAAATGATATCCTAGCTAGCACTTTCACATTTCCAATGAATACACCAGATAAAAGGCAAGTATGTGACCGTGCATTGCTTGGAACTACATCAGTTCCCTGCAAAAAAGACATGATCAGTTCAATAACAATCATTGCCAAAAATAACTAAATATCAAGAACAAATATAAAGTGAGAGGCTTAAAAATTCTAGGATGAACTTTTTTATGTGAAAATATCATGGATCAGTAATATGAGAATTCGAATGCATGTTTGTTTAAATTTTTTAAGCAGCACTGAGTTTCTAAAAGTCAAGGCTCATTTACATTGCAGATTTTGAAAGCAGAGATTTTGAAGAAATGATGCCAAGTAATTGACTCGACTCTGATTTTATACAAGGCATAGAGCTCACAAACTAAGACAGGAGAAGAATAAACGAAACAGAAACAGAAGGCTTAGATCTGCACTATCTGATAAAGCATCAAGGCATCATTTCATCACTATAAACCATACGTAATTTTCTTTTGAGATATTGTTTTTTTGCAAATGAATAATGTTTCTATAGAAAGCAACCAACCTCGCAAGCCTGCATGCCAAGAATGTTGATGACAGCACTAACAGCTTCTGCCAAGCTCTCACGGACGCCGAGCCCATACTCATCAACCCGCTCGCAATCTGCACCCATGTTATCCCAAGCATGCTTGAAATTGGAAACTCCTACCTTCAGCATATACTCCGCAGCAACAACCTCAAGATCTTCTAGCTGGTACTCATCTTCAACCCCTTCTTCATCTGCTTCCCCTGTGGTAGAATCCACCTGAAGCATGTCCAGTAACCATCAATATCATGCACAATATAGTTTTTTGCTCAACCTAGCAAAAGAGGAAATGGCTACAAATCAAAGCCAATAGTTACGATGGCAAATCAACTGCTGTCTTCATTTTCATTTTAGATAGATTATATTGCTCTTAGCATACTTGAGGCACTGCAAGGGCCCACCGATTGTATTTTACAGTATGAACTAATAGAGGGATTACAGTCATTATCTATAGCACTGGGAGTAAGTAGATGGAGGAGAAAGAAAAGGGTTGACAGAGAGCGAGAAAGATCCTATAGCCTCCACAGACCTCCCACACAGCTTCCTATATGTCATTCATCTCCAACCCCACTTACCAACGTACTGTGCCATAAAGTCACCAGCATAGGCAGATTTGGAAAATTAGATCATCTGAAATAGCCACACGTTGGTACTGCTGATCTATCCACCATATCCCATGTCAATCACAGCCTTGAAACAGATGGAGCTGACTGAGATGAGAAAAGAAGTGGATGGTGATCCCATGTCCCCATGTGGGCGTCTGAAAGAGAGATTTACTCAGGAGACTGGGCAGTGGGCACCACGTAGGATATAGGTGGAGGCAAAGAGAGAATAGACATGGACCAAAGTGTAGATTGAAGCAAGGGAGCATAGTTGGCTCCAATCTTCAGCAGTCTGAGTTTAGCATATAATGGTTAGATTTTAACAAAGAAACAAGAGAAGCTGAAATCAACTTAAGAATGCTCACCTCGAATGCATGAGTGAACATGCATTTCCACATGCATACATAATTAAAAGTCAAGCTTGAGATTGATGGACAAAATGTAAGCAAGGTGGATTTTGTAATCATTTTAAAGCCAAAAATGGATGTTAACAGATGTTTGTTCTTATATACCACATATAAAAGGCTAATTTCCTTCTGACTAAATGTAAGGTGGCATTGTCACTAATGCTTATTTGTTAGGGATAAGCCTATTCTATTTAACTAGAAGTTCTAGTGCAAAATTTATTTTGTTTCATCAAATTTTCTCATTAATTATTAGCCTAAGAATTAGCAAGGAAGTTCAATATATGAACCTTGGTGAGCAATCAAAATGAGTAGCAGAAAGTTATCACAAGATACAATTGTACATATAATAAAATCACTTCCTCTACAATACTTGCACAAGAAATGTTATCCAGGCATAACATATTGGACTTGGCACCAAAAGCATATCAAGACCCCTGGTAATGCATGGTGATTCCAGTGGCAAAGCTGAACACCAACATCAAGATTTCATCTGCACTTAAAACCTTTGTTCCTTCCAGGAGACAAAGAAACAAGCGCCAAGCTCTGTTACATGGACTCGTGTTCACTGTGTCTAAGCATCAGATTCTTTCAATATCCATGGATTTTTTTTCCTTATAAAGCCATGTCCAAGTGTTCTACTGATATCCACGTTAAGAGTGTCAGGTGTGTGAACTTAGGTTAATAAATATGAAAGAAAAGGATTTCAGATGGAATCAGATTTCTTGGATAGAATAAGAGGTTTGGGCTTCTTGCACCATCTTCTGAATTTTTGGCAATTGCTTCACTATAGTCACATGGACCGCTTAAGTAAATGGGGAAAAAATCATGGTGTCTATGTTACTACTCACCTTTACACAAAAAAAAAAAAAAAAAAAAGCGTAGGAAAGAAATGATGAAACGAGACACAAGAAAACGTTCAAAGAGTTTCACAGATAGAAGATAAACTAGTAGATACTAGACTTAGGTCATCCCCAACCCCAACAAAAAATCCAACCATAAGCAATAAGATTAGGTATGTACCATAGGGAACACGAGGAAGGAATTTTTCGAAAACATGCATAATTGCATACAATTATAATGAGGGATAGGTAGCAAAGCAAATAATAAGCTAAATATATAAACAAGGTATTTTGGATATGGTTATGCTTATAAATCAATTTTTTCTAATCCAAACAAGCTCTAAATGTCATAAGTCTTGACAAATAGCAAACTGCAAATCTGCTACCAAATTCTTGCTGTTCACCTAAGGACAGAAGACAGGTTTAAAAATCCTCTGAGGAAAATTAAAAACAACCACTGATAAATGCCTTCATATTTACCCAAAAAGGTAAAGTTTCTCATTTATTGAAAAAGCAACGATGAATATTTTTAAACCATAAAAAACAGAACAGAGTCTCTTTGATAACAAAGTACCACCTAAAGTTTGAAGCCTAGATTAATGATGACTTCAAGCAAAATACAAGCAGGATTAAAACTATTATTCAATCTCATGAGGAGACTATCTTTGCCAACATTATGAAGAAAAAGTAAACTAAAAATGCATTCACGTCTCTTCCATTCCTTTTTGATTGATAGGCTGAGCTAGTGATGAAATACAACTAACATTTGCAGCTGTATTAGCTTTGTATTACCAAGTTTATTTTCATTAGACAAGATCTCAGCATAAATGTAGTGAAAATGGATACAGTAAAACAATGCAATCTTAAATATTCTAGACTTACCTCTTTGACAATAAATTTTAACAAGTTTGAAAACTTTCCCACAGCAGGAACACCTTCAGGCTTTTCAAAAGCCACAAAACTCTGCCCTGGCGAATCATAGGGCAAGGTTTTAAGAGGCTTCGATGCCACTTCTGAAAATTCCTCAGCTTCAGAAGCATCAACAAAGACAGTGACCTAGGAACATTGCCAAAATGGAAAATAATGAAAAGAATTCACAATATCAATAAACAACGAATACTTATTCTGGAAACTCTCTTACATTTTCAAGTAGCTGCTCAGGAATAGTGTTTGTACAGTTGTACTGGAATACAACATGCCCATCATAAATGTGCTTGACAACATTAACTGCATATTCTGTTTCAGCTTCTGTCAGCTCCACAGGTGCAGATGACTGAGGATAAAGGACAAAATATTTCAGTAGCAATAGACATCTTGATCTGAATGAAATTTTTAACTTGCTGTAGGAGAGGAACATGGTTTTTTTTTTTTTTTTTTTTTTTTTTTTTGCGCAGCGTGGGGGGGGGGGGGGGGGCTAGAGGGAGAGAGAGAGAGTCCGTCTGAGTAACCTTGAAGAGTTCCCCAAAGCCAGAAAACTCGGGAATGGACAAAAGAACCTTTTCATATGCATCAACAGCCGATGTTGGACCGCTGGTAGGAGCCCCTAAACCACTAGGCTTTTTACCTGGAGCCTTTTTCTCAGTATGAGGTTGCAACTTAACTTCCTTTGGCACGGTGGAGATATCAAAAGGTTCTTCAGAAGCCTCCTGTTTTTCAATTAAAGAAATATGAGGTGATGGCAGACCAATAGCTACTGAGTTTCACAGAATACTTACGTAATTTCGTAAACTTGTTTCCAAATTGACAAGAGGCACATCCAATGAGCCAAAGAGGAATTCCTTGACATCTTTGTCAGTTTCACCAACCAAACCATCACCTCCAAGCATATTGAGATAAAGGGTTGCACGATCACGAACCTATGGTAATCAAGTAGAAGAAAATGAAAATCATTCAAACCACTACTATAGAAATTAAAACCTTTTATATAAAGACTATGATCATGAGTCATGATGGAAATCTTTATGAACCAGATTTATCCCATAATTATGGACGTCAGCTTCATGAATCCTTCACAATGTTTGTGCCTAACAAGGGTTTCTACATATGCATGCTAATCCATGAAACAGGGCAATTTAAGATCAAATGAAAGATGGACCTTCATGGCAGATATAGTACAAAGAAAATCTGATATGCATAACAAATATCTCTTTCATAGATGGTACAATTCTGTCTAAGCTGCCTTTTATACTGTATCCATTGCATATGCAATTGGATCATGTCTATACATAAAATAAATGTGATATTCAGTTGGATGACAATGAAGATGGGAAGAGGTTCCTTGGATAAAATTTTGATGCAATAAGCTCACCAATGAAACCATGCAGCAAATTCACGATTATGAAGAGGAACTGATGTGCCTTCTACATTTATGCTTACCTCATCATCACTATCATACAGGCAACGCCTCAAAAGAACAAATATGCGAGGCTGCAAAAGATATCCACAACAGATACAACGTGCATGAGTAGCTGATCATCAGCCGAAGAAACTTGCAAATAAAGAGGGAAAGAATTTAGATAGAAACTTGCAATTAGATAGGGAAAAGAATTTGGAGCAGTGCAGCACCTTCAATGAATCAACCAAAGCACCAAACTTTGCCAAAGTACTCACAGCACTAGCCCGAACGGTGGCATTTTCTAGTATTACCCGATTGTAAATGTAGCGTATATATTTACTAGGATCTGATGTCTTTGGCCCTTCATTTCCCAAAAAGTGGAGTATCTAAAGTAACATTTTATAACAAAAGTCAATCATCAAATCAACCAAACAAATCAGAGGCAATATATAAACACCTAACAGCATCAAATTTGGCCATTTCTATACTAGAATTTTAATTCATATCCATATATGCAGAGATCCATAATTCTTCTCTTCTGACAGAATAAGTAGTATATAACACCATAATGAATAACCTCAATCTTATCCATAAACAATTTGGCTTTATGAATCAACTTATAATTCTTTAGGGGATGTTTTGTTGCAGAATGAGTGGGAGGATATTCCCATAAATTCTTGCCAAACAACTTATAATAGGAGCTTATAGTGTGGCACAGGATATCCCCTGGTTTTGGTGGAATAGGCTTATACCACATTGCCCATATGCAGTAATACTGTATTTGGTTCCAAAAAGATAGTCAGTTTAGCATCTCACACCCTTGTATAAGTGGCCTGCTTGGTATTGTATGGCTGCATATATGAGCCCACTTAACATTTTCGGAGCCACATATACAACCTGCTCTTATTTGGTCTCATGTAGATGAAGCAGGTTCAAGTTGATGGTTAGCTTTGATATAGGTCTTAGGTGGAATTGATATGGGCATTCATAGTGCTAAAATGTTGATTATGTTATGATTACTGCTACTGAGAGTTCAATATTAAGTTATAAGCACTAATTATTAGTTCTCATTGTTTTGTTATCATCCATCCATAAAAAATAATTGTCATGATTATTGTTTTTATTTGTACTTAGCATATTATATTTATTTTTAAATAATTAAAAAATAACTGCAATATGCGCGCACACACATATATGCAGTCGGCATATCGTATATGTCCCTTGACCACCCGTATACTGCAGCGACTTTTTCAAACACTGAAAAATCCCAACTCACAAGTAGGAAGGTTACCATATTTTATGGTTTATGCTCGTGCAACCAATAAACAACCCTCATTGCATCCATCTAAAATTAAGCATCAAGGAGCAAGATTATATTATCTAAAGTCATGTCCCTGTTGAAAGCTCAAAAGCTGTCACTACTAGCTGCAAGCTTCCATGTCAAACTCCTCTTCTATGCTAAGCTCAGTTCCTTTGATATAGTGATGACTGTTCCTTGCTCTTCCATGTTGCACCATTAACATGAATGATGCATAAATGTCTTGGAGTTGGAGGCATTTCTCATTTCGATCGTGGAGTCTAACCTTCATATTTTATCTAATCACTTAGGACATGCAACTATAGCAACTATAATATATCCATTCTGAGGGCACAAATGATGGTGCAGTCAAACGGGAAACTCAAGCAGCTTAATTTGTCCCAATAAGAAAAGAAGCATGAATTAAATAATAGTTACCTGAGTTGACAGATATGTAAATTCACAATCCTCAATGAATTCACAAAGATGAAACAAGCCACCTTCTTTAGCTTCGGGTATATCTCTGATGAGGATAACTATAGAATCTACAATTGCTTTCTTATAGTCAAAACCCCCTTCTTCCCTAAGAATGTTGCTTAAGAAGTTCATCCTGGAAAAGATATAAGAAAAGTAAAATGATTAATTGTATTGTCCTTTAAAAACAAGAAAAAAATCCTAAGATGGTACAAATTGAGGATACATACAGTGAACGATACTTAAGAGGAAACTTCAGGCACAAGGATCGTATAGCTTCCACAACGACAATCTTGAACTCATCAGCAATATCTGACATGAAATTGGTTATTTGTTTCATCAAGCGATCCACACTTGATTCATTGCCAGTTTTTAGGAGTGTCGTTATAGCAAGAGTAGCAATGCTCCTATTTTGATCAGAGATTAAGCTTTCCATGTCAATATTACAATTGGTAACTGCCAGAGGATGTGTCATAGCAACCTGAAAAGTATCATTAGAGTAACAACATAACATATCAAATTAGAAAATGTTGATCAACCGAACAGATATACAATCCAGACAGACAGCTAAGGATATCTAGTTGTGATAGTTTTGCAATTTCACTAACCAAAATAAATTTATTTTGTACTCCATAAAAATGAACCCAGTCAGGAACAACTTACTAGCTACATCTCAATGATAGTTCATAGAAAGAAGGTAAGGTGATGACATAAAAAATTCTGAATGAGTAATACATTAGTTTTCTTCATTAATTGAGAATTATATATATCTAGCAAAGTCTAAGTATTTTACAAGTCAGTTGTGGAACACTGATGAATGACTATCTAAATGGTTACATAGGGTTTAATTGCACATCACTTACTAGGAAAAAGTTATAGAAACATCAAACCACATTAGGGTCTTGACCACACTGACAATCTAGATTTGAAAAGGATACTTGCACAATAACTTTGAGTTTCTTCATGAAAGTCCTTGAGTATTCTTTTTCTGTAAAACTAAACTCATAACTAGTTGGAAATTCCATTATGAGGACAGAACATTGAGGGTAATTAAAGAGTTTACGTTAAGAGGAAATCCATATGGCATGTGCGTCTCTTGCGCAATCACAAGTAAGGTTTGCATATACTTGACTCACTAAAAACAGACAAAAAGCCAATTCCTTATTGAATCTACACAATATAACAGAAGGGTACAATGAGGTTCACTTTTAAGGAAAAACATTGAGAACCAACCTTATTTAGAGTGCGAACAGCAGCAAAACGAAGGACTGGTTTGGATGAACTCAAAAATAACTGTAAAACAGTTATTGCAGGTGTCAATTCTCGACTGGTCACACCACTCAGCTCTGTTATTGCTCTTGCAGCTTCAAATATCACCATTTCTGCTTTGTGTCGCAAACAGGCTTCAAGAAAATCAAAAAAAGGGCGTTCCCCTGTCTGTGTATTCACACCTGACTCTCGAATAACCTGAAGATATGCCCTTTAGTTTCCCTTATACCATGTATGTTTTAATATTATTAAAATAAAAGACAATTACCTGGCTAGTATAGCGAATTAGAAGGCACTGGGCTAGGGGTGAGCGGACAGATCCTCTAGTCAAGCTCGTCACAAGCTTGCTAACAGCCAAGCGGTCATTTTGCCGTATCTGCCAGTTAATAATAATAATATTAAAAAAAAAAACCTTATATTCATATGGGCATCCAAGAGGTCCTACTTCTCAGAATGCTCAACAAGTGATGTATTTCTAACAATTCTGTGGCCCATAAGTTTGTTTACTTACAATCACCTTATGAATTGCCATGTAACAACTTAAACATAACACTTATAAACATAGCTTT
This sequence comes from Elaeis guineensis, assembly GCF_000442705.2. NCBI lineage: Eukaryota > Viridiplantae > Streptophyta > Magnoliopsida > Arecales > Arecaceae > Elaeis > Elaeis guineensis. The sequence goes on along the minus strand of NC_025998.2, from coordinate 120,879,395 downwards.
TGCAACATCAGAGCATGGAAACCCTAAGCAGAGCTTTGGGTAACAAAGTAAGAGATACATGTATTTGTGTAAACTTAACATTTAATGAAAGTAGCGTTAAGGAACCTTCAACGCATGAATGTTAAAGAAACAAACAAAATGCAGTCCGCTCGGTAATTACTAAATGAAATTTTGAAATTGATCCAGCATAAAGCATGCCTTACATCAAGACCAACTAGATGATGGATTCATACTAGAAAAGAGGTCAAAGAGCAAGCAATAGGATGAGTTAACAAATTTCTCTCATTTTCCTTCTTTACAATGCTCCCCCTTTCATTCAGATAAGAGTCTTCACTGCACAAGACCCAACTGTAGCATGCCAAGAGACCATCCATCACTCCATTTTTCTTTAGCTTTTCGATCTCATAGTAGTAAAATGAATGCATACAGATCTGGTACTCAGAGCAAATTACAAAGTGAAAGTTACAGCTTGATGGGAGTTCTGATCCTATTATACACCAAGAGTATCCTGCTCATAATTTTCAAGATTATTTAGACTCTAAAATTAATAAAGGCATGTCTCGCAAAAAGGATCAAGAAATCCAGATAATGATCCTCAAATTGGGAGCATAAGAAGAGGCAAAAAGAGAAGCTTAGGAAGAAAACCCCCTCTTGATTATAATGCTAGGAAACAAGTTCCAAGTAAAGCTAGTCATATTTATAGGGCTTGACATTCATGAACCTCATGGAAAACTCTAGTCTTCATGGGAACCTGACATGGACACTTCAAATTGCATGATGTACACATCAGATACATATCAGATACCAATACTTGCTGGAGAATTCTAGCATACGTGTTTGACATATGTAGAATACATGTCGCATACTTATTTTCAAAGTATATCATTTTTCAAAATTGAAAATTGAAAAAAAAAAAAAAGAAAAAGAAAAAAGACCAGATATTTCTCAGATATATACAAGATGCTTTCCCTCCGATGATAAGGCTAAAATCCTCTGCTGAGATAAACCCTATTAAGGCTAATCCTCAGTCAACAAAAGCTTCTCAAATTCCTTTTCATCACTTGCACCCAGTTATCTCTCTAAAACTGGCATACTTGTAAATGATTTAGTCATTCAGCTCTCCGTAAACTAATTCTACCATCAAAAACAGAAAAATATCAAGTTCTGGCATTAAAGATTCCAGAAAAATATCAAGTTCTGGCATTAGATATCAAGTTCTGGCATTAAAGCTGTGTTTGAAGACATGTTTTCCCACCCTACCCCTCCCACAATTCCCAAAGCAAGTGAAGACATGGGCCATGAGTGAACTAACTTCATATCTAAGACAAACTACTTCAATTTTAAGTTTTCTTTAAACATATATACTTCTCAGATGACATGCATCATAAATATGTGAAAATCAGAAGTCACTTCCAAACATGCGAAAGGAAAAAGAAAAACAAAAGGCATATGCAAACCCTACCTGCATATGCTTTACATTTAATGTTTGAATTGTAGTAAGAAAAATCACTTTCTTTGAATTGCTTATCAGCTCTAGCTACAATGGTGAGAGCTCCTCATGCCCTTTAAACCACACCAAACAGAAGATTTTTCACTCTAATATCATAGATAGATCCTTCTTGTAACATTCTTGACAAAGATTTCAAAGCCACCTGAAAACCTCTATAGTATCATCTGTTATTACATGTTAAGCTGTCATAAGGTTATACCCTTGCTTCAGAAATATAAAATCTCAAAAATTTATATATTAAAAAAAAAAACTCTTGTTTTTATTCTTGCAGTCTTGAATCTTGGTACATGTCTTGAAGGTATCCACCCTTACTACCATTGGCCATTTCAGAATATCAGTGAATAAGATTTAAAATAAATAATTTCGTCATTCTTGCAAATCAAACTCTTCCGAAATTCCTCAACAATGTTTTAATCTAAATGTTTCAACTAGGCAGTGAAGGTCTAGAAGTTCTTTGCAACTTGATCAAGGCAACAGAGAGAAAAAAATTCACTGCACCTGGTGATTAAGAGCCAATGCATGAAATTGTACAAGAGCAGCTCTTGATTGGACAGCTTCCTGTACCTCATTGCTCCATCTTTTCACAATTTCTGGATTCGTCTGTTTGTAAAAGGAATAAAAGTAAGAAACTTCTTCACGCAACAAACTTATCACTCATGACCCATAAACACACTATAGTACCTGAAATAAGTGAATACCACTAACAAGAGCAGCACTGGCAACAACAGGGTTCTTGTCAACAATGGCTTGCTTCAAGTATCTCTCTATTTGGGTAAGAAGGGTGCCATCAGTAATTCTACAAAGGACACGTATGGCATTGGCTCTATACATGTCAGTCTTGCTATTCATGTCTTTCATCAATGAACTTGTAACAATTATAACCTTCCACGTACAAAGAACTTAGTCAATACCAAATTATCATATAAATGTTAGATATAGAAATTTAGGCATTTAGAAGCTATATGTCCAACCTCATCTGCAGATGGGGAAAGCTCCTTAATCATTAAATAAACCATCCTCCTCAATCCAGTATCCTTGGATTGAAATAGTTTTGTCACAGCAAAAAATACTTCCGTGGCTTCAATCTGCAAAATTTTTATGAGAAAAGTCCTCAATATCTCAAGCATGAATCGGTAAGCAATCCAAACAGACCAACATAGTCACAGAAAGAAATAAATAGAATCAAGAGCTTACCTTGGTAAAAGTTTCTCCTTGATTTAACAAATACAGGAGCTTTGTGATGACCTTTACCATTACGAAAACTCAAACAGCTCAATTATAAAAGTACGCCCATGTATAACAAACTTGGAGATATATAGAATTAAATCATAGATCAAAAAGTTTGTATCTTGTGAACCTGTGAGCATTTTCTGGCATCTAGCTGAGGATCGTTAAAGACCCTGGCTTCTTGAAGGACTGCACCCTTCTCAATGCCCATAAACGGAGAGTAATCTACTACACACGATGGCAGAACAACAATAACACCATTATTACCCTTCAAAACCACAAATTTCAAGGAAAAAGACAAAATTATCCTCGACAAACTGGGATCTTGCCGCAGACGCCTCAGATCCGGAGGCAATAATCTCTACATTACAAGAGAATGGACAAGAAGAAACCTAATCTCGTCCTCATAACATGAATAAATCCAACATTTGCATCAATCAGACAGGAGAAACAAGAGATCTCTTGGAAACAGATCAATTGCCGGGATTCCAGATCCAAGATCTACGGATCCAAATCCGAAGCTATGGATCTGAAAGATCCAGCACTTGAGAGCCTCGAAGAAACGGATGCATCGGGGAAATCGATTCGAGAACAGAGATCGGCAAACAGTAGGGGATGTTCTAGGGTTTGGAAACCAACCTTCGTCATCCCGATCGTCGTCCTTCTTCACGAGAGGCTCGGCCATGGCGGAACCGCGCGAACGCCGAGGTCGGTGATTTGGAGAGAGGAGAGAGCTCGCGTCTCGGCGATGCGGGTGTGGGTTCAGAAGCCCTCTGAGTGGAATGGCAAAGCGAGCCGCCGTGTGATAAGTAGTCCCCGTCCCCCACCTAATATCGGCAAATAGTACGTTGAGTTTCCTAAAAACTCAATTATACAAAAAAAAAGAAAAATCCTAGACTTTTTGGGTTTTTCCAACTTCCTCCCGAATTTTTATTTAGGACAATCGAATTTTTATTTATGAAAAAGAAGGTTACATATGTGACAACTTCTACGTGGCAAGCCAACGAAAGTTATAATTATGATTCGAATTGAGTTAATTTAAAAATTAGATGACCTGATTGTAGTACATAAAAATTTAAAATAAAATTAATTTTTTGTTAGTATAATTAACTTCTTTGCTAAATAAAAAATTTATTTTAGATGTGACAAATGTGGATCTAATCCTACTCGTCACTCAATCGATAATAGATAGAATCGGATTTGGACTCTTATAAATTCAGATCATAAACAAATCAACCAATCTTAACTTGTTTGTTGAATAAATCAAGATTGAATTTTAAAGCCTTAACATGTTTAACCATTCAAATCAATCTATTTTACCCAATTCACTAAATTCACTAGGCAGGGAGTTCAAGCCTTGAACCAGTTGGAAAAGCATCGAGCACCTTTTTCTTTTCTCTCTCCTTTCTCTTGATTCTTCCTCTCTTCGTCTAATATTCTTTTTTCTCCATCTTCCCTTCCCTCTTGATTCTTCTGGCCTTTTTTTTTTTTTTTATCTCCGTATCTCATTCTCATCTTCTTGATGCAATACTGGGAACCCACGAGCTACAGTTTTTGAAATAAGTATTCTATAGTACAATACTGGAAATAAAGATTCTATAAGGTATGGAACTTGGGAGACTATTTATGGTTCTTCACAATTTTAGATGGAAAATTGGGACTTTATTCAGAGGGATCATGCTCTGGGTTTGTAAAATTAAACCTGAGCTGGCCCTCTAGATTTGAGTTTCTTAGACCCAACCTACTCAATCTCATCCAAGTACCTATTTTACATAAAAGCCATTCATATAATATTATTTTCACCCTTATATCCTTTAATTTCTATGATATATAGGTAGTTGGATGATATATAAATGCATATGTGTCAGTGTACATATGTACATAAATGTTGATCATATAAAGAGGCCATAGGTAGTTGCTGTAATATATAAATGCATATTTACCAATGTATATATACATAAATGTTGATTTATAAATATATTGCACACCCATCATGCAAGGATATAATGATTTCATTAACAATTTTGATGTTGCATAGATCATGTACATGTCAACATGGATGACATGTCATGAGGTATGTCATTTCACAAAGTTCTGTGCATTGTGAGATCTGGCTTTAGGTTTGAGTATATATAAAGGATAGCATTTAAACATGTCATATTCACATCTTTTATGATCCCTATTGATGTGGAGTAATTTTTGCTTTGTTTATTTGTCTTTTTAATTCAAAATTATTTAAGATAAATTTGTATAGCATGTGCATCTTGCCGATGAACTTCTGCAACTATGGATAGAATTAGCTTGCTTAGATGTTCAATCTATATTCTTTAGTACCTAAAAGAATCCCAAACCCTACCATATCTGACCAAACCGAAGGTATATTGGATAAGATACAGGTCTTAATATAGTCAAACTAGACTCCGATACTTGGGCCTTATAATATTTGCAAGCCTAGACCTACATCTGACCCAATCCTTCACTGATTAGGATCTACAACAAACTTTAGACTTGAACATCTAACAGGTCCAGGTCTAAATTTAATAAATCCTGCACCAGACCAGGTGATACCTTACTATCATCATTGAATACATTATCGATGCACCACTTTGAGTTATTATGCAACTCAAATATTCCTTTTGTTACTCTTAGAATTAAAACTTTCTTTCCAAAGAAAACTATTGATATAGCGTAGTTTTGTATTTTTTTTCCAAACATTCATGCAACTTGCTGCTCCACTTCCTCATCCACTAAGCGAGATCTATAATCTCAACAACTCTTGAACGAATGAGCCATTATTCTTTAATAATCGGAACATGTCTCCATGATCGTTGTTCTTTAGTAGACAGTGTATGTTCCCAAAGATAATAAGTATCTGCTTTCGTCTATAAAATTCTACTCTTCGGACCATCCAGATAAATGAATACTTACTCCGCATGCTTTCTTCCAAAGATGGACTCCATGGAATCCGACTTCTCCACAGAACTTTGAGCTCTCCCTACTCTACCTCCAAGATCTCCGATCTTCATATGATATTCTTCATCTTTTATCCTCCACTACAATAAAAGAGACTATCAGTGACAAAAATTTTGATGACAAAATTACTTTCGTCAATAAAAATATACATTTGATGATAAAAGTTAGCATTTGTCGTGCTATTAAACTTAGCAATTTTTTCGGTGAAAAAAATTATTTTTGTCATAAAATTATGTCACTAATTATTTGATGCCAATTTCTATCATATGGAGGAAATTTTTTTATGACGATATTTACTATACTATAACAAAATTCAATGTCAATAATAATTCGTATATTTCGTGATGAAATATCTTGCATCATTAAATATCTATATTTTTGATGACTTAAATTTCATCTCATCTATTTTTATTACTTTTTCAAAAGTGAGAAGTTATCTATAACTGCTTTTGATAAAAATAATAGTATCGTCAAATATCTGACACAAATTTCCACCATATAGAGGAAATTTTATTTATAACGATATTTACTATATTGTGATGAATTTTAGCGTCACTAATAATTAGTATATTGCTTGATGAAATATCTTAGATCACTAAACATCTATATTTGTGGTGATTTGAATTTCGTGTCTACTTTTTTGTTTCATTTTCAAAAATTAGAATTTATCTATAACTACTTTGCGTGACAAAAGTAATAGCGTCATGAAATATTTGGCACCAATTTCCATCATATTGAGAAAATTTTATTTTGTGATACTATTAATTGTATTATGACAAATGCCAGCATCACTAATAATTCTTATATTTCGTGACGAAATATCCTGGATCACTTAACATGCATATTTTTTGTGACTTGAATTTCATGTCATCTAATTATTTCATTTTTAAATATTAGAAGTTATCTATAATTACTTGTTTTGACAAAACTAATAGCACCACCAAATATCTGACATTAATTTTCATCATATGGAGGAAATTTTTTTGTAATGATATTGACTATATCGTGATAAAATTTGGTGTCACTAATAATTAGTATATTTCATGATGAAATACCTTAGGTCACTAACCATCTATATTTTTGGTGATTTAAATTTCATGTCATCTTTTTTGATTTATTTTGAAAAGTTAAAACTTATCCATAATTGCTTCTTGTAATACAAATAATAGCATCATCAAATATTTCCCACCAATTGCCACCATATGGAGGAAATTTTTTTGCGATGCTATTTATTATATCATGACAAAATTTAATATCATGAATAATTCATTTAATTCGTGATGAAATATCTTGGGTCATTAAACATCTATATTTTTAGTGACTTAAAGTTCATATCACATATGCTTGTTTTATTTTCAAATGCTGGAACTTATTTATAACTATTTTTTGTAACAATAGTAATAGTATCACTAAATATCTAGTGCTAATTTCCACTATATGGAGGGAATTATTTGGTAATGGTATTTACTATATCATGACAAAATTTAGCATCACTAATAATTTATAAATGTGAAACCAAATATCTTGGATCACCAAATATCTATGTTTTTTATGACTTAAATTTTGCATCACCTATCTTATGTCATTTTTAAAATTTAGAATGTATCTGTAACTACTTCTCGTGACAAAAATAATAGTGTTATCAAATATCTGGTGCTAATTTTCATTATATAGTGAGAATTTTTTAGCAACGATACTTACTATATCATGACAAAATTTAGCATCACTAACAATTCATAAATTTTGTGATAGATATTGTGGGTCACTAAAAATTAAAACTTATTCTATAACTATTCTTCGTGATAAAAATAATAGTATCAATAAATATCTAGCACTAATTTTTATTAGGGATGCAAATGGGTTGGGTCAAATCCAGTATGAGTGATCCCAACTTGACCTGATTTTTTTGATTGGATCCTAATATTGGACCTAAACCCAACATAATATTTGATCAAATGCAAATTGGTCAGATAAAGTAGATGTTGCAAGGTGGATCAAGCTAGGTAGATAAGACGAGTCCGATCAGATAAGAAACTCATTATGCAAATATTCTAAAATAATTGTGACTTTGAAAGGAGAGATTTAGGTTAAAGTTATATCAGATTGGATTTGAGGTGAGGCACAGTATACCTACACTCGATTCAAATCTACTTCCAGTACTTTATCAAGAACACATGCCTATCCTAGGATTTAAATTGGTCAGATTGGGTATCCGATGGCCAAAGTAGCCAGCATTATATTTGGTGATCCTATTGATATTTAGGTTGCATCATTATTAATGTGGTTGTTATTTGATATAGGAATTGAGCAGATGAATGAATTTAGTCTTCAAAGTAGTTCAAGCCGAAAATTACAAATTAAAAACTATTTGGACCAAGTGATTACCCAATAACGATGCAAATTTAATTTTTTGTATAAAAGAAGAAATGAGATAAGGAGTGCGATCAACTTGAATCAAGTAGCCAAAGACTCGAGCTCAATTTAATTTAAAGTACTCAAGCTCGAAACTTGATTTGAGATCGATCGAGCCTCAACATGTAAGCTTGACTACATTCAATCAAAAAAATAAGTATTCGAAATCAACATAACTCAACTAGACTCGAATATTAACTGAGTCATACTCGAGTTTGGTTTGAGCTTTGATTATAATTAAAAAATATGATTAGAATAGAAAATAAAAGGCATAAATTATTAAAAATAAATATATTTATCTAAGTTCATGAGCCTTTGAGCTGGTATTAAAATTAATAATTAAACTTAAACCCGAGTTGAGTTCAATCAAGTGAATCCTAAAATCTGAAATTTGTGCAAGACCTTGACACCACGAATGCCAAATCCCATAATATGGTTTTTTGGATTCTTAGAATCTTAAATGTGACATGATTTATTAATTTATTTCATACATTTCTTATCTAGATCTCCCTCCCTTTAGGACTCTCTAAAATGCTTGATTTTCTTTCAAGAGTTGCATTATTAGAAGAAATTAAATCCCTGCATATCCACCTATCCTCCTAATAAAGTGTCATGCTAGAATATTGCAGATTTTTCTCCTCTTAATAAAAATTTCTCTCTAGAATCCAAAATTGCAGAATTTTTTTCCTCGCCAAAATCCCACAATCCCACCCAAAAAGGGCTTTTCTTTTACGACTCCCACTCTCCTAATTCTTTTGAAAATGAAAAATTCCTTGTGGAATATTTTTTTATTCCCCACAAATGTATTTCCGTATGTAAAAAAAAAAAAAAACATGCCCCACATGCACAAAACAACTCTTGTGCCAAAAAAAGAAAAAAAAACTCATGCCCCACACGCATAAAACAACTCTCGCGCCCCCCTTATCAAAAAAAAAAAAAAAAAAACCTCACGTGCCACTTGCACAAAACAAATCTCGTATTCAACAATCTCGCGCCTTTTTTTTTTCCAGTAGATTTGGTGCTATGATACCCACAAAATTTTTTTTAGTCCCCTATAAATATGTTTCCATACCTAAATCTCCCTCTCTCATTAGGACTCTCAAAATGCCTAAAATACAGCATCCTATCTCTTCCAAAAATCCCATGCTTCCAGCCATCTTCCTCACAAAAATCTCCATCCTCCCAATGCTTTTCCTCACCAAAATCCACCATCAGGCCTTCAAGATCTCTTCCAGGCATCAGATATTTTTTTCAATTGCTTCTAGCATCCACCATCAAGCCTTCAAGATTTAGACATCTCATAATCTTCAGTCCCCGAATTTTTTTTTCCCTTGCTATCTAGGTACTCAATCTTTTTTTATTTTTTCTAATATTTTTTCATGCATGCAATGCTTGCTTTTTTGTAAGATAGTAGGTCTCATATGTTTTAATTAAATTATAAATAATGTCATCATCAATATAGTTTGTTGTTACAGTCATAACTCTGCTTGTTTATCCAAGCATTTTATGATTTTGTTATAGTATACTTAAGCTCTATAACTAATGCTCTATTCTCATCCATTGCCACTCTGGTCATGGTTATGCATGTGCTGGTCCAAATCAGTCCCATACTAAGAATATGTGCATCATGAATCATATTAATAAAATAAATGTCAATTGTTGCTGAAGTGAATCAACAATGACCATACAAATGACCCAAAAGCCATTAGCTCATTATTAATCATAGTTTGGAAAAAGGATGTATGATGCACAACACTGTACTTGAACTTCTAAAGCAAATCATACAAAACATGACTTCCAAAGTCAAAATATAAGTCAATAGTAAAAGATAAGATCAAGAATTGGTGATAACATTAACTTCTACAGCACTAAAATACAGAAATCTCTATTTATACTCTATCTAAATTTTATTTAAGATAAACAAGTTGTCACAGAGTTCTATCAAAAATTCAGTATGTTGTATGTAAATATAATTTATTCTCATTTATATGTGGAGTTTTTATAAACTCCACAAACTCCAATGGATTTGTTTTAAATGAAGGAGACCAGCATGAAACAAACATCTGTTTGGAAGAGTCCTTCTATTTGAAAACAGTCTATTTGGAATAGTCTAGTAGGTGGAGTTTATAAAATAAAAAATTCCAATGGATTTATTCTAATCCATAGCAGACTGCACAAACAGATATGTTTGTGGCAAGAAGAATGGCAAATGACATAACATATTTATCAATTATATTTACTACCAAAAATTATATCTGTATTATTTTACTGTTATGTTGTGGAAATGTATACTATTATCAAGCATATCTTAGTCATCTCATAAGCATAATTTGTATAACTTGCATATTAATTTGTATTATTTTGCATTGTTACGATTACCATTGGTTTATTTGATCTCCAACCACCTTAATATATATATGAGGTTGCTTGTATTAAATTGCAATCATGATTAACTTAGAGTCTATCATAAGTTTTGAAAATATATTTCCCATATTCATTCGATAACCTAATATCCAATTTTTATCTCCGATGAATCATCCTTTGACTTAACCTTTGTATCAATTCATATAGTTATGTATACATAATATTGAAAAGTCATATGCTCATGCCTTAATCTTAAATTAAAAATCTAAAATGTGTACTTGCCACACAGCAACACTTGCTATTGCTCATATGTAAACACATTATATGTTCTTATCACTTATATGACAATCATATGTGTCCTTATCCTACCTCCAACAACCAAAAAAAAAATAATAATAAAGACTAAACAGAATAGCAAGAGGATATGAAGAGGGAACAGAGCAAGTATCTTCTTCCTTGGTCTATTATTTCCTTAGCAAAACTGAAAATCTGAAAACTTATTTTCTGCAAACCTGAAAAACTAAGAACTGAAAACCTGTAAACCTGAAAAAAGGTAAAGCAATGAACCTGAAACCTGTAGCCTGTAAACCTGCAACCTGAAAATTTGAAAATATATTTGGATTTATTTTAAATGAATGAGACCAGCATGAAACAGGCATCTGTCTGGAAACAGTCTGTTTGGAATAGTCCAGTGGGTGGAGTTTATAAAATAAAAAACTCCAATAGATTTATTCTAATCCACAGCAGACTGCACAAACATATATGTTTGTGGCAAAAAGAATGGCAAATTACATAACATAATTATCAATTATATTTACTATCAAAAATTATATATGTATTATTTCACTATTATGTTATGGAAATGTATATTATTATCAAGCATTTTTTTAGTCATCTCATAAGCATAATCTATATAACTTGCATATTAATTTGCATTATTACGATTACTGTTGGTTTATTTTATCTCCAACTACCTTAACATATATGTGAGGTCGTATGTATTAAATTGCAATCATGATTAACTTAGAGTCTATCATAAGCCCTGCAAATATATTTTCCATATACATTTGATAACTTAATATCCAATTTATATCTCCGATGAATCATCCTTTGACTTAACCTTTGTATCAATTCATATAGTATGCATACATAATATTGAAAAGTTATATGCTCATGCCTTAATCTTAAATTAAAAATTTCAAATGTGTACTTGCCACACAGCAATACTTGCTGTTGCTCATATGTAAATACATTATATGTTCTTATAACTTATATGATAATCATATGTAAACACATCATATGTGTCCTTACCCCCCTCCCCTCTAACAACCCCCCAAAAAAAAGAATAAAGACTAAACAGAATAGAAAAGGGATATAAAGAGGCAATAGAGCAAGCATCTTCTTCCTTGGTCTATTATCTCCTCATCAAAACTAAAATTAAGAACTGAAAATCTGTAAACTTGAAAAAAGATAAAGCAATGAACCTGAAACCTGTAATCTATAGCTTGTAAACCTGCAACCTGAAAATTTGAAAATCTGTAATTGCATCCCCTTTGCTAGTTGATCAAAGTCAACCAATCCCTACTTCTATATGTATAGGTAAACTTCTTTTTCAAAATAATAATTTAAGGTGGTAATACCTCCTAGCTGCTTTCATCAAAAAAAAAAGTGCTTTCATCTGGGTGCTTTGTATTATTAGATTGCAAAGACTTCGTTGATATGAGAGTTTAGTCAGTCTGTAATATATTAGAGAAAACTATCATAAATTTAGAATCTTCTCTATTTGCAGTGACCTTATGAGTTTCTATAAATTTGAGAGCTAAAGTTCAAAAATATACAATCATATATATTGGTGATGGTCAGTAAATTAAGGACGTGGCTTTAAAATGTCAAATCGGCATGATACCAAATATTTGCTTCAATCATAGACAGCTTGTATCACTTCAGTTCAAAGAAGAGCTAGTGTATAAACTTTAAATAGAATACATCGAGGAAGATATATAATTTGCAATCTCTATTTCCTTTCATAACTAGAATAGTGAAATAATAATTTTGAAGGTTTCAAAATATATTTTGTTATTTTTATTCATTTAAATATTTACTTGTTAATATATTTTTAACATATTATAATCTTATAGACTTTGTTCCTTTTGATTGTATTAGCTAGGGACTTGATTATGGATAGAAGTTGGATGCATGCAAAAAAATACTCTCATGAGTATGAGTTCGGAGTTAGATTCTTCATACAGTTTATAAGAGATCATATGGGTTCAGAATGTGATATTCACTGTCCATGTCAGGATTATTTGAATGTATATATCAAAAGGCAGGATATTGTATATGATCATCTATTAATGAATCGCATAATGGAAAGCTACTGTAGATGGGTATATCATGGAGAATCTTCTGAATTTAGGATTCAAGATGATATTAATGAAGGCAATGATGATGAATGTGATAATGAAGAAGGCATTATAGAAAATTAAGAGGCAGAATATGATGGGGTAAATATTATGATGGAAGATGTATTTCGAGGAAGTTTCATTGATGCTGATTCAAGACAGACATCCGATGATCATAGTCCTAATAATATTACTAAAGGGGAAGTGAAAGATTATGATAGATTGTTAAGGGAAGCACAACATGAACTATATTCAGGTTGAAAAAAGTTTTCAGCATTATCCTTTCTTGTGAAGTTACTCCACTTGAAGGTTTAAAATTATTGGAGCAACAAGTTATTTAATATGTTGCTAGAGTTGCTGAAGGAAGCTTTTCCTAATGGTGAGACTCTTCTAAAGTCATATTATGATGCAAAAAAAATCTTGTTGGACCTTAGATTGGGATACATACCAATTCATGCTTGTAAATATGATTGTGCACTATTTTGGAAGGAGTATGAAAATAGCCAGTAATGTCTAGAATGTGGCACTTCTAGGTGAAAAATTAATGGTGGAATGGGCAAAAAAATTCCTCACAAGATCCTATAGTACTTCCCATTGAAACCTAGGTTACAGAGATTGTTTATGTCAAGAAAAACTGCCACAGATATGAGATGGCACAAAAATAAATATTCTAATGATGAGATAGCAATGAGATATCCAATAGATTTTCAAGCTTGGAAGAAATTTGATAAAGAGTATGACTGGTTTACTAAGGATCCTCATAATGTTAAGCTTGACTTAGCAACAGATGGTTTCAACCCCTTTGGCAACATGAGTAACACCTATAATATGTGGCCTGTGGTTTTTATACCATATAATTTACCACCTTAGAAATGTGTGAAGGAGCCTTACTTGATGATGTCATGGCTTGTACCTGGACCTCATGCCCCGGGAAAGGATATTGATGTGTATATGCGACATTGATAGTGTTGCCCAGCTATGCAACCCAAGAGGGGGGTGAATTAGGTTTTTAAAAAAATTTAAACTTAACTTACAACTATGAAGATTATTTAACAATGAGCAAGATAAGTATGGAGAGTGTAATTTATGCAAGGTGTTGAAGTTGGATGCAAGAATGCAAGAAGATAAAGAAATTTAAAAGGAGAGCAAGTAAGCACAACACAAACAAGAAGATTTATAGTGGTTCGGTACCAACCTTACACCTACATCCACTCTCCAAGCTCCTACTTGGAAATTTAAATCCACTAGACTGTATTCAACCCGAATACAACATCGGAACCTCCGACTCTAGCTATCCCAAGCTAAAACACTTATTTTTCAGGTACAAGCCAACCCAATACAATCCGATTCAAGGTTCGGATCAACCTTTTCATGTTTTGGATTCCTTCCAAAACAAAATAAATAACTCAAAAATAGAGTATAGGAGTTAATCACATAAAAGTACAGATGTAGCTCCTTTAATGAGCAAATAATACTTTAAATATACTTTACACAATTAGAAGGAAGCTCTTTCTGATTTTCTCAAGGTGGTTGGAGACTTGAATGAGCTCTTGAGGAGTTGGTGAACTTGAAATAAAAGCTTCTTGACCTTTTTAAATGGGCTCTTGCTTAAGGTTAAAATGAATGCTTGAAGAACCTTTCTCAAATCTCTTTCTTATGTTTGATTCCCTCCTTTAAGTGCTTTTTATAACTTCAAATAATGGTGGAGAGTAATCTGGGCTGAAATAAAGCCGTTAGAGCACATTAAATGAGCATTAAATACAATCGAAATGGGTTAAAAGCTAGCCGTTGCAGAAATTTTTCATCATAGGGGTCGACTCATGCTCATGGGTCGACTCATGGGGTCGACCTCTGTGAAAAAGAGCAGAAAATGACTGTTTTATAATTTTGACCTGCAGAGCAGCAGAGGTCGACTCATAGGATCGACTCATGCCAAGGGGTCGACTCATGAGATCGACTCACAGAGTGTGCCAGCTAAAAATTTTGCATGCCATTCAGCCTTTTTAGCCATGAGTCGACTCATGGGGTCGACTCAAAAATATAAATCTGATTTTCTTACAAAATATACTTCCAAAAATATTGAAATTGCCTCCAATAGATTACACATCTTTTGTTCTTGCTCTTGAGGCTTCCGAATCAGGTCTGATAAAATTATAATTTTATCCCTAAAATACAATAAATCTTTTTCCAAGCCAAAATCATTAGTAATCCCCTAAAATACTTTGTAATCATCAAAATCAATTCAAAGAGCAACAATCTCCCCTTTTTGATGATGACAAAACACTTGAGCAAAAGCATATATAAAGTATTGAACATGAATTTCAAATTTATGAAGATGCATCACTTAAATATTATAGCCAAGTATTTGAATGAAATGCATCATAAGCAGTTTGAAGATAAATTTAAAATTTGCTAAAAATTTGAAATTTGCTTATAAATTCATTTGCTTGGGAAAAAAAAAGCTAATGATTTTGATTCTTTGACACATGTGCCCATTTGCTTAACAATTTACTTATTGCTCATTCTTTATTGCTTATTGCTCAATCTTGATTTATTACTTATTGCTCAATCTTGATTTTAATTTTCTACTCCTTTTTGACAGCATCAACTAAGATTCTCTACTCTCCTTTTTAAGGACATATTTTCTCTATTCTCCCTTTTTGATGGGATCAATTTTACTTTTTTAGCCTCCTTCTTTGATTGCTTATTTCTCTGTTGCTTATTATTTTACTCCCCCTTAATATAGCAAACGTAAAAGATATATCAATTTACTCATTTAGAAGATATTGCAATTCATAGTATTTCACAACACAAATATAAGTTATTTTTCATATCTTATAATTAAAAGCAATTCAATTTGATCACATTCATAGACATTCATTGAAGGTCAAAGTATCTATATATATATTCAAAAAGTGACTGAATACATAGGTGTTTCAATACATATGAGTCAATTTAGAGTATAAAATTCATGGATAGAAACTATCCAAGGGTCAATTAGTCAACACATTACATAGCCCACAAGATAGATCCTAGACAAAAACAAAAGAAAGGACAGACTACACTGGATCTAATAGATGTCATGGTTGGAAGGATCGGAGTCTGATGAATCAGAGATAGGATGAAGAGATGTAGGATCATGTCCACGAGCTCGACCTCGATCGCGTCTGCCTCGGCCACAAGTAGAGGTGCCAGCACGAGTAGAGGGGTGAGAAGATCCTGAAGCCTGAGAAGCTATGGACTGAGCTACGAGTGATAGTCTGATGGTGTCCAGAAGATTCAAAGCTCTCGAGACAGACTGCATCAGGGCACTGAATTGAGTAGAAGCATGTTCACTAGAGCCCTTGATCTCTCTCCTCAAGAAGTCAAAACCACTCTCTAAGACTCCTCGAAGTCTGGCCGCCTCTGCAGATAGGTTTGAGACCTCTATGATGCTCTCATGCGGCTGTGGATGGGCTAGAGCTAACACTTGCCCCTGCAAGTCAAGTACTCTACCAGTCAGTCTCAATATACAACCCTCAAACTGCTCAATGCGTTTCGACTGATCAGTAATCATCTAAAAAAATAATGGAAATATGAGGGATCAGTGTCTGATCAGATACATCCTGAGATATCGATCCCTGTGCAAAGACTGAAGTACCAAACTATTGAGATAGAATGGAGGCTACATGCTGGGATATCATCTCAATCTGATCATCTGCCAATCTGAGCTCTGAAGGATGTGCCTTGCTGTCCGGCTGTGGAACTGAAGTATGTCTCCTCGCAGACTCTGACGGGCCAGCCTCGTGATCAGAAACAAACTGAATATCTGGTGATGCTGCTCTGTGATCACGAAGGGGTGAGGATGGTCCTTCCTCCTCTGCTCTATCTTCAGCTCTCTCTTCCACACCTTTTATCCAACTACCATCAGTTTTAGAAAATCCTATGCAGTGCAATGTGTGGCGGTTGATAGTGTCGGAGTGGGATAGTCTAGCTACAGCCTCCTCCTCAAAACTAACTCCGAACCTCCTAAAAACTAAGGTGAGAGCCATACCAAAAGGCAAGTGTACCTTGGACCTGTTCAAGGTCTCTCTCATGACCTCAAACATCAATGCAGAGAGGTTCAGGGGGGTTTGTGTGATCACATGGTACATAATACAGATGTCCCTAGTAGAAAGAAGATCGTGTCTACCACTTCTAGGGAAAAATAATTTGATTACCATGTGGTGTAGCAGTCTCATCTCTATAGAAAGAATCTTTGTCTCTAATTTGTTCAGACTTCCAGTGAAGGTTCTCCCTAGGATAACATTTATTCCTTCCTCTTTAACTAGGAGCTCCATGTTGGTATACCCCTCACATGGTAAATGAAGTATCTGCTCCAAAAGCACAGGATCTAGGCTAATGTCTACACCCTTTACTGTGAATTTCGTTGTTTCATTGCTGTACCCCAAATTTAGGTAAAGTTCTCTGACAAGATCGATATATGTATTTTCTTTTAAGGAGCAATAAAATTTTCATCCTTGGTCCTTAATCTTTGATCCAATGGTGAACCCTTCTTTTTCAAAAAACCTGAAATCAATATTTTTTTCGGATTCTACTTTCCTATCAGAGAGGGGTACCTTACTAGGGCTGATTGGGGACCGGGTTGAAGCTGAAGCTGAACCAGGAGCAGGGTTTGAAGCAGAAGTGGTCTCGGTTGCTAGTCTCTTTTGGCACACACTTTCCTCCAACCCACGAACGGATTTTCTCCTCTGTGGAAGCTTCATCTTGGGAGCCATTTGCACAGGCAGGACTAGCATGGAACTTAGGAGAGCAAATGTGAAGGAGAGATGAAGGGTTTTTAGTGAAAAGATAAAGATTTTGGAGAAGTGATGTGTCGATTTGGAGAAGACGGATAGAGTCTAGGGTAAGCTCGAATCACTCCAAATGAAGAAGGAGAAGGGGAGGAACTTGGTTCCTAAGTGGGTGATTTGGAGTGTGAGAGTCGGTGGGAGAGGAATTTTGAGGGAAATCTTGGGTTTGAGGAAGAAGAGAGGGAGACCTTTGGTTCGACGGAAGGAAGAAGGCAGAGAGTTGGGTCGGCTCAAGGAGAATTTTCAACAAAAAGAGAGTGCCTGAAGGATTTTGTCATAATTACAAATTTATCCTAGGGTCGATCCTAGGGGTCGACTCATGGCACAGAGAAATTCAGAAAAATGATGAAACAATTTCGAAAAAATTTGAAACATTAGGAGAAAGATATTTATCCAAAAAAAAAATTGATCATGTGAATGATAATTTTGAGGTTTTGAGCTCTTAAAAAAATATAAGAATTGAGCTAAATGAGTTTTTAGCATTGAGACCTTGGAATCAGAGAGATATTTAAGCTGATGGATCAAGGATTCCTCGTTCTCTCCTAATTTCACAAAATCTATCTTCACTTAAGGCCTTGGTAAAGATGTCAGCTAATTATTTTTCAGTACAAACATAGTCAAGAATTATATCTTTATTTTGGACATGTTCTCTTATGAAATGATGCCTGATTTCAATATGTTTTGATCTAGAATGCTGAATTGGATTTTTAGTGAGATTTATAGCACTAATGTTATCACATCTTATGGGAATTTCATTGAGTTTGATACCAAAGTCTTTGAGTTGTTGCTTAATCCACAAGATTTGAGCACAACAACTTCCGACTGTAATGTATTCAGCCTCGACCGTAGACAATGCTACCAAATTTTATTTCTTGCTAAACCAAGAGATTAGGTTAACTTCAAAAAATTGGCAAATTCTACTAGTACTTTTTCTATTTAATCTACATCCAATAAAATCAGTATCTGAATATCCTATTAAGTCAATTAATGAGTCCTTAGAATACCATAATCCTAGAATTTGTGTACCATTTAAATATCTTAGGATTCTTTTAACTACATTCAAGTGTGATTCTTTTGGATTTGATTGAAAGCGAGCACATAGACAAACGCTAAACATAATATCAGGTCTACTAGCAGTTAAATATAATAGAGAACCAATCATGCCTCTATAAAATTTTAAGTCTACACTTTTATCTTCTTCATCCTTGTCAAGCTTATATGATGGGCTCATGGGTGTGCCAATTGCTTTGGAGTTTTCCATTCTAAATCTTTTGAGTAATTCTCTTGTGTACTTGCTTTGAGTGATGGATATTCCTTTCTTTGTTTGTTTGATTTGGAATCCGAGGAAGAATGTAAGTTCTCCCATCATGTTCATCTCGAACTCCCCCTGCATGAGCTTTGCAAAATCTTGACAAAGAGTTTCATTAGTAGACCCAAAAATAATGTCATCAACATATATTTGTATAACTAATATATAATCTTGATTTTTTTTAATGAAAAGGGTTGTGTCTACATTTTCTCTTAAAAAATCATTATTAAGTAAAAATTTGCTTAGCCTTTCTTACCAAGCCCTGGATGCTTGTTTTAAACCATATAGAGCTTTATTTAACTTAAAAACATGATTAGAAAAAGCATGATTTTTAAAACCTGGGGGTTGTTCTACATAAACTTCTTCAGCAATATATCCATTTAGAAAAATACTTTTGACATCCATTTGAAATAACTTAAAATTCATAAAGCAAGCATATGCAAGTAGAAGTCTAATTGCTTCTAATCTAGCAATAGGTGCAAAGGTCTCATCAAAATCAATTCTTTCTTCTTGATTATAATCTTTTGCAACCAATCTTGCTTTATTTCTTATTACATTTCCATGTTCATCCAATTTATTCCTATATACCCATTTTGTGCCAATTATTGAATAATTTTTAGGTCTTGATACTAAAGTCGATACATTATTTCTTTCAAATTGATTAAGTTCTTCTTGCATTGCATTAATCCAATTATAATCTTTTTCAGCTTCGTCTATGGTTTTAGTTTCAAGATGAGAGACAAAAGCAAAATGATTTAATGTATCTCTAAGTGAGGAACGAGTTCTTACACCATGTGTAGGATCACCAATGATTAGTTCTTTGGGGTGATTGTGATCATACCTCCATTCTTTAGATAGATCATTTATACCTTGAGGTTGTTCTTGTTGTTCTTCACCTTCCTCATCTTGTTTGTCTTCATGTTCTTCATCATCTTGAATGGTTGAATCTTTTAGAGTGATCTTCTTCATCTCTTCTATAAGAGGATCTGCATCATCAATACCTTCATTCTTCCTTGAAGGAAGATCGTTAGTTTCATCAAAGACAACATGTATTGACTCCTCTACTACTAAGGTTCTTTTGTTGAAAACTCTAAAGACTTTACTAGAAGAGGAGTAACCAAGAAAAATCGCTTCATCAGATTTTGCATCAAATTTTTCTAGTTTTTCTTTACCATTATTTAACACAAAACATCGGCAACCAAAAATATGAAAATATGCAATGTTTGATTTTCTTCCTTTTCAAAGCTCATAGAAAGTTTTCTTTAAAATTTGTCTAATTAAAGCACGGTTTAATATGTAACATGTCGTGTTAATTGCTTCCGCCCAAAAGTATCTTGGAAGGTTGCTTTCACATAGCATGCTACGGGCCATTTCTTCAAGAGTTCTATTTTTTCTTTCTACTATTCCATTTTGTTGGGGTGTCTTGGGTGCCGAAAAATTATGGCCTATTCTTTTTTCATCACAAAGCTTTTCAAAATTCTGATTTTCAAATTTGGTTTCATGATCACTTCGAATATTTTGAATTGAAAAACCTTTCTCATTTATGATTTTTCGATAAAATTTAAAGAAAACATGAAAAGTTTCATCCTTATGTGCCAAAAAGAAGATCCATGTAAAACGAGAGAAGTTATTAATAATTACAAAACCATATCATTTTCCACCTAGACTAGTAGTTCTAATAGGTCCAAATAAATCTATGTGCAATAGTTCTAATGGCCTAGAAGTTGAAACAATATTTTTAGATTTGAATGAAACTCTTGTTTGTTTACCTAGTTGACATGCATCACAAATTCTATCATTTTCAAAATTTAATTTGGGTAAGCCGATAACTATTTTTTTTTAATAAATTTTGAAAGTGAATGCATGCTAATATGTGCAAGCCTACAATGCCAAAGTCAACTAGTCTCATTAATCTTGACATTCAAAGCTACTAGGCATTGCATGTTTATTTTGGAAAGATCATTCAAATCTACCATATAAATATTACATGTCTATGCCCAACAAATTTAATGCCTTCATTAATAGGACTAGTTACAATGCAAACTAGTTTCATATATCAAATATATGTAGTTTCAGATCTAAATAAAAATGCATCACATATACATCAAATTTCAGATCTAAAACTAAATTTACACATATCAAATATATATATAATTAAATCTAAAATAATGATTAAAATATTTTAAAAATATCTTTTCAAAAATCGATTCACATCAAACTAGGACACCTTTACAATATAGGGGGTAAACCCTATATCAGGACAACCTTATATCAGTTTGATATGAATTTTTAATCATTCTAATTTTAAAACTAAACTTAAATTAAACATATCATATATGCTAATTTTTAGATCTAAAAGATTTGATTTAATTATGAAGATTCAAAAATGACTTTGTATCCTTTATCACAAAATTGACTGATGCTTAATAAATTATATTTTAAACCATCTACTAATAAAATATTTTTAATATACTTGGAGGGAGTGATACCAATGTTACCTATACCAATGATCTTTTCTTTGCTATTGACTCCAAAGGTGACCATCCCTCCATTTTTAGCATCAAGTGTGATGAATTGGGATTCATCACCAGTCATGTGTCTCGAGCATCCGCTATCAAGATATCATTTTCGATTTACTCTTTGGGATGCTAGACACACCTGCAGGCAAAAGTCAAATTTTTACTTTAGGTATCCAAACTTTCTTGGATCCTTTTTGGTTAGTCACAATGGTTCCTTTTGGAACCCATATTTTCTTTACATTGGAATTTATAGATTTGTTAGAGAAACAAGTATATGACTTATGTCCTACTCTACCACATTTGAAGTAAGTAATGTTTGAAAACTTGTTGCTTGAAGAGTTTACATAGATATTTTTTAGAAACTTTTATTTTTTTAAGGGGTTGTAGCCAAGACCAGCTTTATCATAAACGACCTTTTGATTTTCAAGTATCATATTAAGTTTATTTGAACTTAAGGTGAATTTTTCAACCATTGATTTTAGCATGGCAATCTCATCTTTTAAGTTCAGATTTTTTTGAGACAGGATTGATTTTTCATTAGAAATATTCTCATTTTGTTTTAGTAAGTATTGATTCTTTGATTTTAACTCTTTGTTCTTTACCCCTAACTTCTTTAGTTCATCAATTAAATCATAAAAAGCTTTATGAAGTTCTTCAAAGGTAAAGTCAATAGAAGTTTCAGAATTTACCTTATTTTCATGTGCCATAAGACACAAGGTGGCTTGTTCATTTGAGTCTTCTTCTTCGGAGTTTGACTCATCACTTCCACTTCATATAGCCATCATGGCCTTCTTCTTGTACTTTTTGAGATCCTTCTTCAGTTGTGGGCATTCAGACTTAAAGTGTCTCGATTTCTTGCATTCATAGCAAATAAGGAGTTGCTCCTTATCTTTCTCTTTGCTGTGTTCTCCTTTTGTGGGTGGCCTCTTCCTCATCCCTTGTTTCTTTTTCCTCAAAAACTTCTTAAACCTTCTAGTAATGAGAGCCATTTCTTCATCCTGCTCTTCATTTTCTATATCATCAGTTTCTTCATCAAGTTGAGCCATGGATTTGAGGGCGATTGTCCTCTTCTTTTTGACTTCTTCTTCTTGATGTTGTTTCATGCTCGGCTCATGTGTCATCAGTGATCCTAGAAGCTCTTCCAAAGATAGGATGTTCAGATCTTTGACTTCTTGGATAGCGGTCACTTTGGCTTCTCAAGTTTTAATAAGGATCTAAGAATCTTTCTCACGAGATCACTGTTAGAATAAGACTTACCAAGACTTTTTAGACCATTTATAATATCAGTAAAATGAGTAAATATTTTAGTTATAGATTCATCATGCTCCATTTTAAAAAGTTCATATTTATGCACGAGCATGTTAATTTTGGATTCATTCACTTGATTAGTTCCTTCATGAGTTACTTCTAATCTATCCCATATTTTCTTAGCAGACATGCATGTTGAAATATGATTGAATTCATTAGTATCTAAAGCACAATACAAAACATTCATGGCTTTAGTATTTAGTTGAGCTATTTTCTTATCAATCTCATCCTATTCTTTTTCGGGTTGGTTGATTCCACACCATCAATTAATTTAGTGGATGTGTGTGGTCCATTTACTATGATACTCCACATATCATAGTCAAGTGCTTGAATAAAGATTTTCATCCGAGCTTTCCAATAGGTATAGTTTGATCCATTAAAAAGTGAAGGTCGATTTGTGGACTGCCCCTCGGCTAGAGAAGTGCCAACTTGAGTTGTCATAGATCTTTAGCTCTTTGATGGTTAAATCAAAGTAGGACTAGAGCACCGAGCACTGATACCACTTGTTGCCTAGCTATGCAACCCAAGAGGGGGGGTGAATTGAGTTTTTAAAAAAATTTAAACTTAACTTACAACTATGAAGATTATTTAACAATGAGCAAGATAAGTATAGAGAGTATAATTTATGCAAGGTGTTGAAGTTGGATGCAAGAATGCAAGAGGATAAAGAAATTTAAAAGAAGAGTAAGTAAGTACAACACAAACAAGAAGATTTATAGTGGTTCGGTGCCAACCTTGCACCTACATCCACTCTCCAAGCTCCTACTTGAAAATTTAAATTCACTAGACTGTATTCAACCTGAATACAATGTTGGAACCTCCGACTCTAGCTATCTCAAGCTAAAACACTTATTTCTCAGGTACAAGCCAATCCAATACAATCCGATTCAAGGTTCGGATCAATCTTTTCACGTTTTGAATTCCTTCCAAAATAAAATAAACAACTCAAAAATAGAGTATAGGAGTTAATCACATAAAAGTATAGATGTAGCTCCTTTAATGAGCAAATAATGCTTTAAATACACTTTACATAATTAGAAGGAAGCTCTTTTTGATTTTCTTAAGGTGGTTGGAGACTTGAATGAGCTCTTGAGGAGTTGGTGAACTTGAAATAAAAGCTTTTTGACCTTTTTAAGTGGGCTCTTGCTTAGGGTTGAAATGAATGCTTGAAGAACCTTTTTCAAATCTCTTTCTTATATTTGATTCTCTCCTTTAAGTGCCTTTTATAACTTCAAATAATAGTAGAGAGTAATCTGGGCTGAAATAGAGCCGTTAGAGCACATTAAATGAGCATTAAATATAATCGAAATGGGTTAAAAATTAGCCGTTGCAAAAATTTTCCATCACAGGGGTCGACTCATAGGGTCGACTCATGCTCATGGGTCGACTCATAGGGTCGACCTCTGTGAAAAAGAGTAGAAAATGACTGTTCTATAATTTTGGCCTGCAGAGCAGCAGAGGTCGACTCATAGGGTCGACTCATGCCAAAGGATCGACTCATAGGGTCGACTCACAGAGTGTGCCAGCCAAAAATTTTGCATGCCGTTCAGTCCTTTTAGCCATGAGTCGACTCAAAAATATAAATTTGATTTTCTTACAAAATATACTTCCAAAAATATTGAAATTGCCTCCAATAGATTACACATCTTTTGTTCTTGCTCTTGAGGCTTCCGAATCAGATCTGATAAAATTACGAATTTACTCCTAAAATATAATAAATCTTTTTTCAAACCAAAATCATTAGTAATCCCCTCAAATGCTTTGTAATCATCAAAATCAATTCAAGAAGCAACAGATAGATATGTTGAAAGAGCTATGGGAACATGATGTGCAAACCTATGATGCTTCAACTAGACAGATATTTCAGATGAATGCAACGGTTTTATGGACTATAAATGACTTTCTAGCATATGCCATTTTATGTGGATAGAGCACTAAAGGATATATGGCATGCCCTACTTGCAATGGAGAAACTTCTTCACGTAAGTTGTAAAGTAAAATTTGTTACATGGGCCATCATCGATTTCCACCACAGTATCATAGTAGGCAAAAGGATAATAAGTTTGATGGAAGGCCAGAGCATCGAAGAGAACCTAATATATTATCTAGGGATGCAATTCTAAAATAATTAGATCATCTTAAAGATATTAGACTTGGAAAGCACCCGAATAATAGAAAAAGAAAATGTGCAGCTGAGGAGTTAAACTAGATGAAAAAGGGCATTTTATTTGAACTTTCTTATTAGCAAAATCTCAAGCTACGGCATAATCTTGATGTTATGCATATTGAGAATAATATATGTGAGGGTGTGTTGGGAATATTATTGAATATTGATGGAAAAACAAAGGATACATATAAAGCGAGGTAAGATCTAGAGGACATGAGAATAAGAAAGGAGTTATACTTAAAAAATATAATGATGGTTCTTATATGATGCCGCATGCTTGTTATACATTGGCCAAAAATGAAAAGCAAAGATTTTGTGAACTTTTGAAATCAATGAAGCTTCCAGATAGATATGCATCAAATATATCATGATGCATGAATGTTAATGATAGTAAGATATCAGGATTGAAAAGTCATGACTGTCATATCCTCTTACATTGATTATTGCTAGTTGGAATTCGTGGACCTTTGTGCAAGGATGTCCACACTGCATTAGTAGAGTTAGACAATTTTTTTTAACAATTATGTTGTAAAATATTGAAATAAAATATACTAGAGGATTTGACAAGAGATATAACCTTGATATTGTGGAAGCTTGAAAGATTTTTTCACCTGTTTTCTTTGATGTCATGGTGCACTTAGCTATCTATTTGCCATATGAAGCCTTACTCGAAGGACTGGTTCAATATAATTGGATGTTTTTTATTGAAAGATGAAGCATCAATCTTCTAATATCTATATATTTAGATATTTTAATCATGAGTTTGATTATATTTATTTTTTTATTTGATTTATTTAATAGGTTCTTAGGCACACTCAAGAGATATGTATGTAATAAAGCCCGACCAGAAGGTTCAATTTCAGGGGCTTACATTGTAAATGAGTGTCTAACATTTTGCTCTATGTACCTTACTGGTATCGAGACAAAGTTCGATCAAAAAAAGAGAAATATTGTTAAAAGCCATGGAGAGCAAGAGGATGGATTGTATGTTTTCTCATAAAAGGTTCGTCCATTTGGAGCAGCAAAATATGATGATCTGATAGAAGAGGAATTTAATATGGCTTAATGGTATGTGCTAAATAATTGTGAGGAATTGGAGGCATATGCTAAGTAAAATTTTTTTTTTTTATACATTCATTTATGTCTACTCATGTAAGGATAGTTTTAACTAACACACATACACACACACACATATGCACCTTATAGTGAACATAAAGAAGAACTTAAGCTAGAGAATGAGCAACAAATAGAAGAGAGGCATCAAGAGCATTTTCATCTATGGCTTAAACAACATGTAAGTATCATTTTTTATGATGTAAATATAATAAAATGATCAATTCACATTGGCTAATTATTGATATTTTCTTTATTGTAGATGTCGTTACTATATAATCAGAGAGCACCCAAAGCTGCAGATGAATTATATGCATTAACATGTGGTCCTGATCAACGTGTAAGATGCTATACAGGGTGCATTGTTAATGAAATTAGGTTCCATATTAAGGATCGCGGTAATCATCATAATCGTCAGAATAGTGGTGTGGAAGTTGAAGGTTTTCATAATAATGACCTGATTGACTTTTATGATGTTGTAGCTGATATTATTGAATTAGAATATATCAAGCATAACTGTGTTATCCTATTCAAATGCAAATGGTTTGATACTGATAGTAAGAAGACAAAATTACAGAAGGATGCTAACTTCACAAGTGTCAATACCGGTGCTCATTGGTACGATAATGATCCATTCATATTAGCAATATAAGCAAATCAAATTTTTTTATATGGATGATATAAAGTTGAGAAAAAATTGACAAGTCGTACAAAAATTTCAACACAGACACTTGTATGATGTTCCAGAGGTCCAAAATAACTGTAGATATGGACAAAATGCCAGATGTCGATGATAAGATGTACCAAGAGGATGCATCATTTGATAATAATGAGACTATTCAGCTCAACAATGATAAAGGATAATCGTTAAATAGGATGGATATTAATCCCGATATTACTGAGGCTAGTAATGTACAAACTAGTAAAGAACAAATCCATGTTGATGATGATTTCATTCATAAAGATAGTGATGAAGAAGATAAAACAATGGTAGAATATTGTAATATTGATGAGGAAAAGGATCAATGTATTAAGGAGGATGTGATATAAACCCATGATGTAATTATTTTTATTTTATGTATGTTGATTTAACTAAACAAAAAAAAAATATTTTCCTTCATGATCGCCATGGTTTTATATATAAATTGTTGGTTGGTGGTTGTTATTATGATCAAGTGCCTTACATATATGAAAATAAATTTTAAATCATGACTCTTAATTTTACTAAACCTCTTAACTAGTATTCTTGTGTTTCTAATTATTTATTTTTATAATAAAGTTGACTAATGGCATTAGGAAGTCGTGCTAATAAGAGAGCTTCAAGTGCAATTGCCGTTACATCTGATATCGTGCCAACTAATACATTAAGGTCACTAGAGCTAGAGCAAGCCACTCAGGATACACGCATAAGTAGCACTAGTAAGTTTTTAAGTTTTACAATTTATTCAAATTACATGTTAATTTATTATATCCTTAGTATATGCTTACTGAATTTTTTATATTTTATGTCATTGCTTGATATATTTAATATAAAATTCTATTTCTTTTCTTATATTATGATTGAAAAATAAAATTATATAAATATTCAGATCATGCTAATAAGAGGGCAGCAAGTGAAGTGGTTGCTATGTTTAATGTCATACCACATGATTCATCCAGATCATCTGAGCTAGAGCAAACCACTCATCATATATCTTCAAGCAATACTGGTAATGTTTCAAGTATCAAATACTCTATCACATTTGCATCCTTTATTTATGTAATACATGTGGTATACAATAAAATTGTCCATATTTTTTTGGCAGATGACCCTGTCTAAAGAATTATTAAGTACTAATTCTTCTGCAGATGTAGACTCCATTTCTTCTAGGATTGGTCAAAGTCCAACATGAGGGAAGGATCTTGAAAAATATATTAAAGTATATGAAAAATAACTATTGAAATACCCAAAGAGAAAGGGAGATCCGTAAGTTATGTGCAATCTTACAAGTTATCATCTAAACTTGGAATCATTTCTTGAGAGTTCATCCCCATGCCAACGAAATAGAAGGATATAAATGATCAAGAAAAAAATGAAGCATTTGAGCATCTCCATGTAATCAAAAAGTTATTTAAGGCTTTATTGTTTTATTTATTATTTTTCTTTATGTAATGTATTTACTTTCTATCAAAACAATAACAAGATTATGTATGTGTATTTTTTGGCAATCAAGGTTTAATATACAATTAGAGATGGGTCATGTAAAAAAAGATGCGAGAAGATGTTAACGAACTTATCTAGGCAAGTATGTTATAGACTGTACTTGCATTTCAAGAAGTATAATACTTTGGAAGAAGCACTTCAAGATTGCCCCCTAAGATTTCTCAAGAAAATTGAAAAGATCTCTGTATGATGTGGAACGACGACAAATTCAAGGTAAGGTTCTTCAAGCTGACATTCTTTTAATATTGATTTTATTATTTTGATATTAAGGCATATGGACTAATAAATTTCAATATGTTATGAAGGAAAAACATGCAAAAAAATCAAAAAAAGTTGTGAAATCAATGAAAACCAAAAATGAAAAGCAAAGATTTTGTGAACTTTTGAAATCAATGAAGCTTCCAGATAGATATGCATCAAATATATCACGATGCGTGAATGTTAATGATAGTAAGATATCAGGATTGAAAAGCTTTGACTGTCATATCCTTTTACATTGATTATTGCCAGTTGGAATTCGTGGACTTTTGCGCAAGGATGTCTACACTGCATTAGTAGAGTTAGGCAATTTTTTTAACAATTATGTTGTAAAATATTGAAACAAAATATACTAAAGGATTTGACAAGAGATATAGCCCTGATATTGTGGAAGCTTGAAAGATTTTTTCACCTGTTTTCTTTGATGTCATGGTGCACTTAGCTATCCATTTGCCATATGAAGTCTTACTCGAAGGACTGATTCAATACCATTGGATGTTTTCTATTGAAAGATGAAGCATCAATCTTCTAATATCTATATATTTAGATATTTTAATCATGAGTTTGATTATATTTATTTTTCTTTATTTGATTTATTTAATAGGTTCTTAGGCACACTCAAGAGATATATATGTAATAAAGCCCAATCAGAAGGTTCAATTTTAGGGGCTTACATTGTAAATGAGTGTCTAATATTTTGCTCTATGTACCTTACTGGTATTGAGACAAAGTTCGATAAAAAAAAGATAAATATTGATAAAAGCCATGGAGAGCAAGAGGATGGATTGTCTGTTTTCTCATAAAAGGTTCATCCATTTGGAGCAGCAAAATATGATGATCTGATAGAAGAGAAATTTAATATGGCTTAATGGTATGTGCTAAATAATTGTGAGGAATTGGAGGCATATGCTAAGTAAGAAATTTTTTTTTATATATTCATTTATGTCTACTCATGTAAGGATAGTTTTAACTAATACACATACACACACATATGCACTTTATTTTTAGTGAACATAAAGAAGAACTTAAGCTAGAGAATGAGTAACAAATAGAAGAGAGGCATCAAGAGCATTTTCATCTATGGCTTAAACAACATGTAAGTATCATTTTTTATGATGTAAATATAATAAAATGATCAGTTCACATTGGCTAATTATTGATATTTTCTCTATTGTAGATGTCGTTACTATATAATCAGAGAGCACCCAAAGCTACAGGTGAATTATATGCATTAACATGTGGTCCTGATCGACGTGTAAGATGCTATACAGGGTGCATTGTTAATGAAATCAGGTTCCATATTAAGGATCATGGTAATCATCATAATCGTCAGAATAGTGGTGTGGTAGTTGAAGGTTTTCATAATAACGACTTGATTGACTTTTATGGTGTTGTAACTAATATTATTGAATTAGAATATATCAAGCATAACTGTGTTATCCTATTCAAATGCAAATGGTTTGATACTGATAGTAAGAAGACAAAATTACAGAAGGATGCTAACTTCACAAATGTCAATACCAGTGCTCATTGGTACGATAATGATCCATTCATGTTAGCAATATAAGAAAATCAAATTTTTTTATATGGATGATATAAAGTTGAGAAAAAATTGACAAGTCGTATAGAAATTTCAACACAGACACTTGTATAATATTCCAGAGGTCCAAAATAAATGTAGATATGGACAAAATACCAGATGTCGATGATGAGATGTACCAAGAGGATGCATCATTTGATAATAATGGGACTATTCAGCTCGGCAATGATGAAGGACAATCGTTAAATAGGATGGATATTGATCCTGATATTACTGAGGCTAGTAATGTACAAACTAGCAAAGAACAAATCCATGTTGATGATGATTTCATTCATAAAGATAGTGATGAAGAAGATGAAACAATGGTAGAATATTGTAATATTGATGAGGAAAAGGATCAATGTATTAAGGAGGATGTGATATAGACCCATGATGTAATTATTTTTATTTTATGTATGTTGATTTAACTAAATCAAAAAAAATGTTTTCCTTCATGATCGCCATGATTTTATATATAACTTGTTGGTTGGTGGTTGTTATTATGATCAAGTGCCTTACATATATGAAAATAAATTTTAAATCATGACTCTTAATTTTACTAAACCTCTTAACTAGTATTCTTGTGTTTCTAATTATTTATTTTTATAATAAAGTTGACTAATGGCATTGGGAAGTCATGCTAATAAGAGAGCTTCAAGTGCAATTGCCGTTACATCTGATATCGTGCCAACTAATACATTAAGATCACTAGAGCTAGAGCAAGCCACTCAGGACACACGCACAAGTAGCACTAGTAAGTTTTTAAGTTTTACAATTTATTCAAATTACATGTTAATTCATTATATCCTTAGTATATGCTTACTGAATTTTTTATATTTTATGTCATTGCTTTATATATTTAATATAAAATTCTATTCCTTTTTTTATATTATGATTGAAAAATAAAATTATATAAATGTTTAGATCATGCTAACAAGAGGGCAGCAAGTGAAGTGGTTGCTACGTCTAATGTCATACCACATGATTCATCCAGATCATCTGAGCCAGAGCAAACCACTCATCATATATCTTCAAGCAATACTGGTAATGTTTCAAGTATCAAATACTCTATCACATTTGCATCGTTTATTTATGTAATACATGTGGTATACAATAAAATTGTCCATATTTTTTTTGGCACATGACCCTATCTAAAGAATTATTAAGTACTAATTCTTTTGCAGATGTAGACTCCATTTCTTCTAGGATTGGTCAAGGTCCAACACGAGAGAAGGATCTTGAAAAATATATTAAAGTAGATGGAAAAATAACTATTGAAATACCCAAAGAGAAAGGGAGATCCGTAAGTTATGTGCAATCTTCCAAGTTATCATCTAAACTTGGAATCATTTCTTGAGAGTTCATCCCCATGCCAACGAAATGGAAGGATATAAATGATCAAGAAAAAAATGAAGCATTTGAGCATCTCCATGTAATCAAAAAGTTATTTAAGGCTTTATATTTTTATTTATTATTTTTCTTTATGTAATGTATTTAAAACAATAACAAGATTATGTATGTGTATATTTTCGCAATCAAGGTTTAATATACAATTAGAGATGGGCCATGTAAAAAGA
Organism: Elaeis guineensis; assembly: GCF_000442705.2. Taxonomy (NCBI): domain Eukaryota; kingdom Viridiplantae; phylum Streptophyta; class Magnoliopsida; order Arecales; family Arecaceae; genus Elaeis; species Elaeis guineensis. The sequence continues at coordinate 120,847,642 of NC_025998.2, read as the reverse complement.
GATGCGAGAAGATGTTAGCGAACTTATCTAGGCAAGTATGATATAGACTGTATTTGCATTTCAAGAAGTATAATACTTTGGAAGAAGCACTTCAAGATTGCCCCCTAGGATTTCTCAAGAAATTTGAAAAGATCTCTGTATGATGTGGAACGATGACAAATTTAAGGTAAGGTTCTTCAAGCTGACATTCTTTTAATATTGATTCTATTATTTTGATATTAAGGCATATGGACTAATAAATTTTAATATGTTATGAAGGAAAAACATGCAAAAAATCAGAAAAATGAAAAATAGTTGACTATTTTACATAATAAAAGATCAAGGGCATTTGTGCCACTTCATTATGAGAATGTAAGTATCATAATTTTAATTTGAATAATATAAAAAAGAACTCTAGTATTTGTTTCAGTAAATATATAATTCAAAATTTTCAAGCTAATTTTTACTTTTTATGATTTTAATTATATAGCGTGATAAAGATACTGGTAAGGAGATGATTAGGATTGAGTTTTTCCACCATACTCGATATAAAGAAGGCAAGGGATGGGTATGCAAGGAAGTTGAAGAGGCTTATATAAGAAAATATTATATTTTATAAAATAAATTTTGTATTATCTTACTTGAGAGGTTAAACTGATAATTGTCTTTTATTCCAAAATAAAATGATAGAGCCGCAATCTCAACCTATGCCACATGGTGAGGCTCCTATAAGTCATGATGAAATATATGATCTTGAGATAAGATCAAAATATGTTAAAGGCCTTGGGAATGATCTAAAACTAACTACTTCTTTGACCAGCAGAAAGACTTTAGAGATGGAGGAGGCTCTTCAGCAAGAGGAAGCTGATAGATAGTGGCAGAGGATAAGAGGGACCAGGGGCCACTGTCCCCTTCAAAAAATTTTAAGATATTAAATATTTGTATATTTATATGTATGATGTCTCCTAAATATTTTAGTTTTACACATATCACGTGTCCATCAGCTTGGGGAAAGGCCACATAATTAAATTATATATTAATTTTTTATTGAAAACAGCAAATGTTTTTAGAAAAGAATAGTTGTTTATTAATTTTTCAATCTTTTATATTAATTTTTTATTAAAAACTATAAGTTTATTAAATAAAATAATGGTTGTTTCATGCAGCCCAAGGCCATGTCGCTCGTGGCTCACCAAACCCCAGCGCTTTCCCTGGCACCTGCTCTCTCCTGTAGGCGAATACCCAGAGCTAAGAGCTTCCCCTCCCTCCTCTGTCCTCCAGTCGAAGCTTCATCCCTGCAGACCCCATCCAAAGGGCCAAAGCCCTCACTAAAATATTTCGACACATCGCTTGGCCTATCCGTAACCTCCTCTCCTGCTCCACTGCACCATCTCCGACACCGGCACGGTCTCTGCCCCCCTCCTCGCATTTCGTCCGACCCATCGACTTCGGAAGAGACCAAAGAGCTATGAAAATGAAAACCCATAGCGTGACAGCAAGGTGCCAGTGAGCCGGTGATAGGTGAGGTGACCGTTGGCTATTGCTTTGAAATTGAAAACTTTGAAAACCACATCAAGAAGAGGAAGCTACTAGGTGATGTGATGTTGCTTTAGCCTTTAAGTATTGTGATTTTTTTAAGTCAAACATTTTCTATCTAAGACTCTAAGTATTGACAATTGTGTTGCTTTGAAAACTCATAGCAACTTTCTTATATTCTTTTGGGATATTATAATTTTTTAATTTTCTAATTTATAGATTAATTTTAAGCATTATAAATTTTATGGGAAAGCAAAAAAGGCTTAATTCTTTCTTTAAAAAAAGATATTCAATTGAATGAAGATGATAGATTATTAGATTCCAATATTGAAATTTCTGAACCTGAAGAACATCTTTTCAAATCTCTTAGAATTGAACATAGTCATGATCAGTCTTTTAAAGAATTTGACGTTGCTTGTTTAGAATGTGATCCTGGATTACGTCTTTAAATGTGGAAATATTCAATAAATCAATGTGATAAAATTTGATGAGCTTATCTTAGAGCTGGATCATACCAACCTTGATTATCCAATTATCCATTATCTGAAAAGCAACACCATTGTTTACAAGCTTCTTGGTTTATACAATTTTCCTCCTGGCTTGAATATTTTCCTAGTAAAGATGCTGTATTTTGTCTTCTTTGTTATCTTTCTAACATAAAACCTAGTAGACAACCTAGTTGGGATGTATTTATTGCTAAAAATTTAAAAAATTTAAAAAAATAAATGATAGAAAAAGATGTGCTTTTCTTAATCACATTGGAGAGGATCCTTGCTCATCGCATAATAATGCCCTAAAGTCTTGTACTGATTTAATGAATCAATCTAGATATATAGATAAAGTTATACATGCTCAATGTTCTGAATAAATTTAAAATAATAGATTGCAAGTCAAAACTTCTATTGATATTGTTCGTTGGCTTGCATTTCAAGGTTATGCTTTTAGAGATCATGATAAGACTATTAGTTCAAAAAATCGAGAAAATTTTTTGGAGATGATTAGTCTTTTAGCTTTATACAATAATAAGATTACAAACATTATTTTAGAAAATGCACCTGTTATAGCGAAATATACTTCACATGAGATCTTAAGAGAGATTTTACATATTCTTGTAAATAAAGTGCATAATAAGATTCATGAGGATATTGGAGATTCTAAAATTTATATTATTATTGATGAGGCATACGATGAGTCTAGAAAAGAGCAAATGGTTCTAATTTTAAGATTTATTGATAATGATGACTTGATAAGAAAATATTTTTTGGATATTGCTCATGTCATTGACACATCTGCATTGACTCTTAAGAACAAGATATCTTTTATTTTGTTTCATCATTGTCTTGATATTCAAAACTACGTGGTCAAGGATATGATAGAGCTAGTAACATGCATGGTGAATGGAAAGGATTACAAGCTTTATTTCTTAATGATTGTCCTTATGCATATTATGTGCATTGTTTTGCTCATAGGTTATAGCTGGCTTTGGTTACAGCATCTAAAGAGATAATTTCTGTCCATAATTTCTTTTCATATTTAACTTTTATTATCAAATGTTGTTGGCTCTTCATATAAGTGACATGATGAATTACAAGCTTCTCAAGCAGCTGAAATTGCATATATGTTAGCTATTAATGAAGTTGAAATCAGAAGAAGTGCTAATCAAATTGGCACTTTAAAATGAGCTAATGAGACTCATTGAAGATCTCATTTTTATTCTATTTGTAGTCTTATAAATATATTTGGTGCAACTTATTCTATGCTTAAAATTTTAAAGCGAGATGGATTTACTTATGCTCAATGGGGGGATGTTAATGCAGCTCTTAAAATGACTACATCTTTTGAATTTATTTTTATTTTACATATGATGAAAGAAATTATGGGTATTACTGATATTCTTTATCATGCTTTACAATAAAAATCATAAGATATTTTGAATGCTATACATTTAGTTTCAAGCATAAAGATCCTCATTCAAAAACTTAGAGAAGATGGTTGGAATAATTTTTTTGATAGTGTTATATTATTTTCTAAAAAATATGATTTTGATATTCCTAATTTAGATGCTCAATATATTGAAGGTAGAGGTCGTTGCCAACAAGATCATATCACTGTAGAGCATCATTATCATTTTGATATATTTAATGCTACTATTGATTTTTAATTATAGAAATTGAATAATAGGTTTAGTGAGCAGACCATTGAACTTTTGACTCTCAGCTCTGCTTTGGATTCAAGGGATGATTATAAATTTTTTAATATTGATGATATTTACAATCTTGTAGAAAAATATTTTTCTCTTGATTTTACTAATCAAGAGAAAATAAGTATGAGATTTCAATTGAAATATTTTGATTTTGAGAAAATAAATCATCCACAGCTTCAAAATTTATCGTCTCTCTCAGAGTTATGTCAAAAATTAATAGAAATAAGAAAATTGAAGACTTTTTGTCTTATTGATAGATTAGTTTATCTTATTTTAACTCTTTCAGTATCTACAGAGGCAAGTGAAAGAGCATTTTTGACTATGAAGATCATTAAAATAAGATTTCACAATAAAATAAAAGATGATTTTTTTACAAATAACTTAGTTATGTATATAGAAAAAGAAATTGCTGAAACTTTTAGCTCAGATTCAATACTTGATGACTTTGTGGATCTAAAAGAAGGTTGCATATAATTCAGATAAAGTTATTTTTTAAATTTTTTTATCGATTGAGATACTAAAATAATACTTTTATTTATTATAGGTAGCATAAGCATCAATGTGGAAGAGATTATTTAGATTTTTATACCATCAAAATCATTTTGCAGATAACATTAGGTATTTTTTTTTACTTATCTTTATTTATGTAGTCAATTAAATATTTATTAATATTTTTGTAATATTTTCATATATATCTTTATTTCATTATTTATTATAAAATATTTTATTTAAAAAATTATTAATAAATTATTACATTGTTCGATCCCAACACTTGATGTGAGGCTCTGCCACTACTGATAGAGTTCAAAATGAGCTAAGAAAGGAGATACAAACTTATCGATTCAAGCTAGAGGATGTCACGACATAGACGGCTGCTATATTAGCTTGCCAAGATCAATATGAGCATATACTTGCATCTATGATGATGAATGCATCTACTCCACATGCCTCTCCCAGTATATGATAAAATATAACTAATATACTATTTTTAAATTATTTTTTATAATCAATTTAATAAATTTTCTTCTATAAGAAAAAAAGTAGTATCTTTTTATCCAACTCTTATACTACAATTCTCTAACTACTCTTTATTTTATTTTATATGCAGATTGATGATGATAATTGTAGCTCTTATGGTTCTGGCATTTTTGAAGATTCTTCAAATTCAACTCAAACTATGTTATCACTTTTATTTATAATTTGACACTATGTATTAAATATTATCACTTTTTTTATAGAAAAATGGATGTCATGAATATTGAGCTTTATTGATGTGGAAAATAAATATTTATTTATAAATAAAATTTAATTCATTAAAAATTTTATTCATATTTTGATGATTAAATTTTTTTATCATTATTTTTTAATAATCAAATGTAATAATTTTTGTGATGAATTTTAATTCCAAAAAATTCAATAATTTGTGACAAAAGTTGATGCATCATAAAATTATTATTATATTAAATGACAAAAATTTATTGTCACCATATATTTATCACAAATATAGCATCTATATGATAATTTTTTTATCACTAAATTTAGCATTTAGTGATGTACTTCGACTCATCACAAATCATTATAATATTCTATAACAAAAAAAATTTATTATCTTATAAATATAAAAAATAATATTTTAGTGATGAACTTTATTTGTCACCTAATTCAATAATTTATGATGAAATATTATTCATCATAAAATTATAAAATCTTCAATGATAAAATATTTTATCATGAAATCTAAGCTATTGCGTCATATAACTTTATAACAGGCTCATTATAAAATCTTTTAGTGACGATGGTATACTTTTTGATGATGAAATATTTAAACTTTTTATGATGAATAATTTTATTATAAAAATACAATATCTTTGATGATACATATTTTTACGTCATTAGAAATTAACTTTTACTTACAAAAGATATACCATAGCGTGATAAAGTTTTCAATTTCTTGTGATGGAACATTTTTGTCACCAAATATTGTATCATTTGGTGACATATACAGTTACGTCATAATTAATTATATTTAGTGATAAAATATTGCTATTGTCATCTTATACTTTTAGCAATACACTTTTGATGACGATCATTATGACGATTTATTTTCATCACCAAAACTATTTTATGACAAAATTATTTTTTTGATGATGGCTATGTTTACATCACTAGTAATTAACTTTTAGTGATGAAAATATATATCATATCATGACAAAATTTTTAATTTCTTGTGATGGAATAAATCATCACCAAATATTATATTATTTGATGATGAATGGAATTTTATCATAATTAATAATATTTGATGATGAAATATTATTTTCATCCCATTATACCTTTAGTGATGTACTTTTCATAATGAGTGATGTGATGATTATTTTTCATCATCAAAATTTTTTAATGATGAAATTAAGTTTTTGGATGATAATTCTTTTCGTAAAAAATTTCTTTTTTTGTTGCAGTGCTCCTTTCTCCTACATCGATCTTACGTGCTTCATACTCGACACCACCATATATCTCTATCTATATCTCAGATATTTTCTATTTGCTTTCATGGGAGATGGACTTAAGTGTCAAAAGGTTCACTGTCGGGGAACTCCCAGCATATGGACTTTTCTAATTTTGGTAGTTTTGCAAGATCTGACTTGAGAGACTGATCAAGAATTCGATGCCAACGAATGATTTCGAAGGTTTTGACCAACTATTCTACAACCATCGCACTCTTCCAACTCTAGCTTAGTGGTCTAAGTCAGCTCGACTCTCCAACAACAACAAATTGACGTTAGAGGAAAGACCTAATCCACATTTGAGATCTTGAGCTATTAGTGTATCTTTGATTATATCAATTAGGAGATATGTATAAATCATAGGAGATAAATTAGGTAACAGAATATTATGGTTCATTGTATCTAGACCCAGAATATTATAGTTCTTTGTATCTAGACTTTTATTATGGTTCATTATATTTAGACCTTTATTATGGTTCATTGTATTGAAACCTTTATTATGGTTCATTGTATTTGTCCTTTTATTGCTATATATATATAGAGTCTCTTATAAAAATATGACATACATACAATCATATTCATTTCAATATTGTCTCTCTAAATTCTTCAACATGGTATTAGAGCTTATATCTAGGCTTAAGAAAAAATCTTCCATAGACTCTTTCAGTGCAACTGCCCTCCCCATGCGTCGTCCTTGAAATTGATCGATTGTAACATGTCATCCACGTCATCACCCCCTTGGCACATGTCAATCCCCCGTTGGCTCTTCTCTCCCATGTTTCACTTGTTGATTCGTGGATTGCTTCATTGAATCTTGCACATTCACATTTGGTGTTCATCTCTTGGTCCTATCAGCTTTCTCAGAATGGCTCAACAAGATGTTACTCAATCGATCAGTACTATTTTGGATGGTACAAACTATATACTTTGGGTTCAAGATATGCACAATTTTCTCTAAGGGATGCAAACTCTGACATTATATCACAGGTGATTTTTAAAAATCTATTAGATAGAATACTGAGATTGAGGAGGCTTATAAATCCTGTCTTGAAGAATGGGATAGTAACAATCACAAAATTATCTCATGGTTTGGTAACACCTCCATGCGATCTATTAGACAACAACTTGGTTGTTTTGACATTGCCAAAGAGGTATGGGATTTTCTTGCTCAATGATATTCTACTGCTAACACTGCATCTCGCTGGCAATACTTGAATACTTTGCATGGTGTGCATAGCAACTGGATCAGTCCATCTGTGACTTTTATTCCAAATTTTTTTATATCTAGGATCAACTAGCTTTGTTTGAACCAAAAATGGTAGTGTAATTAGGATGCTACTATTTTCTACAAATATCGTAATGAGTTGCACTTGTATCAGTTTGTTACTGCAGTATGTAATGATTATGAAAATATTAAAACAATTTATTGCACTGTGATCCATTGCCTAATCTTGATAAGGTTGTTGCTGAACTCATAATTGAGGAGACCCAAAGAAGCACTATACATGCTTCTTTTAATTTTGTTCTAGCTATACCATCTTCTCCTGCATTGGCTACTGTACTGTTTCTTGCAAATATAATAAGAAAGAGGGTCACATTGTTCAGCAATGCTGGAAATTAAAAAAAAAGAAAAGTGTGAATCAGAGAAAAGTGAATAGTTCACTGGTTCTTGGTGCCCTCCTCAGCATCCTGCTGCTGCAGCTCATAGTTTAGATGATACAAAGGTTGAGGAGTCATCTGGTACATCCAACCTCTCTAAAGTTAACCTTGAGACTATTGTCCATCAGGTTCTATCTCATGCAAACTTACAATCTTCTATTTTTTCAATCACATCAGGTAATTCTTCTTGACTATTTGATTCAACATGCTGTAATGGTATGACTTCTGATTCATCTTACTTTTTATCTAAAATACTCATCTCAAATATTTCACCTATACAAAACTACTGATGAATCACTTATGAATATCAGTCATATTAGCTCTATCCATACACCACAAGTGTTTATTCTTGACACATTTTGTTCCAAAATTATCTATGAACCTACTTTCTATTGGCCAATTGTGCGACCTTGGTTTTGACATTTCCTTCTCACATAAGGATGTTGTTGTGTAGGATTCACTAACCAAAAGTATTGTTGGGACAGGCTGTATAGTTGGATGGTCATTTGAGCTTGCATCTATGTATCTCTCACATGGTCTGTCTTCAGTTGCTGTGGTTAAATCTGATTCAAAATCTCTTAGTGATTGGCATCCTCATTTGGGCCATGCTGCCAAACCTAAACTTAAAACTTTAGCATCTAGTGAAAAATTAGATAAAGTTGTTTTAAATGATTTTGAGTGTCTTACTTGTCAACTTAGCAAACAACCAGTTTTTCCTTTTCATAAAAGTAATTCTTTTGCTTATGCACCATTTGATCTTATTCATTCTGACATATGGAGACCATCTACTATTCCTTCAATGGGAGGATCTCGCTATTTTATTATATTTATTGATGATTTTTTTTTATTTACTTGGATTTATTTAATGCATAACATGTCTAAACTGGTTAATATTTATAGTGATTTTTCTACTATGGTCAAAACATAATTTTTTTATAACATTAAAGTTTTCATATCTGATAATGCACTTGAGTACAAACAATCTGTAATGTTTGATATTCTTAAATGGGATAGTAATATTTCTCACTCTTCATGTCCTGACTTTAATCATGAAAATTTATTTTTCACTAATCTCGATGTTAAATTATTCTCTAATCATAATGAAGAGACTATAGTCACTGAAACTCAAATAACTACTACTACAGCTTCTTATGATGATTCTGGATAGTCCAATTGAATCTCCTGATTAGCCCCTTATTATATGTATAATCTCATCTAGTTCCTATTTTTCTGATCGTTATTTTATCCGAAATAGAACTCAAAACGTTAAGCTTGATGGTTTTCATATTTATTCTGCCTTTGTCATCCTTCATGAACCCTACTCTTTCAATGAAGCCTCTTCTAACTCTCTGTAGCAGCTAGTTCTTATTTTTTTAATCGTTATCCTATCTAAAATAGAACTCAAAATGTTAGGCTTAATGATTTTTATGTTTATTCTACCCTTGCCATCCTTCACGAACCCTACTCTTTCCATGTAGCCTCTTCTAACCCTCTGTGGTAGCATGCAATGAAAGAAGAACTTGATGTTTTAGAGAAAAATAAAACTTGGGACTTGGTTGACTTGCCTCAAAGAAAAACTATAGTTGGGTACAAATGGGTGTATAAGATCAAGACCAAATTTGATGGAATTATTGGATGCTATAAAGCCCGCTTGGTAGCAAAGGGATTTACTTAGAAGTATGGTGTAAATTATGAGGAGACTTTTATTTTTGTGGTATGTAAGCCACTATGAGAGCTCTCATTGCGGTTGCTGCAGTTCACTAATGGTCTCTTTTTTATATAGATGTTAAAAATATGTTTCTTAATGATGATCTTGAAGAAGAGATTTATATGCAGCCATCGTCTGGATTGGATCATTCTTTTAATAAAGCCTGCAAACTTCGGAAGGCTTTATATGGGCTCAAGTAAGCTCCTCATGCATGGTTTTCAAAATTCAGCACTACTATTCAGAATCTTGGGTTTTCTTTGAGTCCACATGATTTTGCCTTATTTCTCAGAAAATCAAATCAAGACACCATTATCTTGCCATTTTATATAGATGGCATATAATCACTGGTGATGATCTTACTGGGATTCGTAAGTTGAAGTGCTCTCTTAGCCAATATATAGTTTGAGATGAAAGATTGGATCCTTTAAGCTACTTTTTAGGTCTTGAGGTAACCACATCATTCGATGGCTATTATTTTTCTCAAGCCAAATATGCCTATGATCTTTTATCTCGAGCTGAGATGTTTAATAGTAAGATTGTTGATACACCATTGGAATCAAATACTAAACTTCGACCAACGGATGGAGAACTTCTTTACGATGCTACTCTTTATCGATAATTGATTGGCACTCTTATCTATCTTACAGTCATTTGGTCTGATATATTATATGCTGTTCATATTGTTAGTCAATTTATGACTGCACCTCATTCAGTTCATTATGCTACAGTTCTATACATATTAAGATATATCAAAGGCATAATCTTCTATGGACTTCACTTTTCCTCTCAGTCCTCTTTATGTCTTCGTGCATATTCAATGCTGATTCAGCTGGTGATTTAACTGATTGATGGTCTATAATTGGATATTGCTTCTTGCTTGGTGATTCTCTTATTTCTTGACATAGTAAGAAGCAAATAGTTATTGCTCGATCCAGTACTGAAGTAGAGTATCATGCTCTTATATGAAAAATTTATAATAATTCAATTTAATTACAATGAAAAAAATAAATAGATAAGTGCACATGAGGAAAAGAGAGTACCTTTTTTCTCCTTCTTCTTCCATCTGTTAATTAAATAGAGAGACACTAAGAAGGTTTCTTAGAGAAAAGTGAGGAGAGAGATGCAACATTAAGTTCTAGCTTCACCCTTCTCCAGAAACACCTTTTCATTCCGTGGGGGTGATATTTAAAGTTTGCTATGTTAATTTGAGCATGATGCCATCAAAGCATCCAAAATGGAAGTAAAAGGGGAAAAACTATAAAGAAAAATAATAAAAGAGAAAGAAATAAAGAGCCAAGGAATAAAAATTATGTCCTCCACCAGATCTCTCATTATTTCTATTGTTAGTTACCTTTTATCTATTCTTGGCTAGGGTTAGATTTTTTCTATGTGATTACCCAATTCAAATAGCTCAGCTATCCGATTAAACAACATTTAAGTTTTATGTGCTGATATGATTAACAATAGGCTAAATTACATTATATCTTAAATAAAAACACCTATAAACTTTTCTTATATGGAAGATAAGTAGGCTCTCTAACAAGTAAGAATAGTGAATTTTTATTAACCATAAAATGCTATCTAATTTGCCTCTAGATGTATTCTTTGTCGTTAAGAATGATGCATATCTTTTACATCTAAAAGTAGATAGACATCTCAAAGCTACTCATTCTCTGAGAAATACCTTTACTTCTTATTTCACAAACCTCTAATAGTTTTTAGGGATAGATCAAGCTATTATTAATAGATTTGGGGCATTATAAAACAACAGATATATCTAACCTAGTACTAGCCAAATTGATCTTATTTATTTGAGTCAGGTTTAGATAAACAGGCCTTTTTTTTATTAGATCTTTCAATGTAAATTTCTTTTTCGTCTCTTGTATGGCATCAATTTTTTCTTATTTTCTATAGAATAAAATCATAAAAATTGAGATAAAACATTTGTTGCTATTATTTTTATTCTCTATTTTTTAAAAGTTATTTTCATTATTTCTAGCAAAATGAAAGCAAAAAATCATTACTTTTAATATTTTAAAATAATAAATTTATTTTTTTCTATTATAACTCAATGCTACCTCCACCGCCACCATAGTCATCACTTTCATTGCCACTACCTCCAACCTCATTGATGTTATTATCTTTATTACACCATAATCATCATCCTACCTCCATCATATCATCGACAGCTCTTGCCACCATCATTGTTACTGTCACCTTCCATCATTACCATTATTATTATCTTTACTATGTGGTAGGCACCTCCACCATCCTTATCGTTACCACTATCTCTACCAAACCATCATTGCTATTGCCTAGATATGGAGCCCAAGAGAGAGGGTGAATTGGATCTTTTTAAAATTTTAAAAATTAGTACACTAAAATAATGTACTAAAGTATTTGAGTAGAGAGAGTTGATTTTCAATAAAAATAAATTCAAACATAAATGATAAAATTGCAAGTATAAGTCACAAAGAACAAGTAAAGAGAGGCAAGCACAACAAACACAGAATTTATAGTGGTTCGGTGCCAACCTGCTACCTACATCCACTCTCCAAGTTTCTACTTGAAAATTCAATCTACTAAACGGATTTTAAGGATTACACCACGTTGGACACCTCCGACCCTTGCTATCTAAGTAAGACACTTATTTTTCAGATACAAGTCAATTTTCAATAATTCGATTCAGAGTTCGGATCAATCCAATCGAGTTTTGGAATCCCCCAAGACTCAAAAACCTAAAAATAATATGAGAAAAATAAGGTACAGAAAATTTAACATACTATCCTCTTAAATAAACACAATAAACATAATAGAAATATAATACTCAAGGAGAAAAAGTTTTTGCTGAATACCCTTAATGAATTTCACACTTGATTGCTGCTGGAGAGTGGTTGGTGAAGTAATTAAATGCCTCTATTTCTCTCTTTAGAGCTGATAGAGCTTTTCTCGGATTTGAACTTGAATGCTTGTTTAAACTTATGATTTCTCACTTCAAGAGAGCATTTATAGTCACCGTTTATCCTTAAAAATATCTTAGAGTTGGTTTAGAGCTGTTGGAGAGTGTTTAATATGTATTAAATGTATCAAAAATGGAATAAAATCTAGCCATTATGAACTCATCCAGAATGGATCGTCCCAGGTGGATCGTCCCACTATGATTGAAAAGTCCCATGGGATGCCTCATTTGGCCAGTCTAAAAATCAAACTTTCTGTTTTGGTCTCAGAATCTCAAGGATCATCCCAGGTGGGTCATCCTACTGTATGGGTCATCCCAAGTGGGTCATCTCACTAAGTGTCATGAGCCAAAAAGAAGCGTGTCGGCTACTCAGTGAAAATGGATGATCCAAATGGGTCGCTCCATATTGTTGCAACCCAATTTTTCATGTATTTAAGGTTCAAAACTTATCAGAATACTTTTAAATACTCTCACATGGATTCAAATCAATTTGACACTCTCAAAAGACTTCGAAAACTTCTCCAACTTGCAAAAACTTCAATTTTGATATACTTAATAAAGTTTTTCAAATCTAATCTTTTGGACTATCTGAAACATCACAAAAATATTCTCTAAAGATAAAAAACTCATTAGTAGTCTCCTCAAATGGTTTGCGATAATCAAAATCAATTTTTAGAGCAACAATCTCTCTTTTTTTGATGATGACAAAATATTTGAGTGTTCATAAGATAATTCCATAAAGCTTAAAGGATTTGAGTTTGTGGAGCACTTGTAGGAATATGCCAAAGATTAAATATGGAGAATCATAAGATACATATTTTCAACAATTTTAGTATTTCAATTCATTTTGCTGAAACTCATTTGTGAAGGTATCAGAGTTTTTCTAAGGATTGTTCTTAGTTAGTTAAAATCCTCTCCTTTCTTGTATGTAATAGATAAAATAATTATTTTGATTATTTTGAAAAAGATCTCTCCTTTTTTTATATAAAGAGTGTTCAATTTGTAAAATATTTTTTTTATTGAAGCAGAGTTGGTTTATAAAAAAATTTTATTCTTTTCTTTCTTATTTTTAATATCAGAGCAATAAATGTGAAAGAAATATTTCTTTTCTTTTTTTTCATTTTGATATCAAAGCAAGGATGAAACCAAGAATTAAAAGAGAAGAATTTGGAGCATTTGTAAAATTAAAAATGAATGTATCGAGGTATTTTGGTATTCATATAAAAATAAAATTATCAAAAATACTAGAGCACTCAAGAAAAATAGATGTATCAGAGTAATTTTTCAAATAGTATCAAAATGAGAATAAAAATAGATGTATCAAAATAAAAAATAGGCATATCAGAGGCGTATCAGTGCAAAATACTGTATCAGAGTAAAAAATTTAGAAGAATATGTAAATTTAAAAAATTCAGATAGACAATACACTACTTTCTCCATTATGATACCATTCTCTCCCTTTTTGATATCATCAAAAAAAATAGACTAAAGGGAGTAAGATTTTTCATGGTTGCACATATTAGGTATAATGTAATAGTGCATTCATCAAGTATAATAGGCATTCATCCATTCATACATCCAAAAAAAATGAGCCAAATAAAACGATAATAACCTCATTCATTAACACCAAAAAGAGAGATTACAAAAGTCATAATGAGCATAAAGCTCTCATACATCTAATATATAAAATATAACTAAGTAACCTAATATAAAATGATGAAATCAGTGAGACTGGACATCAAGCACGAGATCAAGATAGGTGAGACATGATCAGTCTCATCCTCGATCGAAAGGTCTGGTCCGAGAGGAAGATATTAGAGGATGGAAAGCAATGGGCTGAACAAAGACTGGCTCACTAGATGCAGAGGGCCTAGACTGAAGCTGAGTACTAATGGCATCAAGCTGGGACAAGATCTCCCTCACTGTAAGTCGAAGTCCATCTAGATCAGCAGATACGAAGTCTCTGGAGTCTCTGATGTCTGTCCAAATTAGCTCAAAAGAAGAATGAAGCTGGTTATGGAGTTTCTCTATCTCTTGAGTTAGGTAACCATCTGCAGTGTAGAAGAAGTCGATGTGCCCACTCCAGCAGAGAAAGAGACTACAATCCATCTAACCTCCCTTTCTATCGAAAATCCTGCTACTGAATTTGAGAAGGAAGCTCTCCACACCCTCCAATCTAATACTCAAGTCAGACAGGAGTTCCATCAAAGAGGAAATGTGTGGCACAATGGACAAATACAAGGATGGAACAGAGAAGTCACTTGAAGGAGTTGGGTGAAACTGCTGTGGCTGCTATGGCTGCTGCTGTGCCTGCTGCTGCTGTACCTGCTGTAGAATTTGCTATTGGAACTGATGAGACTGCTGAAGAAGCTGATCCTGAAATCGCTGCAGCTGAACAGATAAAATCTCTACCACTCTCTCAGCTAGCTATCCCATATCAACTCCTCCAAGCTAAAAGTAGGTACGGTATGGCTCAATGGGGATACTCTGACTGAGGGTCCTGCCTCAGACTCTAAAACATGGTGATCAACTGGACTCAGCTTGGGCACAGGAGAAAATAGACCCTCCCTCTCAGCATGCTCCTCCTCCTCAACTGCAGCTGCACGGCCCTTAGCCCAACGGCCATCAACTCTGACAAACCTCATGCATCGAAAAGAGTGGTTGTTGTAAGTGTTGGTGTATGATAGTCTACAAACAACCTCTCTCTCAAAACTCACTCCAGACTCCCTAACATCACAGTGAGAGCCATGCCATATGGCAAGAGAGCCTTGGATCTATTCAAGGCCTCCTTCATGGCATCGATCATCAAGAAAGATAGGTTCAGGGGAGTCTCAAAAACTACATGGACAAATATCTCTAACAGTCATCAAATCATATCTTCTCCATTTGGGAAAGAAAATCTTAGACACCATGTGGTGGAGCAGCCTCATCTCCACACTCAGATCCTTGGCTTTAATTTTCAGAAATCCTTCTACATCTTCTCTCTCAAGAAT
The DNA here is from genome assembly GCF_000442705.2 of Elaeis guineensis. Classification (NCBI taxonomy): domain Eukaryota; kingdom Viridiplantae; phylum Streptophyta; class Magnoliopsida; order Arecales; family Arecaceae; genus Elaeis; species Elaeis guineensis. Next base: position 120,832,101 of record NC_025998.2, on the reverse strand, counting down.
AGTTCTAAGTCTAATTTTCTTTTTGGATAGCTTATCTAGGCAACTACCCTCATAAGATATTTGAAGAAATCTACCTAGCCTAGGTGCATTTAAAATGATTTAGACTCCCTTCATAGTAGACCTCAAAACACCATCAGAGAAAATCAAATTTGAATAAAACTCTTTGACCAAATCAATATATACCGGTTCAGACAAACTTAAGAAAGACTTCCACCCTTGCTTAATTAGTTTTTCTCCAATAGAAAAACCATCATGCCTCAAAAATTTGAAGTCTATATTTCTATCCAAAGCAACCTTCCTTGCAGATAGGGGAATCTTACTTGGAGTGACCGGTGGAGATGCTTGGGTCGGCTCATGTGTTGCCTTGTTCCTCCTTTCCTCTGCCTCCAAGGATCTAACTAACTTTCTTCTTTGTGGCATTCTCAATTTGGGGGCCATGTCCCAAGAAGAGGATGGATAATGGTCAAGAGGGTGGAGAAGGATATGGATTGAAGTGAAACTAAGAGGAGAAGATGATTTTGGAGAGTTCCTCATGGATTCTGTGGGTTAGGGTTTGGAATTTGGAGAAATCAAGAGAGTTAGCTGCGAGATCAAAAAAATTTGAGGAGAGTGATCCACAATTTTATGGGATTTTGAGATTTTTGAGAGATCTAGAATGAGATTTCTAGGTTTGAGACGAGAGGGAGATGAAGAGTTTTGAGATTTGAGATGCCCCAGAGGCTCTTTTAATGGAACAGGATTTGGAGTGGCTCACATAAAAATCATTTGCCCAATCAATTGGGATGTGCCACATGGATCGTCCCATCCAGAAAAAGTTTAGGTGATGAGAGAAGATTTAAAAATAAAAAAAAAAATTTAAAAAAAAAATTAAAATTGATCATATCAAGTTGAGATGATCATGAGAAGTCCAGATAAATTTTGATATGATTTTTGATTCAGTATTTCAATGAAAAAAAATACGGGAAGGTATCTGAATAGCACTGATGATTTTTGATTGCCTTGAAAAAATCTCAAGAAAAGATAGATGGCTCCCAAAATTAAGATAATGATGTCAAAAAATTTTAAAAAAATTTTGAGAGTGAAGTTATGATTGAAATTCAAGCAGAAGGGTGTAAGATGTCCAATTCTCTTCTAATTTCATAAAATTTATTTTCATTAAGTGCTTTGATGAAAATGTCAGCTAATTGATTTTCAGTATTTATGTATTCAAGTGTTATGTCATTATTTTGAATATGTTCTCTTATGAAATGATGTCTAATTTCAATGTGTTTTGACCTTGAGTGTTGAATTATATTTTTGGTCAAATTGATGGTACTAGTATTATCATATTTTATGAAGATATTTTTAAGTTCAATACCAAAATCTATGAGTTGTTGCTTAATCCACAGGATTTGAGCACAGCAACTTCCAGTTGTAATGCATTCGGCGTTGGCCGTAGACAATGTCACTGAATTTTGCTTCTTGCTGAACCAAGAGATTAAGTTTACTCCTAGAAATTGGCAAATTTCACTAGTACTTTTCTTATCTAGTTTACATCGAGCAAAGTCTACATCTGAATAACCTATTAAGTCCATAGAAGATTATTTTGAAATTAAAGACTTTGGTTTTGTATTCCTTTTGAATATCTAAAAATTTTCTTAATAGCATTTAAGTGAGATTTTTTAGGATTAGATTGATATCTAACACACATGCATACAGTAAATATTATATCAGGTCTACTAGTAGTAAGATATAATAAAGAGCCTATCATGTCTCTATAGAGCTTTGAATCAATATTTTTATCATGCTCATCTTTTTCTAATTTATAGGAAGGGGTCATAGATGTATTTTCAATTTTTGAGCTCTCCATTCCAAATTTTTTTAATAGTTCTCTTGTGTACTTACTTTGGTTGATCGAGATTCCTTCCTTCATTTGTTTAATCTGAAGTTCGAGGAAGAAATTAAGTTCTTCCATCATGCTCATCTCAAACTCCCCCTGCATGAGTTTTGACAAACTCTTGGCACAAATCTTCATTAGTAGATCCAAATATAATGTCATCAACATATATCTGTATAACTAAAATTTTTTTATCTTTTCTTTTTATAAAAAGAGTAATATCAACTTTTCCTCTTGAAAAATTATTTTCTAACAAAAACTTATTTAATCTTTCATACCATGCCCTAGGAGCCTGTTTTAATCCATACAATACTTTGTTTAACTTAAATACATGATCTAAAAATTTATGACTTTCAAAACCTGAAGGTTGTTCTACATATACTTCTTCAGTAATATAACCATTTAGAAAAGTACTTTTAACATCCATTTGAAATAATTTAAAGTTCATAAAACAAGCAAAAGTAAGTAGCATTCTTATGGCTTTAAGTCTAGCAACAGGAGTAAATATTTCATCAAAATTAATTTCTTCTTGTTAATTGTATCCTTTAGCAACTAATCTTACTTTATTGTTTATTACATTTCTATCTTCATCTAATTTGTTCCTATATACCCATTTAGTTCCTATTATGGGATGATTTTTAGGTCTAGCAACTAGTGTCCATACATTGTTTCTTTCAAATTGGTTTAGCTCTTCTTGCATGGTAATTATCCAGTTATGGTCCTTTTCAGCTTCATCTATTGTTTTAGGTTCTAGATGTGAAATAAAAATTACATAATTACAAACATCTCTAAGTGAGGATCTAGTTCTTACTCCTTGTATCGGATCATCAATTATTAATTCTTTAAGATGATTGTGGACATATCTCCATTTTCTTGGAAGATTATCTGTGTCTTGAGATTATTCTTGAATGTTCTGATCATTGATGCTTTCATCCTCATACTTTTCATCCAATTGATCTTTGTTTTGCTTATTTGAGTCATTGAGGGTGAGTTCTTTCATTCTATCTTCTATGATACCTGTATCATCAGCATTCTCTCTCTTCTTTGATGGAAGATCATTAGTTTCATAAAAAATAATATGAATTGACTCTTTCACTACTAGTGTTCTTTTATTGAATACTTTAAAAGCTTTGCTAGAAGTAGAATAGCTAAGAAGATAGCTTCATCAGATTTAGCATCAAATTTGCCTAAGCTATTTTTGTCATTATTCAAAACAAAACACCGACAACCAAAAATACGAAAATAACCTATATTAGGTTTTTTACCTTTCCATAATTTATAAGATATTTTCTTTAAAATAGGTCTTATTAAAGTATGATTTAAAATATAACATGCTGTGTTAATTGCCTCTATCCAAAAATATTTTGAGAGTTTACTTTTACATAGTATGGTACGGGCTATTTCTTTTAAGATTCTATTTTTTTTTTCAATAACTCTATTTTGTTGTGGTGTTCTAGGTACTGAAAAGTTATGATTTATACATTTTTCATTACAAAACTTTTCAAAATTTTTATTTTCAAATTCAGTGCCATGGTCACTTCGAATAAAAATAATTGGTAAACCTTTTTTATTCAAAATCTTTTGATAAAACTTAGAGAATACAGAAAATACTTTATCCTTAGAAGCTAAAAATAAAATCCAAGTAAAATATGAAAAATCATCAATAATTATAAAACCATATCTTTTTTCTCCTTGACTAGTTGTCTTTATAGGATCAAATAAATCTATATGTAAGAATTCTAGAGGTTTAGAAGTTAAAATAATATTTTTAGATTTAAAAAAATTCTTATTTGTTTACCTAATTGATATGCATCATAAATTTTATCTTTGTCAAAATTAATTTTTGATAAATTAAAAAATAAATCTTTTTTAATAATTTTAGAAAGTGTGTGCATACTAATATGTGCAAGCCTACGGTGTCAAAGTCAACTAGTCTCATTGATTTTAGCATTCATGATCACAAGACATTGCATATTTTGTAAGGATAGATCATCCAAATCAACTATGTATACATTGCCATGCCTATGTCCAATGAATCTAATGCTAACATCAGTGAGACTAGTTACAATGCACAAAGATGATTCAAAAGCTACTTTATAATTTTTATTACATAATTGACTAATATTTAAAAGATTATGCTTAAGATCATCTACAAGTAATACATTTTCAATACAAGTGGAGGGAGTGATACCAATGTTACCAATATCGATGGTCTTCCCTTTGCCATTATCTCCAAAGGTGATCATCCCTCCATTTTTGGCTTTCAATATGATGAATTGAAATTCATCACCAATCATTTATCTTGAGCATCCACTATCGAGATACCACTTTCATTTTGTTGCTTGGGATACAAGATACACCTGCACACATGAAATCAAGTTTTAACTTTAGGTACCCAAGCTAACTTGGATCCTTTGGGGTTAGTCATAATGGTTCCTTTTGGAATCCATATTTTCTTAATATTTCTAGTAATAAATTTATTTGATAAACATGAATAAGCTTTATGCCTTACCTTGTCACATCTAAAATAAGTAATATTTGACAGTTTTCTTGTAGATGTATTAACAAAAATATTTTTCAAAAATTTTTATTTTTTTAGAGTGTTATAGCCAAGTCTGACTTTATCATATACAACTTTTTGACTATCAATGATCATCTGAAGTTTGTTTGAACTTAATGTAAATCTGTCAACTATAGATTTTAACTTGGTTATCTCTTCCTTTAGTTTTTTATTTTCTTTTATAAGAGTTTCATTTTGACTAAAAAGTTCATCTTTTTCTTTTATTAGAGACTGATTCTTTAGTTCTAATTCTTCATTTTTTTTATCAACTTCTTCTTTTTCTTTAGCTAATACTTAATTTCTTGATTTTAGATTTTTATTTTTTGTTCCTAATTTTTTTAGGTCATTTAAAAGTTTATGAAAAGCTTCTAACAGTTTGTCAGAAGTAAATTCATTATGAGTTTCGGGTGTTACCTTATTATCATATACCATAAGGTACAGGTTGGCTTCTTCATGAGATTCTTCATCAGTGGTGGAGTCATCATTGTCGCTTTATGTAGCCATCATGACCTTCTTCTTCTTGAATTTCTTTTGGCCTTTCTTGAGTTGGAGGTATTCTGATCTGAAGTGGCCCGACTTCTTGCATTCATAGTAGATGATGGGCTGTTCTTTTTCTTTTTCTTTGCTCGACTTCTCTTTGACTGGTGGTCTTCTCTTGATCTCTTATCTTTTTCTCCTCATGAAGTATCTAAATTTTTTGATAATTCGGATCAAGTCCTCATCTTCCTCGCTATTGTCTGATTTTTTTGTATCTTCTTCTTCCTGAGCTATCGACTTGAGAGCTATGATCCTTTTTCTTCTGGTTTCCTCCTCAGTGTGCTGCTTCATGGTCAGTTCATGAGTTATGAAGGATCCAAGTAGCTCCTCCAATAGTAGAGTATTCAAATCATTGGCCTCTTGGATTGCAGTAACTTTTGTCTCCCATGATCTGGGTAAGGATCTAAGCACTTTTCTCATAAGATCACCGTTAAAATAATATTTATCAAGATTTTTTAAATTATTTATGATGTCAGTGAAATGAGTGAATATTTGAGTTATTGATTCTTCAGGTTTCATTTTAAACAGTTCATAGTTATGCATAAGCATATTAATCTTAGATTCTTTTATTTAGTTTGTACCTTCATGTATGACTTCTAATCTATCTCAAATCTCTTTAGTTAAGTTTCATGTGAAAATATGATTAAATTTATTAGCATTCAAACATGTGAAAATATGATTAAATTTATTAGCATTCAAAGTACAATATAAAATATTCATGGCTTTAGCATTGAGCTGAGCCATTTTCTTATCAAGTTCATCCCATTCACCTTCCGACTTAGGGAGAGACACACCATCAATCAATTTAATGGAGATATGTGGTCCATTTACTATGACACTCCACATATCATAGTCAACTACTTGAATGAAAATTTTTATTCGAGCTTTTCAATAGGTGTAGTTTGACCCATTAAAAAATGAAGGTCGGTTTGTGAATTGCCTCTTGACTAGGGATGTGTCAAATTGGACTATCATAGATCTTTAGCTCTTGATGGTTAAATCAAGCAAAAACTAGAGCATCATACTCTGATACCACTTGTTGCCCAGATATGGAGCCCAAGAGGGAGGGTAAATTAGGTCTTTTTAAAATTTTAGTGCACTAAAATAATGTGCTAAAGTGTTTGAGTGAAGAGAGTTGATTTTCAATAAAAATAAATTCAAACATAAATGATAAGATTACAAATATAAGATAAAAAGAACAAGTAAAGAGAGGCAAGCACAACAAACATAAAGAATTTATAGTGATTTGATGCCAACCTTGCACCTACATTCACTCCCCAAGTTTTTACTTAAAAATTCAATCTACTAAACGGATTTCAAGGATTATACCATGTCGGACACCTTCGATTCTTGCTATCCAAACAAGAATATTTATTTTTTGGGTACAAGCCAACCTTCAACAATCTGATTCCGGGTTTGGATCAATCCAACTGAGTTTTGGAATCTCTCAAAACTCAAAAACTCAAAAATAATATGAGAAAAATAGGGTACAGAAAATTTAGCACACTATCTCCTTAAATAAACATAATAAACATAGTAGAAATACAATACTTAAGAGAAAGAAGCTTTTGCTGAACACCTTTAATGAATTTCATACTTGATTGCTGCTGGAGAGTGGTTGGTGAAGTGATTAAATACTTCTATTTCTCTCTTTAGGGTTGATAGAGCTTTTCTCAAATTTGAACTTGAATGTTTACTTAAACTTATGATTTTTCACTTCAAGAGAGCATTTATAGTCACCATTTATCCTTGAGAATGTCTTAAAATTGATTTAGAGCCATTGAAGAGTGTTTAATACGTATTAAATATACCAAAAATGGGTTGAAAACTAGTCGTTACGAACTTGTTCAGAATGGGTCATCCCAGGTGGGTCGTCTCACTGTGACTGAGAAGTCTCATGGGATGCCTCATTTGGCCAGTCTGAAAATCAAACTTTTTATTTTGATCTCAGAGTCTCAAGGGTCATCTCACTGCATGAGTCGTCCCAAGTGGATTATCCCACTGCGTGCCATGAGCTAAAAAGAAGCATGCCATCTACTCAATAAAAAGGGATGACCCATATGGGTTGCCCCATATTGTTGCAATCTAATTTTTCATGCATTTAAGGTTTGAAACTTATCAAAATACTTTCAAATACTCTCACATGGATTCAAATCAATTTGACACTTTCAAAAGGTTTCAAAAACTTTTCTAACTTGCAGAAACTTCAATTTTAGCACACTTGATGAAGCTTTTCAAATCTAATCTTTTAGACATCTGAAATATCACAAAAATATTCTCTAAAGATAAGAAACTTTTTAGTAGTCTCCTTAAATAATTTGTGATCAACAAAATCAATTCTTAGAGCAACAATTGCTATCATATTTATCTTGCTACATTGTTAATGACCTCATCACCATTATCTCCGACGCCACCATCCTCACCACCTACGCCATATCATCACAATACTTATCATCAACACCATCAATATCTATACTACCTCTATTACTAATACCATTATTTCTGCCACTATTATCATATTTATATTTTTAAAATAATCTACTAAAATAAACATATATATTATTTATTTAAAATAAAATATAAAAGTAATTTTTTGTTAATATAAAAATAAATGTGATGCAAAACTACAATTATAGGTTTGAGCTTTAACTTATGTGATTCACCATAGTTAGTCCTAACTTTTAGATGACCTAACAACATATATAAGATTATTAAGAACAGTGCAACACTACATTTTAATTGTGATATTAACTTTTATGCTCGAACTTCTCTTCATCATATGTTGAGTATGATAGCTTGTTCTCATTTACTAAAATGGAGTTTGATTTGTAATCAATCTTGGCCAACAATCAAAAGAAAAGAATTTGATACAAATAAAAATATGCTTTCTTCCTATTAATCATACAGTAATACACTATTAGTTTATTCATGAGTTCACATATGAAATTAATTATTCATCATCTCCATAGCAGTAAGCAAGAAAGTTGAGGAACCTGTAGCTATCTATAACATAAGAATTAAAGTTTGCACTCTCTCTATTTGCGTTTTAATCTAGTCCTAAACAAATTTGTCCAACTTCCTAAAACACTCAAAATTAGGATATATTGTGTAGAATGAGGTGCTTGAGTGACTCCAAAATGAAGGAAGATATGGCGATGACACTCCCTTTAATAGCAATTTTCATAGCTATTTTTGGCAATGAAACCTTTCATATAACCATGTCCTTAGGAGGTATTTATAGGAGGCCTGTAGATTCTTGGTTCAAGACTTAGGAGGTTGTTCCAAAATGTTGGCTCAAGTAATTCTAATACTAAAATGATGCCCCAATCGTTAATCTTAAGAAATGAAGGCATATTTCAGCTCATTTTTATATATCATATTAAATGAATTTTAATAGAATATGTACCCAATTGCCTAAAGGAACTGTAACATACCAAACATCACCAATCATGTTAATGAGCACTAAAAGCCAACTTTCATATTGCTTAGTTGTTTCTCTGTATATATCCTCCAATAATAACCTAGTCCATATCTATATTTGGTCTACTTAACAATATATAGACCATGGCTCTATAAACAACTTTATAGCATGTCTCAAAGAAAACACTTCATAAGCATCCTTTGATCTATGACAAATGAGACATTGCCTTGGGCATGGTAATCTTCTTTGAAAAGTGTTGCAGCCTTACTCCGATCGGTAGTCGGTCAGAAGCCGACTAGGAGTTGCACCTCAAAACTGGTGGCAGGATCGCCGATGAATGAGATATTGTCGTCGGAGAAGATGCACGCAATCAAGGTCAAGATGAAAGGCGATGATAGAGCTTAGAGTGAGATGGTGCTGGGCTCTGCTCAATATCAAGGAAGGAAGATCTGCAAAACGAGTTCCACCGAGGTGGCTCCAACGAAGACCCTCCGATGCTTAAGTCAGTGGATGGCTTAAGAGAAAAGAGTAACAGAGTCTCTGAGTTTTGAGATTGTGCATCTATGCATACTTGAAGGGATCCCTGCTTATCTCTATTTATAGAGGGAGCAAAATGAATGATGAGAGAACAGGCGATCATGTCGATCATGTCCTATCATACGGTGTCTTATGATGCCATATGGGCATTTTTAAATGCCAACGACGAGCATGCCTTCTATTCGGCATGCTCATGATGGCAGATACTATTGGACGTGGGGCTTAATAAATGACTCTGGGAGTGCATTTAATGAGATCATAGTATTCCATCAAGGCATGCAGCTAGCCGATCAGGGTATGGTGCCTGAGTAACATGACCTTGATGTAGCCTATCAGAATCATACAATGGCTACATTCGGTGCTTAATTAGTCGGTAGAGGTCCATTTTGTCCAAGTCAGTAGGATGGAATTATCAAGCTGCCTCATCGTCGACTGACATAGTCGGCTGTTAACTGATCATTAAGTTGGTTATAGGCCAAGCAGTCGTGGGAGGCATATTTACTTTAGTCGAGATAGTGTCGACTAGGGGTGACCAATCTTCAACCGACTGGATGTCAGCAAAGGCACTCGACGTCCACCCAACTAGGAGAATTTTGTATATCCGAGTCAGATTGATTGTCGGTTAGTTGGTGCAGTTTTCTTAGTCGACTCAGAGATGAGAAGTTAGGGTAGTCAGCTAATTGACAGGAACCTATCCCAATACTTGCCTCCTAACTCCCAAGTTCGACTTAGCTACTAGTCAGACGAGAGAAGTTCATCTTTGGGCTGTCATGAGTTGCTCTAGTCGATTGCCACCTGACTGATGCTTCGTGGGCGGACCGTTGTCCTATCTTTTCATACAGTGGTGCCATCCTTTCACAGGTCGTGCAGTAATAAATACTGTGAAGCTTGAGATGATCTTCCATATAAATGATAGGAGATGGACTGATAAGATAATAATGAGCATGTTTATCCGAGTCGTCTACATGTCAATCGTTTATTGGTTTGATCTGTGATCACACGGATTGAGCTTACTCGGCAAGATCTGAATGGTAGTGCACTGAACGGACGCTAGGAGGACTGATCGAGATCGCCACCACATGTCATGATCTTTGGGTTAGGCATAGAACTCGATATCGATCCTAACTGTTGAGGGAACCTATATATAAGGATCGATCTTCTCCCATTTTTGGCTTCACTATTTCCACTCTACCTCAAGTCCACGCTGTTTTCTTTCTCTGTCAAGAGTCTAGCTATCGACGAGTTTCCACCTCTGACGTCAGTCTTCCACCATCGTCAGCCTTTGTCATCAGTTCTCCTCATTTTCTTAGAGGTTCTCTCCTTGGTCCTTCTTCTTTTGTCTTTTCCTTTTCTGTCCGATCCATTTCTTCTAGTAGAGAGTTCGGAGATGAGACTCCGATCGATGATTGGAGTTCTTAGGCTCCAACAACCCAGAGGACGATCGAGGAGATTACTCAGGATGAGCTCGATGGGATGCCTTCTCTGCAGGGTTTGTCAAATCCGAATGAGTCGGATGAACAGCCGAATGCTGAGAACATCTTCAAACCTCTCATGAAGAGATTTGAGCTGATTGAGTCAGTAGTTGACCGACTAGGGGAACATTATCATATCCCTAGTCAGTATCAATTGATGGCACCCGACGAAGGAGGTTGGGTCGTTCATCCTCTTGATTGCTATATTGCCATCTATAAGGAGTTTCTTCGATCATGATCGATTAGGGGGACATTATCATATCCCTAGTCGGTATCGATTGATGGCACCCGATGAAGGAGGTCGGGTTGTTCATCCTCTTGATGGCTATATTGCCATCTATAAGGAGTTTCTTCAATCAGAACTCTGATCCCCCCTTCATCCTTTTTTTGTCAATATTTTTGACCTGTACAAGGTCGCCTCCGCTCAACTTGCTCCCAATTCCAGTCGTATTCTTTCTTGTTTCGTTGTTCTCTATCATCTTGTTTGGGTTGAACATCGAGTCTCTCTATTTTGGGTCATTTTTATCCTAAAGAAACATCCCCGAGAGCAGGGGTGGTGGTTCTTCTATCTCCGACCTCGACCATAGCTTTTCAAGAAGCTCTCTTCTTCAATTCACGAGTGAAAAAGCAAGTTCTTCTATATTGCTGCTGACCACCTATGGGCTTCGATTGGACCTGGACAACTCCAAACCTTTCTCCGAATAGGAATGACATAGTCCTGAACGAGGATCGAGAGGCATACGAGAAGCTTTTTAAAGTCCAGATCTCTGCACATCAGGAGCTGCTTAAGGAGTAGTCCCTTTATAATGCTAAGATTAGTCCGACCAGTTATCTCGGTAGTTTTCTTTTCTGTAGACCCTTTTTGTGCTTTTTACTTTATTCATTGGCTAATCATTTTCATTTTTTGTTGCATTCACACAGGTATGCGGGTCACAGCGGGATCGTTGAAGGAGGTGGTCCGAAAGAAGAAAAATAAGGCAGTATTCAGGCCCGAGGGCCCATCTCGTCCATCGAAGAAGCCGAGAGAGGGATCTCTAGCTCGAGAGCCGAGAAGCACATAGCCGCCGTCGTCACCCCGAGCTCTGACGGTGCATTTATCTCCTCCACCTTTCATCGAGGTCGTAACAGTTGTGGCCTCTCCCTCTACCGACGATGTGGTAGTCATCGAAGTACCGACGAAGTTGGTGGAGGTAGTGCAAGCCCTTCCGATCTAAGCTAGGTCCAAAGAAAGTCGGGCAGCCAGTCGAGAAGCTACCGACAAAGGTGCCGATAGGGGTAAGGCACTGATGCTCCCTAGCTTCACCGTGGACTATGGTCTGGGCATGCCTTTCGAGGAGCTGACGGTCGCAATCGAGATGCACTTTAAAGCCATCGATCAAACGATCCAGAACCACCAACTCACTGGGGAGTTGGCGAAGATAGTGATGCTTCCCGCAGACTGGGAAGCCAAGAAAATGTGCCCAATCTCAGAGATTCAGTCGGACGCCAACATATCATTGATCGCACTACAATAGAATAGGATATTAGCGATGCAAAAATTCATCGCTAATACTAGATTTTAGTCGATAATAGTTATTAGCGACAAAATTATCGTCACTTATATTTCATCGTAAATAATGATGTCGTTGATAATTTTTTACGATGAAAAAAAATTTCATCACCAATAATAGATATTACCGACTAAAAATTTTCATCGTTAAAATTTTTTTTTTATAAATTATTCATAATAAAAAATTTTCATCATAAAAAAATAATTTATGATAAATTATTATGTCGCTAATAAAAAATAATTTAAAAAATTATTTATGATGAAATCTTTTATCACTATTAATTTAATTATAAATTTTTATAAAATTTAGATTTATAAAAAAATATTAGCGACGTAAAAGTTTCATCATAAATCCGATAATTATCGATGAAAATTTTATCACAAACAATTATTTATGATGAAATTATTTTCATCACTAATAATTTAATATAAAATTTTATTTTTTTTAAATTTATTAAAAAATTATTTACGATCAATTATTTTTATCGCTAATAGGTTTTTTGACGATCAAAATTTCATTGAAAATAATTTTATCACTAAAAATTTACACATAAATTTTTAAATAATTTATGAATATATATTTTTAATTTATATTTATAATATTTATAATTTATAATTTATAAAATTAAAATAAAAAATTCATACAATAAACTTATAAATAAATTTTATCATTTTATTATATTAAATTAAAATTATAAGAGATCTGAAATAAAAATAAAAAATAACATAAACAGGCTGTCAAGTGTCGGCATCTGCAGAAGGGGAATGGGCTGGGAGCGAAGTGCTCGAAAGAGCTCAGACCGACCTGCTGCTACCTCATTAGCTGCATCATCCACTCCATCTGCATCATCTACTCCATCATCTAAGTTTGGAGCAGCTGGTACTCGTCGACACATATAGTCAACTCATCAGCTTGCTGTCGATTCTCAGTAATCTGCCTCTGTATCCCCACCAGTCGAGCATCGCAGGTAGCATGAATATCAATCCTGGATGAGCATGAGGATGAGGGAGTACTGATCTCTTGCCCTAGATCTCTGACATAACAGGATCTCATACCAAGCACCTGATCATAGATCTCATCATCTGTGAGTGCGGTCGAGCTCTCAAAGATAGACTAGGATCTGATGTCTATCATACGATCCTAAAAATTAAAGTTAAAGTTATTTTAATTTTATACTAAAAATTAAACTATGAATAAAAAAAATAATTAAAAAAATTTATGAAAAGCTCATGGCTCCCCGTCGTCCACTCCCCTAACCATCGCTGGTGGGTCCGCTGGCAGATATCGATCCTACCAGAAAGCTCGCCACTCTCTGCATCTCTTTACAATTTGAGAATAATTAATTAAAATTTTTTTAAATAGTTAGAGAGTTAAAATATGCTAATTAGAAATTACTTATCATTTTCTCCATATGACGAGCGAACAACCTCGAACCTCCACAATACGACACGATCTTTCTCGCATGATTCACGATGTTCTGAGCACATCGTCTCTGTATAGTTAGCAATCAAATTAGTAGGTAACAAACTGAATTTAAGAATAAATGATTCAATCATTAAACTTAAAAAAAAAAGAAGTTTGGATGTGGAACCTGATATGCCGGATCCTCAGAATGCTAGCATATAAGAGCCCAATCATCCATAGTGATGCTGTTATACGACTGCTACCGTGTTGCCTCCACCCTATGGTCCTGCATCATATAGTACCAGTGCTGATGAATGCGATGGTGATACTCCTTCAAACACAAGCATAAATGAGCATCCATAGCTCGCCGCATACGATCCTTCTCAAAATTAACAATATCAAATACACTCTGTCAATAACAAATATTAGAAGAATACTGTGCTAATTAAATATTTACAGTATAGTTTATTTTACCTATAACTGAGTTTTGAGCCCGTATAATGTGACGCCAATCGAAAAATATCATGGGGGCATAGCTGTGGCATATGATGCCCAGCTCGATCTGTCATAGCTCGTACCATCTCCTAATGGGCCTGGTGTAGCCGGATGGTATCTTAATATGGAGACATTGTTCCGAATGCTTGCATCTCCAACGCTTTAGAGTGAAGTTCTTCAATGGACCTCACCCTCGTCTCACTATCGATGGAGACTGGTCTGAAATAATAATAAATAAATCATTTATAATGATAGCTATCCAAATAAAAAAATTTAAATTTTATTATATAAAAAGTATAATAATACCACTCGAACCCACCTCACTCAGATCTGCCTCACTAGGACCTGCCAGTGTAGGACTCTCTGACGACTCTGCTGGTGTGGCAGTGAAAATAGGTGAAGACACCTCAGCCTTATGGGTAGACTGCGAACATGAACGTCGTCATCTATCCTCTGATGCTATACCTATAATTTTTGACATATAAATGAATATAATATTAAATAATAATAGTAAAAAATAAATTATATTCTAATGAATAGAATTATATCGCATACCATTATTGCAAGAGAAGATTTAACAAAGAATATAGATCTACTCATCAATATTATCTTCCTTGATGTGTAGGTCCTCTTTCAAATCATAATAATCGACTAATGTATCATCTTCTATCTCATCATCATTGATGAACTGATCATCGTCTTTTGACTCATCAAGATTAAATACAAATCAGCTTCAACTTCATTGGATGACAGATCAGCCCTATTCAAAGGAGTTGTTACAAGTTCTTCATCAACAAGAAGCTCGGCTAATGTTTATTCTTTTTCTTGAAAAACTTCCTCTTCATGTAAATCTAAATTTTCATCCATCTCTAGTTGGGTTGGTATGTCATATACACATCAAGATGCTATTCTTTGTACGACATATCAATTACCTCAATACTTTAGATCCTTCAAATATATTATTTGTTTCACTTGAGTTGCTAATATATACGACTCATTCTGGTACCATGTTCATGCAAAATTTATACTAATAAAGTATGGATTGATATGAATATTGATCTTTTTATTGCTAATATCCCATCATTCATACTGAAACAAGAATACAAAATTACTGGACCCATACTTCAGTTCTATGATATATATTAGTACACCATAATATTCAATCTCTTCTTTTCCTTCATATCCTATCGTAACAATCCCACTATTTTGGATCCATCGTTGCATCTCAAGCTCTCTTGTGTGAAATCTCATTCCTCCAATAATACAGGATGCATAGTGGTTAACCCTTCGATCGAGACCGCATGCTAAATCATATAACTTATCGATCGCACCATCTTCTTTATTGAAATACTTATATATCATCTACACCATAACATAAAAATTATGTTGGTTCAAATAATTATTTTTATAATTATTAAAAATAATGTATTACTAGCACAACTTATAAGAACTCCAAATTATTTTGTAAATTTTTTCTTATATCGATCATCAGCATCCATATTATTCTCTTTGGATAGTATACTCTTATACTCACTGCAATAAATTATGATTTTTAATTTTACATCGATATGAAAAAATTATTTAGAATATTAAACAGTATGCTAAGATGGTACTTACTTAATAAAATTTTTAAAATTTTTATAATTATTTAGAATGTAGAAGTGTACCTTGGATAGCTCATTCACGTCCATAAATTTATATCTCCTTCCACCAATGGATCGAACCATTTGCTTAAATATGGACAGTGTCGGTTTATTGTCACTCCATTCATGGTCTGCGTTATGATCTATATGATTAAATCTTGTTTTGATATCATCAAGATACATCGAGCAGAATGTGACATACTCTATAGCTACATATGCTTCCACTATAGACCTTTCAGACCGTGCTTTATTGCACACATATTTTTTTAGGATACACAAAAATTTATAAATAAAAATAAATTTAAATTTTAAAAATATATTTATATCTTATAACTGATATGACAAAGTATATATAATTTCTTTACCTTTAAATAGGATACATCCATCGATAATGTATCGATCCAGCCATAAGAGTTTTTTTGAAAGATGAATAAATAGATGCACCATAACATCAAAAAATAATGGTGAAAATTTTTTTTCTAACTTATAAAGAATGAGCATGATATTCTTCTCAATCTTCTCAAGTAAGTTAATCTTCAATTTTTGGCAATATATTTCTCGAAAGAATACTTCCAACTCAATCAATGTAGTTAGAACATCACCATCCAAATAGCCACGCATGACTACAGAAAGCAAGCATTGCATCATCACATGGGAGTCAAAACTTTTTTTGCCATCGTTCTTAACGACACACCATGATAAGTTTGAAGCATAAGCATCAAAAAATTTTACGATTTTGAACCATTTACAGGAACTCTTTTTTTTCTCACCAAACAGCGAATAACATACAGATGGCATAAAAAATCTATCATGCTCACTACAACAAAACAGGATATTAGCGACAAAAAAAATTCATTGCTAATAGCCTATTTTCATTGCTAATAGTAATTAGCGATAAAAATTTTATCGTTAATATTTAGTCATCAATAATGCAATTGTTAATAATTTTTTATGATGAAAAAAATTTTCATCATAATTAATAAATATTATCGATAAAAAATTTTTATCATTAAAAAATTATTTTTTTGAAAACTATTTATGATAAAAAAATTTAGTCATAAAAAAAGATAATTTATGATGAAATTAATTATTTATGATGAATTTTATTTATCACTATTAATTTAATTAAAAAATTTTATGAAAATTAAATTTAAAAAAATATTAGCGATGTAAGCTTTTCATCATAAATATATCAATTTTTGATAAAAAATTTTATTGTTAATAAATATTAAATTAATAATGATGAAAATATTTTTATTACTATTAATTTAAATAAAAATTTTTATTAAAATCAAATTTAAAAAAAATTAGTGATATAAAATTTTCATCATAAATATGGTTATTTGCAATGAAAATATTTTTATCACTATTAATTTAATTAAAAATTTTTATAAAAATCAAATTTAAAAAAATATTAGTGACATAAATTTTTTTATCATAAATATAATTATTTATGATGCAAATATTTTTATTGCTATTAATTTAATTAAAATTTTTAATGAAAATAAAATTTTAAAAAATATTAACAATATAAATTTTATGTTACAAATATTTCAAATTTTGACGTATATTTTCATCATTATTAATTTAATATAAAATTTTAATATTTTAAATTGATTAAAAATATTTATTTGTCGATCAATTTTTCATCGTTAATATATTTTTTGACAACTAATATTTCATTAAAATAATTTCATCACTAATAATTTTTAGATATTTTTAAAAAAAATAATTTATGAATATATATATTTAATTTATATTTATAATATTTTTTATAAATTAAAAATAAAAAAATATAAATATAAAATTTATATAAAAATTTATTAATAAATTTTATTATTATATTATATTAAATTAAAATTATAGGAGGTCTAAAATAAAAATAAAAAGTTACACAAATAGACCGTCAAGTGTCGGCATCTGCAGAAGAGGAATGGACTGGAGATGAGGAGCACTCGGATGAGCTCGGATCGTCTGCTGCTACCTCATCAGCTGCATCATCTGCTCTATCTACATCATCCGCTCCATCATCTATATCTGGAGCCACTGGTACTCATCGACACGTATAGTCAACTCATCAGCTCGTTGCTCAGCCTGCCTTTGCACCTCCGCCAGTCGAGCATCGCTGATAGTATGGATGTCAGTCCTAGACGAGTGTGAGGATAAGGGAGTAGTGATCTCATGCCCTAGACCCCTAACATAACAGGGTCTCATACCAAGCATCTAATTACAGATCTCATCATCTGTGGGTACGATTGAGCCCTCAAAGGTAGGCTGGGATCTGATGTCTATCATACGATCCTGAAAATTAAAATTATAGCTATTTTAATTTTATACTGAAAATCAAATTATGAATGAAAAAAATAATTAAAAAAACTTACAAAGAGCTCTTGGCTTTCCGTCATCCACTCCCCTGACCGTCGCTGGTGGGTCTGCTGGTAGATATCGATCCTACCAAGAAACTCACCACTTTCAGCATCTCTCTATAATTTGAGAATAATTAATTAATTTTTTTTTAAAAATTAGAGAATTATATACTAATTAAAAATTACTTACCATCTACTCCATTTGACGAGTGAACGATCTCGAACCCCCTTAATGCGGTACGGTCTGTCTAGCACGGTGTTCTGGACACATCTTCTTTGTATAGTTAGTAGTCAAATTAATAGATAACAAACTAAATTTAAGAATAAATGATTCAATCATTAAACCCTAAAAAAAAAAATTTGGATGTATAACCTGATATGCCGGATCCTCGTAATACCGGCATATGACAGTCTAATCATCCATAGTGATGCTGTCATAGGGCTGCTATCACACTGCCTCCATCCCATGATCCTGCATCACAGGTATCAATGTTGATGGATGTGATGACGATACTCCTTAAAATGCAAAGATAAATGAGCATCCACAGCTCACCGCACACGATCCTCCTCAAAATCAATAATATCAAATACTCCTTGCCAATAACAAATATTAGAAGAATACCATGCTAATTAAATATTTACAGTATAATTTATTTTATCTGTCACTGAATGTAGAAAATCTCTCTTTGAGCCGGAACAACATGACACCAATCGAAAAATGTCAGGGGGCATACCTGTAGTATATGATGCCCAACTCGGTTTGCCATGGCTCGGACCATCTCCTAATGGGCCTGGTATAGTCGAATGGTATCTCGATACGGAGATGCTATCCCAGATGCTCGAGTCTCCAATGCTTTAGAGTGAGGTTCTTTGATGGACCTCACCCTTGTCTCACTATTGGTGGAGACTGGCCTGAAACAACAATAAATAAATCATTAGTATGATATCTATTCAAATAAAAAAAATTAAATTTTATTATATAAAAAGTATAATAATATCACTCGGATTCATCTCACTCAAACCTGTCTCATTGGGATTTGCCAGTGTAGGACCCTCTGGCGACGAAGCTAGTGCGACAGTGCAAATCGATGAAGGTGCCTCAGCCTCCAGGGTAAATAGCAAATGCGAACATCGTCATCTGTCTCCTGATGCCATACCTGCAATTCTTGATATATAAATGAATATAATATTGAATAATAATAATAATAAATAAATTATATTCTAATGAATAGAATTATATCGCATGCCATTATTCCTAAATATTTTTTTCACAAAATGAGCTCCGGACTTGGCCTCCCACGGCCCCCGCTCCCACGACGCCGGCACCGTCACACACCCCGCACCACTCAGACTCAACCCCTGCTCCCACGGTGTCGGTGCCATCACACACCCTGCACCACTCGAACTCAGCCCCTGTGACCCCCGCTCCCATAGCACCGGCACCGTCACACACCCTGCATTGTCCGGAGTTGACCCTCGTGACCCCTGCTTCCACGGCACCAGGGCCGTCACACACCCCATGTCGTCTGGACTCGACCCCCACGACCCCTGCTCCCGCAGTGCCACCGTCGTTACCCACCCCTCGTGAGCCACCCTCCGTGGTGTCGCTGCCCTCTCCAACCCCCCACGACCTGGATCTCAATCCGAATCGAAATTTCGACTCGGATCCCGACCTTGATCCAATTCGGATCGTGATCCAGATTTTATTTTTATTAATCAAATAATAAAATATTTGATTAGTATTTTATTATTTTATTATTTTATTATTTTATTATTTTATTATTTTATTATTTTTTTCTTTTTTCCCCTTGTTTCTCTCTTCCCTTCCTTCCCGCCGTCACCTCTCTGGCTGACCCCCTCCCCACCATCACCTCCCCGATCGACCCACTCTGTGGCCTCGTGGCACCGCCAACCCCCTCCCCACCCCGTTTCACCCCCGATTGCTGGCCGCCCCCTCCCCGGCCCTATCTTCGCCGGTCGACCCCCTCCCCGACCTTGTTTCGCCTCCGGCCGCCCCTCGACCCCCTCCCTGGCTCCGTGGTACGCCGGCTGCCCACGCCCCCCCCACAACCCCCTCCACCCCCTGATGGCCCGATCAACACAAAAAAAAAGGGTTGGAATCTTACCTCTCCGGTGGACAGCGGTGCAGACGGCAGATGGCGGTGGCGATAGTGGAGAGGGGCTCGCTGATGGGAAGAGAGGGGGGAGAGCACGGAGAGGGATAGGGAGAGGGAGAGGGAGAGAGGAGATGGAAGAGCTCAGGGAGAGCACGAAGAGGGAGAGAGGAGAGGGAAAGAGGAAAGGAGAGAGGAGAGAGGAGAGAGGGGAGGGGGGAGGGTTTCGCGCAAAGGGACATCGAATTGATATGCATTGATTGCAAAATTATTAGTGATAAAAATTTTTCTTACTAATATAATTATTAGTGACGAAAAATTATTTTCATCGTCAATAATTCTTGCCAAAAAAAAATTTTCCATTAAAAAATTTTTCTCTCTAAAAAAAATTATTTACGATGAAAAAAATTTCATCGTTAATAAAATTATTAGCAACAAAAATTTTATTTTCATCATCCATAATTTTCATCAAAAAATAAAAATTTTCTCACTAAATTTTTTTTTTGCTAAAAGAATTTTGTCCCAAAAATTATTAGCGATGAAAAAAATTCATCGTTAATAACTTTATTAGCAATAAAAAATTAATTTTCATCGTCAATAATTCTCACCAAAAAAAATTTTTTCACTAAAAAAATAAAAAATCATTTATGATGAAAAAGAGATATTTCATCATTAATAATATTATTATTAATAAAAATTTAATTTTCATCACCAATAATTTTTGTCAAAAATTTTTTTTTCACTAAAAAATTTTTTCTTTAAAAGAATTTCATCCAAAAAAATTAATTTTCTTTAATCTAAAAAATTTTTGATCTAAAAAAATTTTTCAAAATAATTTCATCAAAAAATTTAATTTTTATTAATAAAAAAAATTATATAAATAATTAATTTATATTTTTTTAAAAAAAAATTATGTATATAAAAAAGTAGCTTGGCTATCCTTTGTAATGCATGCTTTTGTGGATCTAAAACATGTTAAAGAGCCTAGTTGATCTTCATATAATTTTGTTAGGGTTGATCAATTAAGTGGCTTAAAACTTCAGTAATATTTTACATATGATTAGGAATTGTGGTCGACACAAGGATTTGTCATCCGATAGAATTTGATTTCTATCTTTACAGCCATACTGGTATAAAGGTAATATTTTTTTTGTATTTTTTTTATTATTTTACTTTTTTAGGTTAGGAGGGGCTAATCTCCACCTTTTTTATCCTATAATGATGAGTGGCAACTGGTGAACTGATTTTATAGGTAATCTTTTCGATTTTAGGTATTTGCATAATATAGTTTTATCTAATTTTTAAAATATTTTTTTATCAATTTATCTATATTTTATTTCATTCAGGAGACCAGCAGATCAATACATTATCATGTACTATTGGATGATAATTATTTTTCTGTTGATACATTATAGATGTTAACTAACAATCTTTATTACACGTAAGTTAAATTTTGATCGTGTTCTTATGTTTTGACAGATATCTTGTTTAGACCAATTTTTAGATGATCTGCTGGCCTTAGTTTCTAAATAGAGTCTATTCTTTCTGATGGAGGATCGACATCAATTGGTGGTTCCAGAGATCGGGCTGCTGTAGTGCATCATCTACCACAGATCAAGGACAGCATTCAAGAAATTATATTTTTCTGTTAAAGATGTCATAGGATTTTGTTGTCATAAAAGATTATTGGCCAAACTTTTTTGGGATGGTTTAGAAGTAAATGACATAATTTAGTCCATCGAACAGTTGATAAAGTTTTGTTCTTCATACAGTTGGAAGTTGATTTGCTCCTAGATTTTTTGAGATGATTTAATTTTTTGAGACGATTTGCTGGAAGTTGGAAGTTGATAAACTTCCTTGCATTTAATTTTTTGAGACGATTTACTCCTGAATCTTATAGACGATTAATTCGGTTGTGGGTGAAAAATTTTGTTGCATCATCCAACAAAGTCTGGATACTGGAAGAATGATTCTTTTTCAGTACCGAAAGTCATTTTCTTAAATTTTAATTTTTTAATTATTTTTATAATTTTTGTATTTTTTAAATTTCTTTTTTTTCGAAATATTGATGATAAAAAATTTTCATCATAAATAATTGACTATTTATGATAGAAAATAATTTTTTATCATAAATAATCTATAATTTTTATATTTTTTAAATTTTATTTTTTTGAAATATTAACGATGAAAATATTTTTATCGAGAATAATTGACTATTTATGATGAAAAATTATTTTTCATCGCTAACACTAAGTTATTTATGATGAAATATTTTTATCATAAATAATTCATAACTTTTATATTTTTAAAATTTTTTATTTTTTGAAAATATTAACGATGAAAATATTTTTATTTTTTGAAAATATTAACGATGAAAATATTTACAATGAAAATTATTTTTTATTACAAATACTAAATTATTTATGATGTATTATTTTCATCATAAATAATTTATAATTTTTATAATTTTTATTTTTTTCAAAATATTGATGATAAAAATATTTTTATCATAAATAATAGACTATTTATGATAAAAAATTATTTTTCATCACAAATACTAATTTATGATGTAATATTTCATCATAAATAATCTATAGTTTTTATATTTTTAAAATTTTTTATTTTTTTTAGAATATTGATAATAAAAATATTTATAGTAAATAATTGACTATTTATGATGAAATTTTTTTTCATCACAAATACTAAATTATTTATGATAAAATATTTTCATCATAAATAATTCATAATTTTTATATTTTTTAAATTTTTATTTTTTTAAAATATTGATGATGAAAGTATTTTCATCATAAATAATTGATTATTTATGATAAAAAATTATTTTTTATCACTAACACTAAGTTATTTATGATGCAATATTTTCATCACAAATAATCCATAATTTTTATATTTTTTAAATTTCTTATTTTTTATGAAAATATTGGTGATGAAAATATTTTCATCGTAAATAATGACTATTTATGATAAAAAATATTTTTTATCATAAATACTAAATTATTTATGATATATTATTTTCATTATAAATAATTCATAATTTTATTTTTTTTAATTTTTTATTTTTTTCAAAATATTGATGATGAAAATATTTTTATTGAAAATAATAGACTATTTATGATGGAAATTTATTTTTCATTGCAAACACTAAGTTATTTATGATGTAATATTTTCATTGTAAATAATTTATAATTTTTTTTAAATTTTTTTATTTTTTTAAAGTATTATTGATGAAAATTTTTAATCTTAAATAATTGACTATTTATGATGAAAAAAAATTTTCATCATAAATATTAAATTATTTATGATGAAATATTTTTGTCACAAATAATTCATAATTTTAATATTTTTTAAATTTCTCATTTTTTTTAAAATATTGATGATGAAATTTTTTTTATCATAAATAATTAATTATTTATGATAAAAAAATATTTTTTATTGCTAACACTAAGTTATTTATGATATAATAGTTTCATCATTAATTAACAATAATTTTTATATTTTTTAAATTTTTTATTTTTTATAGAAATATTGATGATGAAAATATTTTCATCATAAATAATGGCTATTTATGATGAAAATTAATTTTTATCATAAATACTCAATTATTTATGATATATTATTTTCATCACAAATAATTCATAATTTTTATATTTTTTAAATTTTTTATTTTTTGAATTAGTGATGATGAAAATATTTTTATCATCAATAATAGACTTTTTATGATGAAAAATTATTTTTTATCATAAATACTAAGTTATTTATGATGTAATATTTTTATCATAAATAATCTATAATTTTTTTATTTTTAAAATTTTTTTATTTTTTTCAAAATATTGATGATAAAATTTTTTTATTATAAATAGTTGATTATTTATGATAAAAAAATATTTTTTATCGTAAATACTAAGTTATTTATGATGTAATATTTTTATCGTAAATAATCTATAATTTTTATATTTTTTAAATTTTTTATTTTTTTTAAAATATTTTTTAAATGGTTCTTTCATGCATTTTCAAGGTGACACATTACATACAACTAGCATCACAGGCCATATATTGTAGGAAGTACTCAAATTGCTAAAGGGGTTAAATCCATCTGTCGCTAAACCAAGTCATATGTGGGTCACTCGCAAAGTATGGATGCTTTGCATCGAAATCTTTCCATACTATGGGGTCGATCGGATAGCTAAGTATGTTCTCCTCCAGAATCTGCTGCTCATGGTACCATCTTATTTCTTCAGCTATCTTTGTGGACGTATACAACCTTTGAAGTGTTGAAATTAATGAAAAATATCTCAAAATCTTTTGAGGTATCTTCTTTTCTTTTTTGTTATCGATTTTGTACCTAGACTCACCGCATTTCGGATATTTAGTTGTCTGTTCGTTATTCTTATAAAATAATATACAGTCATTTTTGCATGCATTTATAGGAATATAACCAAGTCCTAATTTACGCATGTATATTTTTACTTCAGAATATGATTTCGGAAGTCTCTCTCTATTGAGAAGAGCTGCTTTAATCAATATCAAATTTTGGTCAAATGACTTCTGACTCTATCGATTCATAATTTTAACATGAAGCAATTTTATTAAAAACTCTAACTTGGAGAACTTTGCACAATTTGGATAGAGTGGCTCTCGTGCATCCCTTACAAGCTTTGCAAACTATTCATAAGTCTCTTCTACCTCAAGATGGATATTGTGTTCATGATCAGAATTGCCTTCAGATGCACTAGTACTCATGCGTACATTTGAACAAATATCCTGATGTAAATTATCCAATAGTTTTCCTATACCATCATGTTTGATAGGTTCAGCAGCATCACTATCATCTTCAGTATCATTATTGTCATGCACAACTTTATTCGGATCATCCTCCCCATGCCATATCCAGTGAGTATACTTTTTGTCTATACCATAATGTAGCAGATGCTCCTCAATAAGTATTTTATGATGATATACCATATTGATACATCTCTTGCATGGATACTTTATCCAACTAGGACTGTTAGCATTATTTTTCTCCTAAATATATTTTTTTCCTAAATATTTTTTCTCTAACAATTTTTTTCTCCTAAATATATTTTATCCTAAATATTTTTTTCTTAAAAATTATCTTTTCCCTAAACGTCATCCACCCACGGTCTGACCAAACCCCCACGGCACCGTCGCCGTCACCCACCCACCGCCACCCACACTCGACCCCCGCAACCCGTGCTCTTGTGGCGTCGGTGCCGTCACCCACCCCACATCGCTCGAACTCAGCCCCTGCAATTCTCGCTCCTGCGGTGCTGCCGCCGTCACCCACCCCATGCTGCACGGACTCGGCCCCCACGACCCCCACTCCTGCGATGTTGCCGCCGTCACCCACCCCATGCTTCCCGGACTCGGATCCCGCAACCCCCAGTCCTACGGTGCCACCCCCCGTGGTGCCGCCACCCTCTCCAACCCCCCACGACCCCCGCTGCGCTCACCCACCTGCACCCCCTCTGTCGGTTACCCCTGTCGCCCTCACCGACCCCCCTCTATTGGTTCCCGCCACCGACCCCTTACCGCCCTCACCGACCCCCCACGACCTCCGCTCCCATGACATCGCCGCCCTCACCAACCCCCATGATGATTAAAGAGAGGGAGAGGGAAGCACCCTTACCTCCAGCGGATGGCAAGGCGGTGGTGGAGAATCTGACGGAAGCAATGGTGGAAGCCGGCGATGATGGAAGCTGACGGTAGAAGCCCGCGATGGTGGATCCCTGCAATGGTGGAAGCCCGCAATGGTGGAAGCCTACACTAGACGGCGATGGAGATGCAGTCATCGGTGGGAAGAGAAGGGGGAGAGCTCAAAGAGGGAGAGGGAGAGGGTTCCGCGGGGGGAGAGAGAGAAGGAAAGGAGGGAGAGCTCGAGAGGGATGTGACGTCGATTTGACCTATAATAAATAAACAACTATTAACGATGAAAATTTTCATCGCTAATACGCTTATTCATGACGGAAAAAAAATTCTCGTCATCAAAAAGCTCCACCAAAAATTTTTCACTAAAAAATTTTTTTTTCTAAAAAAAATTTGCCCAAAAAATTTACGAAATAAATTAGTGATGATAAAAATAAAAATATGCATTATTAATAATGGTATTAGCATTGGAAATATGATTTTCATTGCTAATAAATATCGCCCAAAAATTTTTTTTCCCTTTAATAATTTTTTTCTTCAAAAAAATTAAAAAAAATATTTTTAAAATGATTTTATCGATGAAATATTTTTTATCGCTAATAATTTTTTTTTCCATTAACAAATTTTTTCTTCATAAAAATTGATTAAAATAATATTTTTAAAATATGGTTTTTGATGAAAAATAAATTTATATCATAAATAAATTTTTTTAAAAAAAATTAAAGATTATTTGTGATAAAAATTTTATTTACATCATTAATAATTAGAAAAAATTTCTCTCCCAAATTTTTTTAGTCTAAAGAAATCTTCCCAATAATAATTTCATAAAAAAATTAATTTTATATTTTTTTCATTAAGAAAATTTTCCATTCAAAAAATTTAATAAAAATAACATTAAAAAATATTCATGATGAAAAATAAAATTAATTTTTTTAATCTAAAAAGTTTTTGGTTTAAAAAAATTTTCTAAAATAATTTTATCAAAAAAATTAATTTTTTATTAATCAAAAAATTTTTATAAGAATAGTTAATTTATGATTTTTTTTAATTTTTTTTTAAAAATTATATAAAAAATATAATTACAATAAAAAGTTTAATTTAAGTCGCTAATAATTGTTATAAGAATAGCTCTTCGGCTTCTGCAATAGAATGGACATTATGGGAGATCGATAGCTTTGAGGTATTTGATCTTCAAAGAGTTCGTCTTCTTTTTGGAGTCCTCATTTTGAAAGTCAAAGTATGACAATATCATGATGATTCTGAGATCGCGAGAGAAATCCATCAAGATTGAGATTTGGAAGATAGGGTAGAGACAGAAAGTTAGAGGTCCAGAAGCTCGTATATTGCATGTGAGGATTGAGCTTGAGAAATTCAAGAGAAATTATGTGAGCATCAAAGAGTAATTAATCAGAATCAAAGCAAACCTATGGGTAGTGCAAGTTGTGTTATAAAGCATAAGCTCATATTTATACTTTGCATTGTTAGGAAGATGAGTGCTCATATTGTTTGTCTTCTTTTAATTGAAACTCTTACAGAGATATATTTGGGCATCGATCGATATAGAAAGTGTGGTATCTTTTGAGATCATTGAAGTCATGCTAGAATGTACTACTTAACTATATAGTTTTTGCATGAAAGGAGGCTCCTTTCATACAGCTTAAGGCAGATACTCCATCAGAAAGATTTATTGATATCACTAGTAACAATTATAGTGATGAATAGATAAATTTTATGTCACAATAAACATATAGCTCATTTCATTCAAAAAGATCTATTCATTCTACTCTACGAATATCATTCACTTTCATATAATTTTTTCATACAAAAAATTCAATCTAGATCATAACTCACATTTGCTTCTTTACCATGTAAAAGGATAAAAGATGTATACAGCTGCTACAAAAAATAGATGTAGTTGCCTTACATAAAATTAAAAATTTAAATTTTATAATTTTTTTAAATTTTTAATTTTTTAAATATTGATGATGAAAATATTTTTATCATAAATAATTAAATATTTATAATATAATTTTTTTTCATCATCAATACCTAATTATTTATGATGAAAAATTTTTATCATAAATAATAAGTAACTTTTGATTTTTTTAATTTTTAATTTTTTTAAATATTGATGTGAAAATATTTTTATTATAAATAATTAGGTATTAATGATGAAATTTTTTTTCATCAAAATACTTGATTATTTATGATGGAAAATTTTCATCATAAATAATAAATATTTTTTAATTTTTTAATTTTTATAAACATTAGTAATGAAAATATTTTCATCATAAATAATTAAGTATTTATAATAAAATTTAATTATTTATGATGAAAAATTTTTATCATAAATAATTAGTAATTTTTAATTTTTTTTATTTTTTTAAATATTGATGATGATAATATTTGCATTGCAAATAAATTTATTGGTAATGAAAAAAAATTTTCATCATAAATATTTAATTATTTATGATGAAAATATTTTTATCACTAATATTTAGAATTTAAAATTAAAATAAATAATATATTATTTATAATAAAAATATTCATCATAAATAATAAGTATTTAAGATGAAAATTTATTCCATCGCTGATATATGACTATTTACGATGAAAAATTATTTTCATCATAAATAATAAATTATTTATGATGAATATTTTTTTCATCATAAATAGTATTATTAGCGATAAAAATATTTTCATCATAAATAATTCTATTGCAAAAAAACTATTTTCTTGTATTGTCGGGGTAAGTATTCGGATCTTCTTTATCTGGCCTTTTCTTTTCTTAGTCAAGTAGATAACTTAGTTATTCTTTTATATTGCAGATGATTCATGACATTACAATACTATCGAAAAGGTTGATCAAGTCTGCCCAGATCAACCATGAGTTGAAGGATCAGGCCCAGACTGCTCGTGCGTAGGTCGAAGTCTTCGATGAGCTCCTCCAAGCTATTGAGGAGTGAAAAAGAAAGAGTAGAGAGATCCAACTGAGATGGCCAATTTGGTGGCTCAACAGTAGAGCGACAAAGAGGAGTTCGAGAAGCTGAAGGCTGATTATCAAAAAGAGATGGAGTCAGTCGAGAGCACCCTCATCGAGGAGAAGGAGAGGGTATTGAAGGTGGAGAAGGCCGCCAAAGAAGTCGAGAAGATTATCATCGAACTCCAGGAAAAATTGACATCGATAGAAATTCGAACCCAGAAAGCTACTTCTCAGGCACTGATCGAGTTCCATGATCAAGTTTTGTGAGTCAAAAGAGTATGAAGATGAGCTCACCATTGCTAGTGTGGATGCATTCCAATTCAAATTCATGGAGTGTAAGAAGCAAATTCACCACCTTATGCCCAAGCTAGACTTGAGCTCCATTCAGCCCGACAAGGAGTCGGATGAGTCAGGCGATGAGGATGCAGAGGCCGAAGCGGATCGTCCCCAACCGAGCTCTTGAACAACTCTTATACTCTTTTCCTTTGTATTTGTAATAAATCTCTTTTTGGAAATGAAATGAAATATTTTTTTATGAATTGTCCAACCTCTTTTGTCTGTGTGCACTTCTTCTTTACTTTCTTGACAAGCTTCCCAAAATTGACTAAGTAATGAAGTCAGTAATAAAGTAAAATAGTTTGCAGGAAGTAGCTAACTGAGTAGGTTGTAGTTGAATTAATTGAACTTAAGAAAATTCTCTAGGTCACGTAATCAACTCTTGCAGGTGAACCCAGCTAGAGCGAAGTCGTAATCATAAATCATCCGCCATAGGTTGTCCCATTAAGTAGGAACTTGTAGGCAATTTTTAGGATCAATAGATCTTTGGCTGGTCGGTGTACAGCCAACTTAGCATAACTTATTTTCATCAGATTGTATGATGAACCGCAACTCTTATACTTGCAGCCCTTGGGCCGTTACGAGTATGGTGGCAGTTGTCGGACCGTACAGCTTCGGTAATTGGGTTTTAGCCAATTAACGTAATGATTTCGTCTGAGTCTCACGTTCAATCTGAAGTTGCAGTTTTTGGCGGGCACACTTATGATTGAGGGACCCACTTGCTTTATTAGTAGGGTATGAGCCGACTAGCACTTCATTGGGTATGAGCTGATGAGGAAGTGGTTGTATTGTAGTTTGTAGAAAATTTGAATTATAAAACACATATCTTGCAAGAAAAAAGACCCTTTTTTTTTGTTTGACAAAGATATTTTTATTGATAATACATTTATAGGTTTTCGGCGTTCCAAGCTTGAGGGATCTTGGTGCCATCCAAGTTCTCGATTTTATATGTCCCTAGTCATAGGATTGCCAAGACTTTGTAGGGACCTTCCCAATTCGGAGACTATTTTCCTTGCCCAGCGGGCTTGAAAATTTTCGTTCTCCTTAGGACTAAGTCTCATATTTAGAAGATCTTTGGCTTGACTCGGGAGTCATAATATCGTGCTATCCTTTGTTGGTAGGAGATCATTCTTAGTCAAGTTTTTTCTCAAATTTCTTTGAGTAAATCTAAGTCTGCTCGTCTCTTGTCCGAGTTAGTAGATTCATCGTAGTATTCCACTCGAGTCAAAGGTAGGCCGATTTCAATTGGAATCATGGCTTCGATTCCAAATGCCAACTTGAATGGAGTTTCTTCGATCGAAATCTGAGGAGTTATTCGATAAGATCATAAGACATTATGAAGCTCGTCGGCTTAGCTTCCTTTAGCTTGATCGATTCTGATCTTTAGACCTTGAAGAATCATTTTGTTGGTCACCTCAGCTTCTCATTGGATTGGGGATGCTCGATCAAAGTGAGCTTATGGATAATATGATACTTTGTACAGAACTCTTTGAATCTGGCATTGTTGAATTATCGATCATTATCGATGACGATTGTCCAGGACAGACCGAATTGGCAGATGATAGATTTTCATAGAAAGCTGATAGTCTTTTGTTCTGTTATTTATACCAATGGTTCAGCTTCGACCTACTTAGTAAAGTAGTCGACGGCCACCATGAAGAATTTTTTTTGTCCATTGGCAGGTAGGAATGGGTCGAGTAGGTCCACACCCATTTGATCAAATGGCCAGGATGCCGACATGGTCATAAGATGACTGGATGGGAGCCTCTGAATGCTGGCAAACCTTTGACACTGGTCGCACTTCTGCACCAAATCATACACATCTTTCTTCATGGTTGAACAGTAATATCTCTACCAGAGGATCTTATAGGACAGTGACTGGTCCCCCAAGTGGTTGCTGCAAATGCCTTTGTGCACCTCCGGGAGGGTGTAGTCGGCCTCTGAAGGTCGGAGACACTTGAGCAGGGGTAGAGATGCTGACCTTTTGTAGAGTTGATTATCAATGATTAGGTACTGAGTCACCAATCTTTTTACTTGATGCATGATCACTGTCGTAAGCGGTCAAGAATAAAAACCAACTCAAACTATATAGATAGGGTGAGTAGGAATCATTTCCACGGAGATCTAGGGTGATTATCTTTTTTTTTTTTAGAAGAGATAAAAAGTGAATTGGTTGTAGAAGGATTAACAAAAAATAGAATAGCAAAAAAAATCAACAGTGTAAATTAAATTATGAAAGAAAATAATTCAAAAAAATAACTCAAAAATTTTGAATCCACCATGCAAAGAGATTTATTTTTTTTTTTTTATGTTGTAATATTATTTCTTGTGATTAAGATATTAGCATAGCTTATCTCTAAGGGGTATAAACTGTATCAGTAGACTACAGCTCGTCCTGTTGGAGTATAAACTATCTAAATTTAATTACAAGATCTAAGATTTTAATCTAGCATACCACGATCTATCTCTTCAAAGCACGTATCGTATCCAGGGATCACGGCACGTCAATAGAGGGTATAGACCATGTAGGCTGGATCAATACCTTAAAAGAAAATAAAAAGATATGAAATAAAAGCATAATTTTATTATATAAAAATTAAATACAAAAAAATAAAATAAAAATCCATTTACAGGCTTCATCATATTTCTGGATTGAAGGGATTTAGCCATGCATCAAGCTCTCTAGCTCCATAATCTCCTAATATTTGATCCCTAAAACTTTTTGAATTTTTTCTCTATTTTTTCCTTGCTTTTTCTCTGATTTTTTTCTCCTCCCAAGCTTATTCCTGGACTTCCTATTTATAGGTAATTTTTTCATATTTTTCTGATCACAAAAGGAGTCCTAAAACCCTTAGAAAACGTATTAATCTTCTAAGAATTTTTCTGGCCGTCGGATCAAGCTTGGACCGCCCAGATTAGCTCAAAAATCAGAGTTATAATCCTTATCAGGGTCGAATCAAATGTCAGCCATTGGATCGCATGATGGATTGCTTCTGGGCCGTCGGATCGTGCAAAAGAGTCCTTAACACAGTCGGGAGCGATAATAGCTGTTGGATCGCATAATGGATTGCTTCTGGACCGTCGGATCGTGCAAAAGAGTCATATTCAAAGTCGGCAACGAGTATGAACCATCGGATCTGGGTCGGATTAAATCTCAGCCATTGGATCGCACCCAGGATCTTTCTCTCACTGTGAGCCACGCCTGTGGACCATGTAACTATTCCTATGGACCGCACCCTGGCTCTGTGGACCGACCAACCGGTCCACCGTACACCGGAGGTAATATTTTTTATTTTTTTAGAGATTTTAGCTCCATTTTTGCTCTAATTTTTACCTAAAAAATTAGAAAAAATATACATTAAATTTTTCAAAAATTTTTCTTCATTTTGGTGCTTAAATTGCTCAATTAAATTAACATCTATTTTTTTATAAATATATCTAATTTTATATTTTTTTCAAAATCACTTATTTTTCAAAAAAATTCAATAAATTTATGAAATTAGTGTTTTTAAGAAGATGTTAGCACCATAAATTATCAAAAATATCTTCAATAAATATAAAAATATATCACTTATCACACTCTCCAACTTAAACTTTGCTCGTCCTCGAGTAAAGAAAGAATTTAGATTTAAGTATCATTTAATTTAAAGTCTCAAATTTCACCAAATAATTTTAAAAAGGACACTGATGTTCAGTAGAGTGTAAATGAGGTATGTCATTGGGGTATTAATACTAGTCAATATAAGAGTTAAACTAAGAACACTAAATCTTTTCTGAACTTTTCTAAATTATCGCTACCTTCATCTCCAAATTATTAACCTTCATATGGACAAGTATATTGTTACTTCTGTCCTTCATTTATTGATTGATTTTTTTTTTCTTTTTAATATTGTACTGCTATTGAGTGTCTTAACCCTTTAAGCTTTCTGTTTGACCCATGTAGTGAGTTTTCAGTCAATGACTCCCAAATCAGATGGCTTTAGGGCACTAGGTATAAAATACCTCTTGAACCTACTTGCTCGAATCAAACAGACTATGAGTTAAAACTAGCTTTACAACAAAGTTTCTTTGCCTTCATACCTTTTGACGCGAAACTCAATGCTTGCTTAGGCAAAGAGGCCTGGTTACTCAGCATGAAGTACTTGAAATTTTTTTTTTTAATATATGAAGAAATATATAGTTACCCTACACAAGTCCATAAGAAGTAAACTCTTCTTTGATACTGGTAGAAAAATTTAGAATTGCTCAAAGAAAACTATTTAAGTTCCAAACTTAACTCTTTATTGAGTTTTCTTAATACTTGATCCCTCGATATCTCACAACTCTCTAGTCTGTACATCAATTTTTTTTTAAAATATGCTTGGTTTAACTCAATTCTTAAATGTAATCTGGTGCTTAAATGCTAAATACTAACTTACTTGAAGACTTTTAAAAATATATATATATATTTTTTTTTTTTTAAAAAAAATATTTTAAAAATATTTTTCTCCCCAACTTAATTGACATTGTCCTTAATGGAGTAGAAAAAATGAAAGGTACATAAAAAGAGAAAGAAAAAGGAGAGATGTCACCAGATCCAGAAGCTTTTTTCAAAATTGGTGCTTCTCCTATTTTAGCCAATATTGCCTTCAAATCCATACAAAGCAAGCCTTGATTAACCTGAACATAATGCAAAAGAAAGTAAAAGCAAAAACTTAAAATTGGGTTGCCTTCCAGAAAGCGCTAAGTTTTAAGTCTTCAGCCAGACTGAACCTGAGATACAGAATCAATTAGAATAAATGGGCTCATAGAGAACCATGGCCTCCTCCTCAATTTTAGTAGGCAATTCCAAGAATAGTTTCAATCATTGTCTATTTACTTTAAAAGTAGCACCATTGCTTGGGTTTTTAATTTCTACAGCTCCACGAGAAAAAACCTCTTTTATAATATAGGGCTCTGTCCATCTAGATCTAAGTTTTTTAGGAAATAAATGTAGCCTAGAGTTATACAAAAAAACTTTTTGACCAGATGAGAATGATTTTCTAAGGATTGCTCGATCATGAAACACCTTAGTTCGTTCTTTGTATATCTTAGCATTGTCGTATCCCTCATTCCTGATTTTCTTAAGTTCATCAATTTGTAACTTCCTATGTTGTCCAGCCTCATCTAGATCCATGTTTAGCTTTTTGATGGCCCACATAGCTCTATGTTCAAGCTCTACTGGCAAGTGACATGCTTTACCAAACACAAGCCTATAAGGAAACATTCCTAAGTTGGTTTTGAAGGCAGTGCGATATGCCCAAAGAACATCTACTAGCTTCAATGACCAATCTTTTCTATTGATGCTTACAGTCTTCTCTAGGATTTATTTGATTTGATGATTAGAAACTTCAACTTGTCCATTGGTCTGGGGGTGATAGGGTGTGGCCAATTTATGGGTGATGTTGTATTTCTTCATCAGGGTTGCAAAGGTTCGATTACAAAAATATGTTCCCTGATCACTTATAATGGCTCTAGGAATTCCAAAATGAGAGAGAATATTTTCTTTTAAAAATTTGATAACAATTTTGCTATCATTCGATCTACATGGCATAGCTTCTATCCATTTGGACACATAATCGACAGTCACTAAGATATATTCATTTTCGAAAGAATTTGAAAGTGGTCTCATGAAATTGATTCCCCATACATCAAAAATCTCAACAACTAAGATCGGATTTAATGGTATCATATCTATTTTTGTGATCCGTCCTACTTGTTGACATCTAGTGCAATTTTTATAGTACTCATGTGCATCTTTAAACAAATTGGGCCAGTAAAATCCACATTGAAGAATTTTTGCAGCAGTTTTTTTGGCTCCAAAGTGGCCACCACAGGTTTGGTCATGACAAAAAGACAAGATACTGTTGATCTCCTGGTCCGGGACACATCTTCTAATGATTTGATCAGGACATTCTTTAAACAGATATGGATCATCCCAAATAAAATACTTTACTTGGGCAAAGAATTTGTGTTTGTCCTGAGTATTCCAATAAGAAGGAATCCTACCAATGGCCAAGTAATTGACAATATCAGCGTACCATGGTTCTTTGGTCACGGACATGAGTTGTTCATCAGAAAAAGATTCTTCTATTGATGGTTCTTTAGAGGGTGCATCAGTCAATCAGGACAGGTGATCAGCCACTACATTTTTGGTTCTTTTCTTATCTCTGATTTCTAGATCAAATTTTTGAAGAAGTAAAATCCATCAGATCAAACGTGCTTTTGCATCTTTCTTTGTAAAGAGATGTCTAATGGCTGAGTGATCAGTGTATATAATGACATGTGACCCAACCAAATAAGATCTAAACTTTTCTAGAGCAAAGACAATAGCCAAAAACTCTTTTTCAGTGGTTGAATAGTTAAGCTGCGCATCATTAAGGGTTCTACTGGCATAATAAATAACTCGTGGCAGTTTATCAATTCTTTGTCCTAAAATAGCTCCAATGGCATGATCAGATGCATTATACATAAGTTCAAAGGGTTGAGTCCAATCAGGTGGATGAATGATGGGTGCAGATGTCAGTGCCTTTTTAAGATGCTCAAAAGACTCGAGGCACTCAGAAGTGAAATTAAATTTGATGTCTTTAGCAAGAAGATTAGTCAGTGGTCGAGCTATTTTACTAAAATTTTTGATGAACCTCCTATAGAAGCCAGCATATCCTAAGAATGAGTGAATTTCTTTGACTGATTTGGGTGGTGACAGATTTGCAATCAAATCTACTTTGGCTTTATCTACTTCAATTTCCTTCTTTGAGATAACATGGCCAAGTACTATGCTTTCTTTGACCATAAATTGATATTTTTTCCAATTAAGCACTAAGTGTTTCTCCTTACACCTTTCTAAGACTAATCTTAAGTGATGCAGACACTCAGAAAAGGTAGAGCCAAAGATGGAAAAATCATCCATGAATATTTCTAGAAATCTTTCAATCATATCAGAAAAGGTGCTGACCATGCACCTTTGAAAAGTAGATGGAGCATTACATAAACCAAAGGGCATACATCTATAGGCAAAAGTTCCAAATGGACAGGTAAATGTGATCTTCTCTTGATCCTCTGGTGCTATAGGAATCTGATTATAGCCAGAATATCCATCAAGAAAATAATAGAACTCATGTCCAGCTAACCTTTCCAACATTTGATCAATGAATGGTAGGGGAAAATGGTCCTTTCTTGTGGCCGCATTTAATTTTCTGTAATCAATACAAACTCTCCATCCAGTTTGGACTCTAGTCAGCACTAACTCATTTGCTTCATTTTGGATCACTGTTACCCCAGACTTTTTAGGCACTACTTGAATTGGGCTAACCCATGAACTATCTGAAATAGGATAGATAATTCTATTGTCTAGTAACTTGAGAATTTCTTTCTTCACTACCTCCTTCATAGCTGGGTTAAGTCTTCTTTGGGGATCTCTGATTGGCTTGGCTTCCTCCTCTAAATAAATTCAATGTTGGACAATTGAAGGATTGATCCCTTTGATGTCAGCCATGGTCCAGCCTATGGCTTCCTTATTTTCTTTGAGGATAGCTAAAAGTTTCTCTTCTTGAGTTTGATCTAGGTCTGATGCGATAATTACGGATAAGATTGCTGATGGACCTAGATATACGTATTTGAGATGCTGAGGGAGTATTTTGAGTTCTAGTTTAGGTGCTTCCTCAATCGATGGTTTGTGTATAGGTTCATCCATCCTCACAAGTGGTTCGACAGATGATTGTCATTGTGGATGAACTCTCTGATTACTAGATGGAGATATTTTATAAGCTATTTCAATTTTTTGATCTGATCAGAGATTACAGTCAAAATCTTCTTCTCCTAGGTCAATGGTCTCATAGATCTCATCCTGAATCAGATTTACATCAACGAATTAGTCCCTTTTTTTTTCAAGATTGAAAATATTAAGATCAATGGTCATATTTTCAAATGAGAGTTTCATGAGTCCATTGCGATAATTGATTAGGACGTTGGTGGTCGCTAAGAATGATCTTCCTAAGATTATTAGAATGTGACCTTTTGGATTAATCACTGGTTCAGTCTCGAGGATCACAAAATCTATAGGATAAATAAAATTACTTACCTTGATTAACACATCTTCCACAACTCCTTTGGGGACCCTCACTGATCGATCTGCCAATTGCAATGTAATTTCTATAGGCTTTAATTCTCCTATCCCCAATTTTTCATAGACTGAATACGGTAGGATATTCACACTAGCCCCTAAGTCTAATAAGGCCCTGTCAATGATGGTTTCTCCAATAACACAAGAGATTGTAGGAGACTCTGGATCTTTATACTTGACAGGCATGTGGCTTGATAGATATGAGCTTACATTAGCCGCCAAGAAGGCTTTCTTGAGAACGTCGGTGGTCTTCTTCTTTGTGCATAGGTCTTTGAGAAATTTGGCATATGTGGGAACTTGTTGGATCATATATAATAGAGGGATATTCACTTTAACTTGTTTAAACATCTCTAAGATTTGATCCATATGGGCTGAGTATTTGTTGGTCTTAAGTCTATTTGGAAAAGGAGCTACAGAATTGGTAGGTGATGTCTCGAATTGCTTAATCTCTGATGTGGATTCTTCCAGTGGCTTGGGTGGTTTGTTAATCTCTATTGACTCCTTAGACTTATCTGGATCCTCCAACTCGGTCTGATCAATTACTTGCTCATGAGGTGGTTTAGACAATGGTTCATTTTGATCTTCAGGTGCACTGACATGGTTGTCTACTTGTTTTCCAGACTTTAAAGTATGAATTGCATTTAATTGGTTGATCTGGGCTCCTTGTTATGGTCCTTGATTATTCTGGATCCTAGGATTAGCCTCGGATTGACTCGGTAGTTTACCTTTTTCTCTTTCACTTACAGCCGTGGCTAATTGACCTAATTGCATCTCTAAACGGGTAATAGCCTGGGTGTTGGAAGTTAGAAGCTGGCCTGTGGTCTGCATGAAGTTGTTTAGTGTAGTGTTGGTGCTAGCAGATGATTTTGCTAGGATTTTCAGACTCTTTTCTAGTGAGTTAAGCTTTTGATCATAGCTGAAACCTGATGGGGTATTTGATGATTAAGTGGGTCTGGGGTTGGGTTGAGTGAAAGCAGGTCTAATTGAGTTTGACCCTTGTGACCAAGAAAAATTGGGATGGTTCCTCCATCCTGGATTGTATGTTGGTGCGTAGGGATCATTTGTGGGTCTTTGATAGGCTGCGTTCACCTGTGCTACTTCGTTCTCGACTGGATCCATCAAAAAAGGACATCCTTCTATCGTGTGGTCTATAGCATTACATCCATTGCAAGTTGTTGTTGCAACTTGGTTCACTTGGGTATGTTCCTTGAGTTCTAGAGCCTCTATCCTACGGATCAAAGATGCGAATTTAGCCTCTTCAGCTAGGGAAGGTTGAACTTGATATACACCCCCTCTGGAAGGTGTGTATCTATTAGATTCTCTAGTAATCTCCCATTGTAGGCTCTTTTCTGCTAGGTCCTCTAGAAATTGTCAGGCTTCTATGGGTTCTTTATTCATGAATTGATCCTGACACATTGATTCTAACATGGTTCTTGAGTTTGGATCTAGTCTTTCATAAATAATTTGGCACAACCTCCAAGTTTCTATTCCATGATGTGGGCATTGACTCAAAAGATTCTTAAAACGATCAAAGTACTTCCAAAAAGACTCACCTGGTAATTGATAAAATTGATTAATTTCATTCCTAAATTTGGCAGTCTTATGGTGTGTAAAAAATTTTTTTAGGAACACTCTAACAAAACCCTCCCATGATGCGATGGATTGATTAGGAAGACTGTATAACTACTTTTTGGCACTATCCTTGAGGGCAAAGTTGATCAACCTAAGTTTTACAGCATCCTCAGTGAGTTGTTGAAGTTGCATCGTGGCACATACTTCCTCAAATTCTCTCATAAAAATATATGCATCCTCGATTTCGATGAATTTGGGAAGCATGTTTATGATCTGAGGTTTAATTTCAAAATTGACATCAGTTTGTGGCAGTCGAATACATGAGGGTTGGGCTGTCCTAACTGGATAGCAAAGATCTTTCAAGATCCTAGGATCATGTTCGGGTTTACCCATGATGGGCTTAAGGTCTACTGGACTCAATGTAAAGTTTGGATCTATTCTCACTAATCGACCAGATAACTTTATCCACGAAGAAATTTGAGAATTTTCAATTATTTTTGCAAAAATTTTTTTATTTTTTTATTATTTTATTTTATTTTTTAAAAAAAAAAGAGAAAAAAATTCTAAAGATGGGGGCCTAAGAAGTCCTAAATCTAGAGACGATAGAGGAGTATTTTAATTAGGGTTAATATTTGTAGGTTAGTAGTCACGTTACTCAATTAATCCTAGCTAAGGGTAACCCTAGATTTAGACAGCTCCTAACTTGTTAAGGTTGCCTTTGAGCATTCCAAGTAAAAGACTAGCCACTCAACTGGTCAAGTAAGTGTAAGGTCGGTGGGGGTCTCTCCGTTGCTTTCCTTAGACACCAACTGAGTTGGTCAGGTAAGCGAACGGAACCAATTAAATAATCACTTTCCTTTAGGACGTAGTCCTTGAACCACTTTTCTAGACAGCAGTCAAATTGACTAACCCTAACCCGATCTTACTCTTAGGTTCCTTGTCCTATTGAGCTCGAAAGTCCTTAGGGGCCAACGTCTAATTGATTTTAAATTAAGATTTAGGTCAATGCAATATGCAGGATGGTGGTTTGTGGGCCAAGGAAGAGTGATGAAATCCCCACCTTATCTTGTTTAGGGTTTGTGCCCTTAAGATGTTTTATGGATTTATGTAATGCAAGAAGAAAAGATGATCAGATTTGATAGTTAGTTAAGAGTAAATTGATTTATTTTATTTTTTAGATTTTGTGATTAAGTATCTAATTCCTTGAGTAGATTATGTGGTGTCAATGTAAATATTTTTTTTTAAATAATCATGCCTAGATCCCCGGCAACGATGCCAAAATTTGATCGCTGTCGTAGGCGGTCAAGAATAAAAACCAACTCAAACTATATAGATAGGGTGAGTAGGGATCGTTTCCACGGAGATCTAGGGCGATTATCTTTTTTTTTTTTAGAAGAGATAAAAAATGAATTGATTGTAGAAGGATTAACAAAAAATAGAATAGCAAAAAAAATCAATAGTGTAAATTAAATTATGAAAGAAAATAATTCAGAGAAATAACTCAGGAATTCTGAATCCACCATGCAAAGAGATTTATTTTCTTCTTTTTTTTTATGTTGTAATATTATTTCTTGTGATTAAGATATTAGCATAGCTTATCTCTAAGGGGTACAAACTGTATCAGTAGATCACAACTCGTCCTGTTGGAGTATAAACTATCTAAATTTAATTACAAGATCTAAGATTTTAATCTAGCATACCACGATCTATCTCTTCAAAGCACATATCATATCCAGAGATCACGGCACGTCAATAGAGGGTATAGACCGTGTAGGCTGGATCAATACCTTAAAAGAAAATAAAAAGATATGAAATAAAAGTATAATTTTATTGTATAAAAATTAAATACAAAAAAAAAAAAAAATTTGTTTACAAGCTTCATCATATTTCTGGATTGAAGGGATTTAGCCATGCATCAAGCTCTTTAGCTCCATAATCTCCTAATATTTGATCCTTAAAGCTCTTTGAATTTTTTCTCTATTTTTTCTTTGCTTTTTCTCTGATTTTTTTCTCCTCCCAAGCTTATTCCCGAACCCTCTATTTATAGATAATTTTTTCATATTTTTTTGATCACAAAAGGAGTCCTAAAACCCTTAGAAAACGTATTAATCTTCTAAGAATTTTTCTGGCCGTCGGATCAAGCTTGGACCGCCTAGATCAGCTCAAAAATCAGAGTTATAATTCTTATTAGGGTCGGATCAAATGTCAGTCGTTGGATCGCATGATAGATTGCTTCTGGACTGTCGGATCATGTAAAAGAGTCCTTAACATAATCGGGAGCGATAACAGTCGTTGGATCGCATGATGGATTGCTTCTGGGCCATCGGATCGCGTAAAAGAGTCCTATTCAAAGTCGGCAAAGAGTCTGAACCGTCGGATCTGGGTCGAATTAAATCTCAGCCGTTGGATCACACCCAAGATCTTTCTCTCGCTGTGAGCCACGCCTGTGGACCGCGTAACTATTCCTGTGGACCGCGTCCTGGTTCTGTGGACTGACCGATCGGTCCATCGTGCACCGGAGGTAATATTTTTTATTTTTTTAGGATATTTTAGCTCCATTTTCACTTTGATTTTCACCTAAAAAATTAGAAAAAATATACATTAAATTTTTCAAAAATTTTTCTTCATTTTGGTGCTTAAATTGCTCAATTAAATTAACATCTATTTTTTTATGAATATATCTAATTTCATTTTTTTCAAAATCACTTATTTTTTAGAAAAATTCAATAAATTCATGAAATTAGGGTTTTTAAGAAGATGTTAGCACCATAAATTATCAAAAATACCTTCAATAAATGTAAAAATATACCACTTATCAGTGTGCCTCAACAGGATCAGTCGGCAAGGCTCTGTTTGTCAAAATTGACAAGGTGGGATCAGTCGGCAAGGCTCCATTTGTCAAGAAATCGATGAACGGGTCAATGCAACTCAGCTCTTGTCTGACTTCAATCTGATCAATTTTTTTCTTTGAGTCAATACTCGAGCTCTCGAGATGCTTGATGAAGATTTTTTCAAGATCTCCATAGTCAGAGACGGTGAGACAAGATAGAAAGTCAGCTTGGATATTCTCGGAGTGAGGGATGTGAGAAATTTTGAAATAATCAAAATATGATGGCAGAGACCTAAGCCTTTGTAGATATCTGAAGAGAATAGGATCTCGGGCCTCATATTCTTCTCGAAACTGTCCGGTGACGAGTTGTGAATAGATGAATACCTATAGGCGCTTGACATCGAGATCCCTAGCAATCTTGAGTTCGACTATTAGAGCCTCATACTCCACTTGATTGTTTGAAGCCTTAAAATCGAATCGAAGAGTATATTCGGTTACCATCCCATCAATATTGATCAAGATCAGGCCCACACCGTATCCTTGAGTGTTTGAAGCTCCATCAACATGCAAAATCCAAGCGGGCTCTTGAATGTTCTCCGAGGAGTTGCCTTTGACTTGGTCATTATCTATTGGGGTACATTTGACGATGAAGTCAGCGAGAATCTGAGATTTCATTGATGTTCTTGAGATAAAAGAAAGGTCGAACTCAGTGAGCTCAATCGCCCACTTTACCATTCTTCTCGAGATGTCGGGTCTATGAAGTATAGACCTTAGGAGGAGGTGAAGGAATCAGATCTAGGGTTTCAGGGTTAGATCTTGAAATTTTTTCAAGATCAGGCAGCTGAAGATTAAAATAAATCAAAATTTATCTTATAAAATCAGAGAATCCCTAGATCTAAGATCTTATTACATGATTATTACATGATATTAAATTAAAAATTAAAATATAAAGAGTAAGAACTACATGCTGATCATATCAACATGTTTCTATACTACATCTAATGTATGTAAAATATAATAGATCAGATCTATTACCTTGCAAGTTAGATGTTCTAACTTTACTGATCTGGGCTTGAGGATGATATTGCGAGCTGCACACACATCTATCTCTAGGAGTCATCCACACGAGCCCACGAATCACGATCAGAAGTCCTGATCCAGGAAATCAGCACAATATGCTAGTACTGTGCTGATCCTTCTTTGATGGTCGATCAGATACTTCTTTCTTGTTGATTTGGACTCTTTCAAAGATGAGAAGTAAGAGAAGGAGTTTTAGATATGAGACACTCTTAGAAAACTCACAGATGGAGGAAGAAAAGAGGTGAACTCAGCAACCCTAGAAGAAGACCCTCATCTTCTTCTCTTTGCTCTCACCTAGACACCTAGTTGTGTGTCTATTATATCTCTATGCCCCAACACTCTTTCTCTCTGATTTTCATATGCCCCAAAGGTCCATCAATGCTCTATAATTCACAAAAATCTCAAAAAGAAATTCATCTTAAATAATGAGATATGAAGAGTCCTTGTCTAGGTCAAATACCTAGTCAAGGAAAATCCAAACAGGGCAAGACAAGTGGTGCCCAACTCTTGGGTGCCTCCTCATTCTTTTTCTACCATAGACCACTAGCATAGGGTGCACAATATATACCATAAAAGCCACAAAAATTTAAAAAAAAATCTAGATAAAATCAGTGCCATAAGGAAAGAGTTTTGGTTTCCTAAAATTCTATCTCATAGAATTTGAAATCCAAACTAATTCCTACTTTGACTTGGTCCACAATCACATTTCATGTAAGAGAGAAAGAGTGGAAAGCTTTGGACATACGTGAAGGCCTGGGAGAGAAGGTTTTGTCGCATAAAATAAGAGAGAGTGGGCATGGGGGGCTAAGGTGGCGCAAGGTGGAATCCTAGTCTTAATAGGATTCAATCTATGACTTGTTCAAATTTGATTTCTCAAACCAAATCAAATCAAAATCAAATCAATCTAATTAAAATAGATCTTAATCCAATTAAGAATCTAATTTAATCAAATTAAATTAGATTTAAATCTGATTTAATTTTTTAATCAAATTAGAAATTAGGTTGACCCAAGTCCAATAAACCAATTGGACTTGATCCAATCAAGTCCAAACCAAATCTAATTAAATCATATTCAATTAAACTTAATCTCAGCCTAATGGCTTAATCAAATTAAGTCAATTAGTAATCGAATTGCTAATCGATCCTCCTGCAATACTTGCACTAGGTTAAATGTCAATCGTATTGATCGTTTAATCCTAGAACGATTCTTAATCGTTGATCAATCATCCGATCGGATTGTGAACTCTAATGTGTGTGACCTCATAGGTTCGAACCTAAGTTGGTAGCATAGGAATAAATTTTTGTACCAATCAAAGTGACCTTCTAGCAATGGTACCCGACGGTCTGATAGGTCAAATGTGTAGAACAACATCTTTAGAATTCATGTGGATATAGTTTCCATATAATTCATCTCCTTGACCAAAATGCTCATAGGACACCTCAGAATTTAACTGTCAACTCTGATCAGGTTGTCCACATTGTATTTTAAAATATCAAATCTATCTGATGGATTACCTTGGCCAAGGTTTTGCTAAATTAAAATACAGTGACTCATTCTT
Source organism: Elaeis guineensis (assembly GCF_000442705.2). Lineage (NCBI taxonomy): Eukaryota > Viridiplantae > Streptophyta > Magnoliopsida > Arecales > Arecaceae > Elaeis > Elaeis guineensis. The sequence goes on along the minus strand of NC_025998.2, from coordinate 120,787,944 downwards.
CTTCAACTCTTAGAGTGGTCAATCCCATCTTGATCACACTCTGACTTTGCAAGTACTTGACTGTGTTCAGAAGCCTTCGGTCACTGAATTAGAAATTCAGTTAGTCCAGTACCAAAGCACAGTGAGTTGCTTGCAAGTCACTGAGGCGATCTGAGGTCTAAGGGACACTTATACCTATATCCCATCAGAGACATTCTTGACAGCAGAATGCTTTGAAGTTGGTCACATTCAATGATGATGTACCCTTACATCTCATCTGTATGCCATACCAGTATCTCCACACTCTTTGATTAAGAGGACAACCAACCCATATGGCCTACAGCGACCTATGCTCGATAGAAGCTGTTGTCCTTATTAACGGCCCATCATTTGGTCATGAACAGTTTTAAGGACTAATCGATAAATCTTCTCTTTATTGAACTTAAATAGTCCTAAGGACTTCATCACAACAACGGAGTTCATTAGAAGATGAAAACTTATGATGAAAATGACAAAAATATATTTTATTTATGAACAAATTAATTACAATATAAGGTTGCTCAACTGTCAATAGATTGACGATTAACTTTTAGAACATATTTTCTAACAACTTTCACTTATCCTAAAGCCATTCGGCACAGTATCTAATACCCATCTTCGACTAGTGGTTGTCGAACTCCTTTATCGTTAGAACTTTAGTGAAGGGGTCGGTCAGGTTCTCTTTTCCATCATTCTTCTGAAGGTCGACGTCATCTCGATCCACGATCTCTCAGATCAGGTGGAAGTGACGCAAAATATACTTCGTCTGCTGGTGTGCTTTAGGTTCCTTCACCTGAGCTATGGCACCAGTGCTGTCGTAGTAGAGCAGGATCGGACCATCGAGGGAGGGTGCTACTTCAAGCTCGATGATGAATTTTCTCAGCCACACAGCTTCCTTCACGGCATCCGATGCTGCGATGTACTCCGTCTCACAAACAGAGTCTGCCATAGTATGCTGCTTGGAACTCTTCCAGCAGATGGCTCCACCATTCAGAGTAAAGATATAACCCGACACGCTTCTGCTGTCATCATGGTCAGATTGAAAGTTGAAATTTGTGAACCCCACAAGTTTCATATTTGACTCACCATAAACCAACCATTGGTCCTTAGTATTTCTCAAGTACTTAATGATGGCTTTAATCACTTTTCAGTGATTTTCTCCAGGATCAGATTGGTATCTACTCACTACTCCTAGTGAGTATGCCACATCTGGTCTTATACATATCATGGCGTACATTATAGATCCAACGGTCGAAGTATATGAGACTCTACTCATACGCTCTTTCTCTTCAAGAGTTATCGGACAATCCTTCTTAGAGAGAGAAATTCCATGACCTATCGATAGATAGTCCTTTTTGAAATTTTCCATGCTGAACCTTTTCAGCACAGTGTCTATGTACATAGACTAGGATAACCCAAGCATCCTTTTAGATCTATCCCTATAGATCTTCATCCCTAAGATGTAGGATGCTTCACCCAAATCCTTCATGGAGAACTGCGATGACAATCAAACTTTTATTCCTTATAGTGCGGGGATGCCATTCTCGATTAAGAAAATATCATCCACGTACAAGATAAGAAATACCACAACTGGACTATTTACCCATTTATAGATGCAGGGCTCTTCTCCGTTCTTAAAGAAGTCATACATTTTGATCACCTTATCAAAATGCATGTTCCAACTCCGAGAAGCTTGCTTCAATCCATAAATGGATCTCTGAAGTTTGCACACCTTAGACTCATCTGTGGATGTAAATCCCTCAGGTTGTATCATATACATCTCTTCAGTCAGCTCTCCATTTAGGAAAGCTGTCTTTACATCCATCTGCCAGATCTCATAATCTAGATGGGCAGCTATTGCAAGCATTTTTCGAATGAATTTGAGCATTGCCATAGGAGAGAACGTCTCATTATAGTCAATACCATAATATTGACGATATCCCTTAACAACCAGACGAGCTTTATAGGTCTCCACCTTTCCGTCTGTGCCCCTCTTCCTTTTGAAGACCCATTTACACCCAATGGGTTTAACCCCTTCAGGTGGGTCAACCAATGTCCATACATCATTGACCATCATGAACTCCATTTCAGATTTCATGGCTTCAAGCCATTTCTCAAAATCAAGTCTTTATATTATATCCATATAGGTGATCGGATCCTCATCGTTCTTATCGAGTTCGATGGGATCACCATCTCGGACCAAAAAATCATAGTATCTATCCGACTGACGCGATACTCTACCGGATCGCCTTAATGGTGCAGGTACATTGAGCTCCGGATCTGATCTAATCAAATCCGACTCAGGTTCAGCTATTGGTGTCGGTCCTTCTACCTGTTGAACTTCATCAAGTTCAATCTCAGAGGCAACGGTTCCTTCATCAAGGAATTTTTTTTTAAAAAAGATTGCCTTAAAGCTGACGAACATCTTTTGTTTATCAGCATGGTAGAAAAAATATCTTTTGGTCTCTTTGGGGTACCCTATGAATGTGCATTTGTCAGACCTAGGTCCAAGTTTATCTGTAACTAACCGTTTGACATAGGCTGGGCACGCCCAGACCCTAAGGTGTGAAAGTACTGGCTTACGCCCTATCCATATCTCATATGGAGTCTTAATTACAGACTTACTTAGAACCCTATTTAACAGATAACAGATCGATTCGAGTGCATATCCCCAGAAGGATATCGGTAAGCTGGCAAAATCCATCATAGATCGGATCATGTCTAATAGAGTCTGATTTCTCTTTTCAGACACACCATTATGCTGTGGTATTCCTGGAGGAGTCCATTTTGGGAGAGAATCTCATTCTCTCCTAGATATGTGAGAAACTCATCAGAAAGGTATTCTCCTCCTCGATCAGATCGAAGAGTTTTAATACTTTTCTCAGTTTATTTTTCTACTTCACTTCAAAATCGTTTAAACATTTCAAATGAATCCGACTTATGTTTCATCAGATAGACATATCCATATCTAGATAGATCATCTGTGAAAGTGATGAAGTAGAAATATCTACCTCTAGCACTTGTGCTCTTGGGCCCACATATATTAGTATGTACTAGGCCCAAGAGCTCAGTAGCTCTCTCACTTTTTTTAGTAAAAGGTGACTTGGTCATTTTATTAAGAAAACAAGACTCACAGGTTGGAAGTGATTCACAATCACTGACTTCGAGGATTCCCTCTTGAGTCAACCTGTTTATCCTGTTCTTGTTTATATGACCTAGCCTACAGTGCCATAAGTAGATATCTGATACACTATCTAATCTAGAGTGCTTGCCTATAGAATAGACTATGTTAATAGGTTGTGATAACATATACACACCATTGTTCAAATGTCCACAAAAAATAGTAACACCATTCATAATAATATTACAAATTTATTTTTTTATTAAAATTTCATAATCATGTTTTGCCAGAAGGCCTACAGAAATAACATTTAAAAAAAATTAAGACAGAAATAATAATCATTAAGAATAACGGTATTAGACTCAAATACAAGTTTCAAGATTCCTAATGCTAGAACTGGAACTGGTCTTCCATCTCCAACGTTCAAGAACCTCTCACCATGCTCGAATCTCCTACTGACTTGCAACCTCTTGTCCAGCAACAGCTTGCTTCTTTCTCTGTCTGTTCGGATCTTGGGAGGCAATGTACTGAGGACAGTTTCTCTTCCAGTGCCTCCGTTTCTTGCAAAAGAAGCATTCAGCTTGACTCTTATCAGGCTTGATCTTTCTGGTCTGACCCTGCACTGATGTCCCAGCCTGAATTTGTACCTTCTTCACTTTCTTCTTCTTGTTCTTCTTTCCTTTCTCAAAAGATCGAGAACCAGAAGATGAACCTCCCACTAAGTTCACCGACTCCTTGTAGAGTTGGTGATCCTTCTCAAAGTTCTGAAGCAATCCTAGTAATCTGTGGTAGTTTACTTCAGGCTTTGTCATTCTATAATGAGTGAGGAATGGGAGATAAGACTTGGGCAGCGAGTTCAGTATTGCATTTTTCCCAAGCTGCTCATGCAAAATAAAGCCGAGCTTGCTCAAACGCTCCATCAGCTCGATCATGTACAATACATGATCAGTGACAGAGGCACCATCCTGCATTTTGATGTTGAAGATGGCACAACTAATCTTGTGTCTCTCCACGTCATCGGTTGTGTCAAAGGCATCCTCCAACACTTGAAGCATGTCCTTTGGCTGAGCCGTCTCAAATCTGCGATTGAACTCGTTGCTCATGGCAGCCAGCATGATGCAGCGCACCATGGTCCGATCACTGAGCCACTTCTAGTAAGTATCTCTGACTGTTCCATGTGCATTGGCAGCTGGCTCCTCAGATGCAGGATCCGTTATCATATATAGGATCCGTTCATACTTCAGGACTATCTTCAACTTTTGGTACTAGCTATCGAAGTTGGATCCCACCAAATTATCATTGTCCAACAATGATCAGAGCGATAGGGAAGTGGCCATATTTGCACAAAGGAAAACCATAATCTAATTAGTAATTGATTCATTAAACCTAAAGATTTAGACTTTAATCAAAAGATTTCTTCCATTATTTTATTCGAATTGGTAGCCTCTACCTCCAATTCGAGAAATTATCCTAATTCCTTAGTGGGTACTAGAATCCACTTAGACTGCACACAAGCCCAACTTTGATTAGCCAACCCATGTACATCTAAGGATAGGTTCATAATCAATTATTTCTCTAAATAATTTTTAGTAATTTTAATTTTGCCCCAGTCCCTAATCAGTAGGCTTTGACCTCCACTGAAAAGGTCTGGTTAGGTCCAACCATTAACATGACCATACTTGGCCCATCTAGCCAATGAATGATTAGGCCCAACTTTGGTTGGCTAACCTAACCACCATTTAGAAAGATGCAGTCAAGAAATCATATTATGAATAATAATTTCATCAACCAATAAGCACCAAGCCTTTGGGCCTCCAATGATTATCCAACTGATGGACCCATTATCATCCACTTAATGGGAGGTTATGATCTAGTTATTATCATAACTATTTCATTTTAAGAATCTAATAATTTTAGAGGATTTAATTGATTTAGAGGAGGAGGTCAGATGAACCAGCTTATCATGATCCTCCCACTGGCTTCACCAAGTCAGCTTAAGGGAGATCATCAAAAGGGCTGGTCTAGGAGCACCTAAATCAGTCACACTGATTTACCTAGCTGACATGGGTCAGCTCGAATAGTCAAGTGATCTGATCAAAACATAATTTCACTAAGAGACCAGATAAGTTTGATCGGTGGGAGGGTCTGTCAAAGCTTGCCTTAGACACCATCAGAAATGATCAGGTAAGCGGGCTGCCAATTAAAATCCACCGGTCTGGTTTATCTTAGACACTAACTGGTTTAATTAGTTTCGATTAGATCAACCTAATAGTTCGTGCTAGACCGCTTAGCCAAGAATCAAGTCCATTTGGTTCTCGTTAAAGATATGGACTTGACCAACTACAACTATTGTAATTGATCTAGAGAATTCTTGACGTAATCTAAGACAACAATTGATTAGATTTAGTCAATTCTCTAATTAAGTTCATCTTTAATCTAACCTTAGATCCAACCCAATTAATGGACTTAATTTTCACTAACCCATTAACCCAATGTGTTATGGTTTGTGTCTTAGGTTCTTCAATTCACAATCCTAGAACCTAATCAAATAACTTCTTAATTCTCAATTAAGTTTTAGGCTGAGGGTTGGGGTTCGGCTTTTCGAAAATAATTTTCATATTTGTAACATAGTTTTACAACATGGTTCTACCAACCAAGTTGCATGTTTGATTTATAATCAAAATGCAACTGAAATAAGCATGAAACTACTTTAGATCTAATCTAAACATGTTCATATAATTGAAATAATTTTAACTTTAAACTGCGTAAATTTTTCAGACAAATATATGATGGTTCTTTACGCAAAAAATATTAACAAAGAGATTTTATTTTAAATTTAAATATCTTTTAAATCTAATAAATCATAAATTTAATCTAGATCATATTTAACAAATTTATGATTAAAGATAGATCTATACGAATTAGGACAATCTTTGCACTATAAGAGGTAAACCTTACAGCAGGACAACTTATAGTTCGAGATTGATCTAAAAATTTTAATTTCAGATTTAACAATCAGATTATAAATTAGATCTAATCTAAGAAATAATCTAAGCATGTATAAATAATCATATAATAAACAACCTAGGCTCTGATACCAATTGAAAGAATCAGATCTAGGATTTCAGGGTTAGATCTTAAAATTTTTTCAAGATCAGACAGCGGAAGACTAAAATAAATTAAAATTTATCTTATAAAATTAAAAAATCTCTAGATCTAAGATCTTATTACATAATTATTATATGGTATTAAATTAAAAATTAAAATATAAAGAGCAAGAACTACATGTTGATCATATTAACATGTTTCTATACTACATCTAATGTATGTAAAATATAATAGATCAGATCTATTACCTTGCAACTTAGACGTTCTAACTTTGCTGATCCAGACTTGAGGATGATGTTGTGAGTCACATAAATGTCCGACCTCTAGGAGTCGTCCACACGAGCTCACGAATCACGATCAGAAGTCCTGGTCTAGGAAATCAGCACAGTATGCTAGTACTATGCTGATCTTTCTTCGATGGTCGATCAGATGCTTTCTTCTTCTTGATTTGGACTCTTTCAAAGATGAAAAGTAAGAGAAGGAGTTTTAGATGTGAGACACTCTCAAAAAACTCACAGATAGAAGAAGATAAGAGGTGAACTCAGCAACCCTAGAAGAAGATCCTCTTCTTCTTCTCTTTGCTCTCACCTAGACACCTAATTTTGTGTCTGTTATATCTCCATGCCCCAACACTCTATCTCTTTTATTTTTACACACCCCAAAGGTCTCTCAATGCTCTATAATTCACAAAAATCTCAAGAAGAAATTCATCTTAAATAATGAGATATGAAGAGTCCTTGTCTAGGTCAAATACCTAGTCAAGAAAAATTCAAACAGGGCAAGACAAGTAGTGCCCATCTCTTGGGTGCCCCCTTTTTCTTTTTCTACCATGGACCACCAGCATAGGGTGCACAATATATACCATAAAAGCTACAAAAATCTCAACAAAAATTTGGGTAAAATCAGTGCCATAAGGAAAGAGTTTTGGTTTCCTAAAATTCTATCTCATGGAATTTGAAATCCAAACTAATTCTTACTTTGACTTGGTCCACAACCATATTCCATATAAGAGAGAAAGAGTAGAAAGCTTTGGACATGCATGAAGGCTTGGGAGAGAAGGTTTTATCACACAAAATAAGAGAGAGTGGGCATGGGGGGCTAACGTGGTGCAAGGTGGAATCCTAGTCTTACTAGAATTCAATCTATGACCTGTTCAAATTTGATTTCTCAAATCAAATTAAACCAAAACCAAATCAACCCAATTAAAATAGATCTTAACTCAATTAAAAATCTAATTTAATTAAATTAAATTAGATTTAAATCTAATTTAATTTTCTAATCAAATTAAAAATTAGGTTGACCCAAGTCCTAATTGGACTAGGACTAATTTTTTCTTGCACTTGGCTTATCCAATAAACCAATTGGACTTGATCCAATCAAGCTCAAACTAAATCTAATTAAATATATTCAATTAGACTTAATCTCAGTCCAATGGTTTGATCAAATTAAGTCAATTAGCAATCGAATTGCTAATCGATCCTCCTGCAACACTTGCACTAGGTTAAATGTCAATCGTATTAATCATTTAACCCTAGAATGATTTTTAATCATTGATCAACCATCCGATCGGATCATGAACTCTAATATATGTGACCTCATAGATTCGAACCTAAATCGATAGCACAGGAATAAATTTTTATACCAATCGAAGTGACCATCTAGTAATGATACCCGACAGTCGGATAGGTCGAATGTGTAGAACAACATCCTTAAAATCCATGCAGATATAGTTTCCATATAATTCATCTCCTTGACTAAAATGCTCATAGGATACCTCAGAGTTCAACTGTCAACTCTGATCAGATTGTCCATATTGTATTTTAAAATATCAAATCCATCTGATGGATTATCCTGACCAAGATTTTACTAAATTGAAATACAGCGACTCATTCTTCTTCAACTCTTGGAGTGGTCAATCTCATTTTGATCATACTCTGACTTTGCAAGTACTTGACTGTGCCCAAAAGTCTTTCATCACTGAATTAGAAATTCAGTTAGTCCAGTATCAAAGTACAGTGAGTTGCTTGCAAGTCATTGAGGCAATCTCAGATCTAAGGGACACTTATACCTATATCCCATCAAAGATATTCTCGATAATAGAATGCTCTGGAGTTGGCCACGTTCCATGATGATATACCCTTACATCTCACTTGTATGCCATACTAGTATCTCCACACTCCTTGGTTAAGAGAATAACCAACCCATATGGCCTACAGCGACCTATACTCGATAGAAGCTGTCATCTTTATTAATAGCCCATCATTTGGTCGTGAACAGTTTTAAGGACTAATCGATAAATCCTCTCTTTATCGAACCTAAATAGTCTTAAGGACTTCATCACAACAACAGAGTTTATTAGAAGATGAAAACTTATGATGAAAATATCAAAAATATATTTTATTTATTAATAAATCAATTACAATACAAGGTTGCTCAACCGTTAACAGGTTGACGATTGGTTTTTGGAATATATTTCTCAACAGGAGGTCGGTGAGAACTTTTATTGAATGGATCTGGAAGTAGGACCATAACTGTTGAATAGTAGTCACGATTGAAAAGATGACTTTCTCAATTCTGAAATATCTCAATTCGATATTGCGTAATCCTCGACTTACATAGTAGATGAGCCTTTGCACTTTATTTTCTTCTCGGACTAGCACCAAGCTGATAGCTTCAGTAGTGGTTGCTACATATATGAGTAATTCATCATTGGTGCTTGGCTTCGTCAAAAGTGGATGAGAGCTGAGGTATTGCTTCAACTCGTTGAAAAATTTTTGACACTCCTCCATCCAGGTGAAGTCTTTCATCTGCCTGAGGGTTTTAAAGAAATAGAGGCACCGTTCCACAGACTTGGAGATAAATCGACTTAAGGATGCAATTCACCCCGCCAATCTTCGAATGTCTTTCTGAGAGTCAGGAGGTTTTATGTCGAGAACCATTCTGACCTTCTCGGGATTGGCCTCGATACCTCTCTTTGTTACCATAAAATTAAGAAACTTTTTTGGCATGACGTTAAAGGTGTACTTAATCAGATTTAGCTTCATCTGATGCTTCCTCAGGGCGTCGAAAGCTTCGATCAGGTTGCTGATGTGGAGGGTAGCTTCAGTATTTTTCATGAGCATGTCATCGATGTAAACCTCTATGTTGTGCCTGATTTAGCCTTCAAAGACTTTATTGACTAGTCTCTCATAGGTTGCTTCAGCATTCTTGAGACCAAAGGGCATGACTTTGTAGCAGTATAAACCTTTTTCGATGATAAATATCATTTTCTCCTCATCCTCGGGTGCTATCCAGATCTGATTGAAGCTGAAAAAGGCATCCATAAAGCTGAGTAGCTGATGTCGAACCATCGCATCAACTAGCTAATTTATTCAGAGGAGAGAAAAGCTGTCCTTGGGATAAGCTTTGTTCAAGTCAGTGTAGTCGATACAGATATGTCATTTACCATTTGCTTTCTTGACCATAATCACATTCGCAAGTCAATCTGGGTATGTTGCCTCACGGATAAAGTCAGCTGTCAATAGCTTGTCAACCTCTTCATTGATGGTCTTTTATCGTTTTGGAGCAAAGCTTTTCTTTTTTTGTCTCACTGGCTTGTGGTTGGGGTCAACGTTTAGTCAGTGGACAATAACTTCTAGAGAGATGCCCGACATGTTAGAGGCAAGCCAGGAAAAGACGTCGGCATTTCTTCTTAGAAAGCCAATCAGCTCCTCTTGCAATTCCTTGCTTAGTGAGGATCCGATTTGAATGTTTTTATTTCGATCTCCACCAAATAAGGAAACTGAGATGAGCTATTCTGCAACTTCTCCTCGGCTTTCAATTTCTCTATGATCTAGCCCATCGTTGATGAGAAAAGTTTCAGCTGATTTTTTTTCCATTGATGGTGGTTAAGTAGTATTGTCGGGCCAACTGTTCATCTCCTCGCATCTCACTGGATCCATTCCTTATCAGAAAGTGTATGAGTAGATAATAAGTTGAGACGATTGCTTGGAATGCATTCAATCTGGGCCATCCTAGAATGACGTTAAAGGTAGACGGAACCCAGACTACGAGAAAGTTGAGGTGAACGATCGATTGTCGAGGCGGTTGCCTAGTTGTGATGGAGAGTTCGATCTCGCCCTCTATTTTGATCGAGTCACTTATAAATCCGACTATAGGAACATTAACAGATTTGAGAAGTTTAGCAGAAAGCTGTTGCATCTAGGAGAAACAATCATAGAAAATCACATCAGCGAACTTTCATTATCGACAAGACATCTCTTTACATCATAATCGGTAATTGTCATTGACATGACTATAGCATCATTGTGAGGAGTCTGAACTCCTCGCAGATCTGCTTCAGTAAAAATGATATCGTTATCGACACGCTGGCACTTGAAAGTACTTCCACAGTCATCTGCCCCCAGAGTCGTGGTCCCATCGAGATCATGTTGATCACGTCTGTCATTGGTTGGACGTGAGTCTGCTTTTCGGATTCTAGATAACGCAGATCGAAAGGCAGCTATACAGGGTGCTCCTACGCATACTTTCCAAGATATTTCCACCTTATTAGGTTCTCGATCTCGTTCTTCAGCTGGCGGCACTCCTCTATGTCATGTCTATAGTTGCGATAGAAGTGACGGTAGTGCTTTCGATCACGAGATTTCATCCTCATTGGTGGGGGTCAATGAAGGAAGCTCTCCTTCTATCTCCATTAGAATCTGCAATCGAGAAGCAGTTAGAGGGGTGTAGGAGTCATACCTGCCCACAAAATTTTTGGGCTTCTGGCTTGGTCTAGGAGGTGGAGCCTCATTCTTGATATAGATTCGACTGGGCTCCCTAGAGCCTCCTTCCTTCCTTGCCTTCTTCTAGCCCATTCCCTCGAACTGGCATCGGTTAGTCGTGACTTTCTCGATGCGGATGTACTTCTATACATGCTCAAGGAGTTCGGCGTAGGATCGAGGAAGCGTCTTGTCGAAAGAGTAGGTGAACTTAGAGTTTCGGAGTCTCCACTTCATCGCCGCAATGGCCATCGCTTGATCGAGATCCTTGATCTCCAGGGTGGCGGTGTTGAAACACGCCACAAACTCTTGTAAAGATTCTTCGTCCTGCTGGTGGACAGAAAAAAGACTGTCAATAATTTTGGGTACTCTTCGGTTTGTATCAAAATATGCCTCGAACAGCTGCTCGAACTGTTTGAAAGAATTGATGCTTTTCAACTGTACCCCCGAATACCAGGCTCATGCAATTTTTCGGAGTGTAATCGAAAAAGTAATATAGAGGAGGGCATCAGATGTCCCTTGCAAAAGCATGAGAGCTTTATAGCTCTCAAAATGATTGAGTAGGTCTGAGGAGCCATCATATGGCTCGATTTGCGGTATGTTGAACCGATTAGAAACTAACTCGTCGAGGATCCATCTTGAGAAAGACGGATTCGTACTGACACCGAATTCATTGATTGGATTATGATGGTTGGTTTGAAGCCGTTCCAAACAGCAATTTATCTCCTTCAGTTTTTGATTGTACTCGTCCAGTCGTTGTTGCGACATATTAGGATGCCACAAGTAGCCTGAAGTAGAACCTTTCTCAGAAGAAGAAGACATATTAGGGGACCGTAGCCTCTTCTCCTTGTAGCGAGTTTGTCGAGGGGAACATGGGGACTGACGATCACTAGAAGCGGCATGCGAAGCACACTGAGACTCCGAACGTGGTGGCCGTTGGGCAAGCGGAGAACTCGTTCAACAGAAATGCTGAGTAGAGTAGTGGGTTAGAGATCGCAGTCGGTGACTGTACTTGGAAGATGCATCACACATTGCGACCTCTTCCAGCTGTTGTTGTTGTTGGAGACCTTGAACTGCCTCTGTTAGACTTTTTACTGATGCATAAGGGCAGCAAACCTAGGATCTATCATCCCCGACGGTAGTGAAGCACTTGGCTCTCCACAGGTTGTCGAAGGTGCGTCATGCTGTGATGAGCGTCGAACTTAACCAGCAGAGATATTTTGTGCCCTTATCTTGGCCATAGAGGTCCTCAAGAGAGAGAAAAAAATTTTCTCTGCTCGATCATCTGCTCCCCCTACCTGGTGCGTCAAACTATTGCGGCCTTACTCCGATGGGTAGTCGGTAGTCGGTCAGAAGCCGACTAGGAGTTGCACCTCGAAACTAGTGGTGGGATCGCCGATGAATGAGGTATTATCATCGAAAATGGTGCACGCAGTCAAGGTCAAGATGAAAGATGATGATAGAGCTTAGAGTAAGATGGTGCTTGGCTCCACTCGATGTTAAGGAAGGAAGATCTGCAAAACAAATTCCATCGGAGGTAAATCTGATGAAGACCTTCCGATGCTCAAGTCAGTAAATGGCTTCAGAGAAAAGAGTGATAGAGTCTCTGAATTTTGAGATTGTGCATCTATGCATGCCTGGAGGGGTCCTCGCTTACCTCTATTTATAGAGAAAACAAAATAAATGATGAGAGGACAGATGATCATGTCGATCATGTCCTGTCATACGGTATCGTATGGTACCGCATGGGTATCTTTAAATACCGACGGTGAGTGTTTCTTCTATTCGGCATGCTCATGACAGCAGACGTTATCAGACGTGGGGCCTAATAAATGACTCTGGGGACACATTTAATAAGATCGTAGTATCCTATCATGACGTGCAGCTAGCCGCTCAGAGCATGATGCCTGAGTGACATGACCTTGATGTGGCTATCAGAGTCGTATGATGGCCACGTTCGATGCTTAGTTAGTCGGCAGAGGTCCATTTTATCCGAGTCAGCAGGATGAAATTGCCAAGCTACCTCATCTTCGACGAACGTAGTCGGCTGTTAACCGATATTAAGTCGGTTATAGGCCGAGCAGCCATGGGAGGCATATTTACTTTAGTTAGGATGGTGCCGATCAGGAGCGACCAACCTTCAACCAACCAGATGTCAGCGAAGATGCCCGACATCCACCCAGTTGGGGGAACTTTGTATATCCGAATCGGATTGATTGTCGGTTAGTTGGCGCAATTTCCTTAGCGGTCCAAAGATGAGAAGTCAGGGTAGTCGGTTAAGTAACGAAAACCTACCCCAACAAAAAGATTGGGTGGTCTTAGCACTAAAAGAAGCTTAGTGATTTGATTAATCGGATTGATCAGATTAAGCATCTTTTGCAGATGGCAAAATATCAGTTGCAATAGATTTTATCACACTCTAGACCAAGCAATCCTAGTTGCCACCGAACACTAGTTTGTGCTACTATTGAATGATTACTCTGCAGCTATTCCTAATAATCTTGGTCCAGTTCGCCACATTCAACCTACGATCACTAAAGGATATGGGTAAGTACTAAAGTATAGCCATGCATAAGAAATTGGTTTAATGTTTGTGATGAAAGATAATTTCATATTTATTTACTTGGGATACACTACTTAGACTTGCTAATGTTGAATTTTTGGCTTCACAATCTGCCACACATCAATTGTTTTATTGCTTGCCATCCCATAGTGTAAGCTGGGTTATTATGATTGTATAATTTGTAAACATTGAGAATTATAAATAGTGCTCAACATGATCTTTCTTTTGGAGGAAGAATCTATCTATGACAATGAAGCAGCAAGATAGGAGAATAAACAATAAAAAAGAACCTTATAGAATCATGAAAAACAGAATTAAAAATTTCAGTCCATTCAAGATATTCTTTACAATAGTTAGGCACCTCTACTTGTAGCTGTAGGATTTCTTATACCTTTCCACAAATAAGTCCATATTCATTTTTTTAAAAATTAAAAAAAAAAGAATATTCTCTGTAATATACTTTTTGATAAGATTTATGACATGTGTTCCTGCCAGTTGATTAGACAAAAGAATGGGATCCTCTACGGTACTCAAAAAGTATCGCAGGGTGCTGTACATGTTTTGAGACGTTTATCAAAAGATGAGTATTTATGTGATGTTTATTTAAACTGTTCAAATACCTTTAGAATCTATCCATTCATATTTTTTTAGTATTTTAACACATAGTCACCCATCTTTTGATGGACGTCTCTGAAGCATACACAGTACTCTACGATACTTTTTAAGTACCGTAGGATCCGTTCCTTTAGATAAGATGCCTGACTCATCTTGACATTTTTTGATTAGACAAAATCTCTAAAATTATTTTCTACTTTATAGTAATGCTCTAGATTGACTTGCACTTAAACCCAATGTCAACCCTCTTTGTTCTTTTGATTAGTCTTTGATATATATTTGATTTAAATACATGTCAGCCAAGTCCATGATACGTGCATAAATAAGAAATTCTTCATTTGGTGACATTAGATGGCTACTTTAAAATAGCTTCTGCTTACACAGACACATAAGGGTGTAAAAAATTCCAATTAAATTATCTAAACCGTCTAATCCGATCTGAACCGAACCAAATATAACGATTTGGTAGTTTAACTAATTCGATTTGGTTGAATAAAATAGAAAAATAGATATTTCGATTTGATTATTAGTTTATTGATTTATGTGATCAGCTGAAACTGAACCGAATCGATAAACCGAATATAAATTACTGTCATTTTATATATTTATATATACACCTATATTTTATGCTTTATATATTTATATATACACTTATGTTACATGTATATTCAAAGTTGGACCATATACTTTATATGAATTAAGAGTCTAAAATATTGATTTGGTCCTGTTTCGATCGATCAACTCGCTTAAACTAAAAAACTGTTCAAATCATTCAAATACTTGAGAAAGTTACATGAACAAATCGAACTGATACCAAATTGAATCGAAAAAATCAATTGAGTTTTGTCAAATATTTAATTTGAAGAACCTCTTAAACCAAAATATCAGTTTGATTTAAAAAAATCACTTAAAACTAAATTGATCGAACCATTTTCAGCCCTATACACATGCATATTTGACCAACTTATCGAGTTCCTGTTTCTTGCTCTAAACCATTTGCAAGGTGCTCCATCGATTAGCATAATTATTTGATGAGGATAATACATTTTGTCTTGAGAAAATATGGTGCAATCAATAAAAAATTTCTATTTTTCAAATCCTCTCTAAACAATTTGAACTGAAGTAGTCTAGCCCTACTACCATCATAGTTGCCTATATCTGGTGTAATGGGGTAGGATTGACACAACATATTGTCCCATATACTATGTAAACCATGCCAAATCATAGGCTATGGCATGGCAATAATGATACATGAACAAGATCTGCTCTCCCGCTTCAAGTGCCAAATTGGAGAGGATCTAAACTTTTCCAAACTATTGGTATAATTGCATTAAATCTAACTAGATGACTATGATTACAATAGATCAAACCTGTTCATCTTGATCTAATCCAACAACCCTTAGATTAACCTAAAATGCTTGCCAAATTGTCATGGAATAGCAACTCTAACCACAAGCACTCCCCTTGAGGCATTCTATAAAGGCTCAAGCGTCTCCATGTCACCGCCTATCTTTTCCCTTGCCCTTTTCCTCCCTTTGGTTACACTCAAATCACTTTGGCTCCACGTCTCACATCCCGTCTCGTCGCTACACCGCACATTTGCTTGGAATCGAAGCATTCACTAACTTTTTACGTCCCAGGGCCTACACCCAGCTCCCGTGTCCCCCCTCCGGTTCCAAAATGTCCAAAGGCTACGGGCTCATTGACCAGTGATCTAATCAGGATTCCCATCAACGGGCCCCGCGGTAAGTTACTCCGCTCCAAATCCATGCAAGATGCCCCCGTGCCTCCGACTGTCACCGTTCATGACATCACTCTTAACCGTCCGATCTCATTTCGACTGCGTCGAAAGCTCGAAAATTCTATCCCCGAGAGTTATTTCAAACGGAGTTTTGTAGTCTTTTGGCAAGCGTGCAAGACATGTAGGTCAGCCACACCCGGACCCAGGACATCCACTCGCACCCTTCAACCGACACGTGGACTAAATTCGGGTGGCCCCCGCAATCATTCGACGGGCGTTGCTTTCGGTACGGTTGGTTTAGTTTTTTTCGAGCAGTAAGAAAACCGTAACAACAAACCCATAGTGGGCCCCACATATAGAACGCCAAAATAACGTGTATGAGTTCTTTTCTGGGGCTTTTTTCGGTGCATGATATATGTCCTTATTCCGAGATTAGACCAGCTAGGGTTGGAGAAGCTCGACCGGCGCACGTTTACGGCTTAGAACGTCGTCTTATTGGCTGATATCCACCGTCCGATCAGTGTCTCTTGTGGAGATGAACGGACAGGATTGGTTGACGGGAACACGAATGGCATCAGTGGAGGACGGTTTCAGCGGTCGAGATTCCGCCTGGGTGGGCGAACGTGAGCCGGGGGGCGAGGCCGCGATTTCCCCAATCGCATCCGCCTTTTTATCCGGCCATATTTCGACCGCTCTGTTTCCCCGACCCCACCCCCCCGACTCCGAGCTAGCAGTCACCCAGAAGAGCGAGGGAGCGAGTTGTCAAGGGTTTCGATCCGCCTCCGAGCACCGCCGACTTCGCCGCCCAGCTGCCGCCGATGGCCGACCAGAACAATGCCGAGTTCCGCCGCAGCCTCGCCGTGGAGCCTCCGCCGCATCAAAGCCCAAAAGGTTTTTTCCCCTTCGCCGCTCCTCCCCCTAATCTGCCGCCTCCTTTGGTTTTTCTGATCTCTCCCTTCCTCTTGAGATAAAACCCTAGCTCGTATCTCGAGGTTTTTCGATGTCCGTTCGAGTGCCCTTTTACCCCTTTCGTTGTTCGGGGCGCGGTCGCCATCCCGTACTTCTTGCCGTGCGATGAGCCTTTTCGTTTTAGGATTTTTTTTTTTTTGCTTCTTTTTGGCTGTTTTGTATTGTTTTTTTCGGTTTATATATCTAAGGAGTTCTTTCTGTTGTTAACGCGGTCGCGGGGAAAAATTCAGCGGCTTTTGACGTATTTGATTTCAAATTTCTCCTTTTAAAATGTCTATGTTCGAAATCTTTACATAATCCGTGCTTCCTGTTGAGTTGGCAACTTAGATTTTGAAATTCCTCTGCAAGAAGAAAGCATGGAATTTTGTTAGCTTTACCGATCTGAACACTGGTAATCAGTTCATGTGTTTCCAATTACATGCAAAATTTCCTGATGCTGTCCCTTTTGTAAGACATGGGAGCAGTATTTGAACTTTTTTTTTTTTGGGGGGGCACCGCTTAGCGAACCGCACTGTACTTTTTTGGATTTTGCAATCAGGTTATGTATTGAATGAAATTGGGCTTGTTTAGAATTTTGGCACCTACTATTGATGTTGGTGATTTGGGGGGAAAGAGGTGCAGTTGGAAGTTTCTAGTCCTGTTTCCCCGTGCTTCAACAAATTGCCAAGTTTTGTAAGGTCTTTCTGGTTGAAAGTGTTTTGACGAGTCTTGGTATTGGAGGATCACGTAATCAGTTAATATATAAAGCTACGTGCCTGAGTATTTTCTGATCAACTCAACAACTGACTATCTTGGATAAGCTTTCTCAATGTACCATGACTTCAAAAGGATGCTGACATGTCTTTTAGGATTATTATTGATGAGACTTTGTTTAAGCTAGATGTCATAGAATTTATTTGGCTAGCTATATTTTAGTGAAAATGCATCATCTTCTGGATAAGAATTTTGACAAGTGTACTTGTTCAAGCTGTCAGTTCTTGATACATTCATCTACTATTTTTACCGCATTATCTGAGGATGTATTGTCAGAGATAAATTACTTCAAAAATTTCTGCCTGTTTATGATTTGCATCAAGCCTTAGTTTACAATGCTAAATAATGCAAGAGTTTCATTAATCCCTTTTTTTCTTTTTATAAATTTGTGTGTTATGTGTATGTGGCGATATGTTGTCCACAATCAGTCTAAGCTATATCAGAGTAGATACGTGAAAGTCCTGAATAGCATTGCCTTGGCATATAGGCCAAACAGTGGAGGGTAGGGCAAACAGGTCTTCTGGCCATCCCATAACCATCATGCTTAGTCTTGATAAACATTCTCATCCTTGCCATTTTCCCATGATCCATAGCCTTCTTGATTTTGAATAGAGAATTCCATCTTGAGTACTGTTGTCTCCTTGCTTATTTTCTTACATATTATCTACAACCACATAATTTGAAATATTAGAGGCATATTGTGAGACTTAGATCACCTCCATGAGGAGGGTACCAAACTGTGGAGCTAAACGCCTAAACCCTGGTTGTTGTCTTAAAAAAATATGAATACAGAGATAAGTTCCTAGATATGTTGTTACTCTTTATGATGATCATTAACAATCAATTGAATTTTTCTTAGCTGCAAGTTCACTACTTGAAACATATAGGAATCCATTGTCTTGCAGAAACAAGAATGTTTATCTAATGCTGATTGTTTTGAAATGCCGATGTGTCTTTTTTATCTTGAAGGGTGCTGCTGTCTTACTACATGAATGTCTTTACTCTCATTGTTTTTACAAAAATTCTCAGATTTTTTGATGAATTTTTTACAAGCTATTGATCCCTGTAAGGTGATTATCCCACTTACATAGTCGAGAACTTCAATATTTTCAACTCTTAGCGGCCATAATATTTTATCTAGGATAATGTACTGGAATATTTTCAGAATCTCGAACTCATACCCACTTTTTAAGTGCTTCCTTATTAAAATTGTTTCTAAAGTATCCACTTCTCCACACTCTTTCATACCCTTGCACCCGTTTCCAATTTTGGCAACCGAGTTTCAAATGGCCTTCTATGCTGTGTAACTTTTACCTTGAAACATCTTGCGGATTAGGAGATTGGTGTCTTTTTGTTTTTTTTTTTTTTTTTTTTGTGTGGGGGGGGGGTTACCTATCTCTCCATGGATTTTATCAGGTAGGTTACCTGATCTGCGAATCTCCAAATGCATTTTTAAGAACCAGACTGTTTGAAGCCTGCATGAATCTTAAGAAATGATGCCTAGAGTTGATTTGTATTTCATTTCATCATTCTCTTACCTCTTACTTCACTAATGATGGAAATTAAATAAAAATTCAAATATTGTAGGAGTGTGGAAATGATTGGCTGACTTAGATGTAGTGAGAAATGAGCTGAAAGGTAGAACTTTGTAGCTTTAAATATAGGAGTATGATTTACCTTGATTTTGTAGTTCTCTTCTCTTGTCTCTTGTTTTGGGAGGATAAAGGGTGACCGTAGAACTAGGATGATTTTCCTTGCAGGAGTTTGTTGTTACATGCATATAAGAACTTCTGAGGTCATTTATGTAAAATGTTTCTGTTACATCACCTTTCCAAGTGGATCTATATATATGGATGACTTCTGTACAACTTAGCAGTGGGTGCTCACCAACATGCTAAATTGCCATATGCTAATTCGAGCACAAATCAAAAGGATTATAACAAAGCCTAGAACTTTTAATGGTTGTATGTTTGTCTAGGTATGTGGGTGCATGCACATGGGCATGGGGTTCTTGGGATGAGGGGGCGGGCGGGTGAATAGAACCGTCAATGAGTGAGGTTGAACAAATGCAAGCCACAAATTGAGAAGACAGGGTATTAGCTTCGGAATAAATTTTTTCTTCAAAATGTATTGATACAATTGCTTGTGGTCTTTTATGTCGAAAATTAATTTTGTTACAATAAATAGATAGCTTAAATTCATAGCATCATGGATGTAGATTTTGTCATTCTTTGACCTTGGTTTTTTAGAGTTGGATTGTGTGAATATTGCTTTGTTAGAGATATACAGATGGACCAATGTTTTAATGATGGTAGTGATGTGGGAGGAGGAAAAATGAGTGGTAAAGTCAGTTTGGACTCGGTATGAAAATTCTTACTCTATCTTGAAAGAAAGGAAGGAAATGAGAAAGGAAAGAGAAAGAAGAAGGAAAAGAAAAAAAGAAAAAAAGAAAGAAAGGAAGGGATAAGAAAAAGAAAAGGAAAGTAGAAGAAAAAGAAAAAAAAGAAAGAAGAAAGAAGGAAAAGAAAGAAAGAAAGGATAGGATATTTACCAAGATGCATGATTAAGATCACTATTGGAACGAGTCGGGATAGTGGAGCGTGTCCCATTCTATAGAGAAGCGGGGATACCTCTATCCCACGGGATTTAAAACCTTTGATCATAAAATTCATAATTTGCTAGAACATCTTGTTGGTGTATCAACTTTGTTGGACTTTACCATGTTTGATTCTTGGAGTAGTTGAAACGAGATTCGTAGAGTAGTCTTTTGTAATGCATAGCTGCAAACTCTTTTAGTCCCATTACATTACATATGTGTTGTTATGTCTACTAGCACCATCGCAGGCCTTGCTGCCAATTTTTTGGCTTGAGGTTGTGTTGCTTATTTGCTGAACTTTATTTATCTTTATTGGTTCTTCAGCAGTTACAAATTATCGATGCCAGATTACAAAGTTTATGTTTTTGCAGAAATTTGTTTGCTGTTGCTGATGTGCACAAACAATACTGATGCTGAAACTTTTTTAATCATTTACCTTTAAATGTTTACATTCCATGAATGATGCGATCTTATCACTGGTAGAACTTGAGCAAACCTAAAGGTTGTGACATTCGATTAGAGTCAGCCACTGCCTTAATATGCAACATTTAATTGCAAATATCAAACACATCTGGATTGAAGTAGCCTGATATTGATTGGTCACTGGAGGATGGGAGAAACTACATAGTATAGTTGTTGAGCACTAGCGAAGGAAAGCTGTGTCAAACTATGGAGCTTTGGTGGGTATTGGGTGACTTCACATCAGATTAGTACCTAATTCAGAATCTAAGAGCCTAAAAATGATTGCAGAAACAGTTTTTCCATAGCTGCTGGTGGATTAGCATTGGGCAACTACCAGTGTCAGTCATAGCAAAACCCTGTGGTAGGGCAATCAATGCTCTTTCGATGATATATGGTTGGCCATAAGTTTTTGAGGATAAAAAAAGGATCTTAGAAATAGTGAGACTAATGGTTGGAGGAGACTACTATATGTGTTTCAATGATGTAATAATCACCTATCAGCAGTTTTCTATTATGTAGATTTAAAAGAATTTATGCCTTCTCACATAACATGTGAATATGCTATTTAGTAAGATATGGTATGTTGGAAATGATATAAATTGATATTTTTAACAATCAGAATCACATGCATCATGAGTTTTCTGTGCCTTTTTACCATTTTAATAATCATGAATTCATGATGCCATCTATATTATGCTGTTTTTCTTTTAAAATTCATTAGTATTTGTCTTTCCATCTTGATCTTCTTTGGCTTTTGCAGACATGCAAGGATCTGACAACCCTATGCCTCTTTCTCCACAATGGCTTCTACCAAAGCCTGGGGATAATAAGCTTGGAGTAGTGTCTCGGGTAAAATATCATTGAATCCCTTTTTCTCCTTCTTCTGGTCTTGTACAGTTGTATGAGACTTCAACAAGGGATCTTTTGTAGGTCACATTTTCATTCCATCATGATTGGTGTTTTTTCCTCCCTCAGTGCCTTTAGTTCAGATCAGAATGCCTGCTTTGAGGGTGTTTGGTGTTGCTCCTGCTTTATAAAAAGAGAAGGGGAAGCCAGAAGTTATGTTTTCTAGCTTCTCCTAAGAGCACTTTTTTGCTGTCTTTTTGTAGAAACACTTTCATATAATGTTGCCAGACACTTAATATTTTCAGAAAAATCTTTTCTGCTTTAAGAGTCACAAAGCACTTCTTTAAGCAAGACCAAACAACCTGTTGTTTATGTGTTCATGCTAGCATAATATGTAATATTACAATTTTGATGCTTCCAGGAATTTAGCCCTCATCATGGTAATCACCCAGATGCTGCAAAGGCACCAGGAAATGGTGAAGACCTCCATAATGCTGGAAAGAAAAGGGATGTCTTCAGGCCTTCTCTGCATGATGCAGAAACTGGGCGTCGTGATCGCTGGAGAGATGAAGAAAGGGAAACAAACTCTGCAATTCGCCGAGATCGATGGAGGGAGGGAGATAAGGAACTTGGTGATGCTCGCAGGATCGACCGCTGGTCAGACAATTCATCTAGGCATTCTGTGGAAGCACGTCGTCCCCCACCTGAGCGGTGGAATGATTCGGGCAATAGGGAAGGCAATTATGATCAACGTCGTGAGAGCAAATGGAACACACGCTGGGGACCTGATGATAAGGAGTCAGAAAGTTGGCATGAAAAGTGGTCAGATTCTAGCAAAGATGTTGAGGGATCTCGTGACAAAGGATTGCCTCTTCTTGCTAGTCATGGAAAAGACATAAACAATCATGTAAAAGATACAGAGAGAGAGGAACATTATTCTCGTTCATGGAGGTCTAACTATTCCATTAGTCGTGGAAGAGGAGAGCCTTCTCATCATCAATCTCTGACAGCAAACAAACCATCCTCTATGTTTGGTTATGGTAGAGGGAGAGTGGAAAATGGGATTCCAGTCTCCCCTTCTGGTCGTGGGAGGTTTAACTCTAGTATGAGCACTCTAAGTAGTGGACCTTCACGTCCATATCATTTAGTAACTATTTCTGACAAGTCTGATGGTGCATCTGGAGATTCCTTTTCTCTGAGATATAGTAGAATGAAACTGCTTGACATATACAGGATGACTGAAGTGAAAAACTTTAAAATGTCTTTAGATGGATTTATTGAAGTTCAGTCTCTCACACAGGAAGAACCATTGGAGCCTCTGGCACTTTCTGCTCCTACTCCTGAAGAATCAGTAATAAATTTTACTGTTCTTTCACTAAGCTATTTCCTGTGTCATATGCATCATCTTACTTTGTAACTTTTTTGTGTAGGTCATTTTGAAAGGAATTGATAAAGGGGATATTATAAGCAGTGGACTGCCCCAGGTCTCTAAAGATGGTTCTGCTGGAAGGAATTCTGTGGATACTGTCCCATCTAAACAAACTAAATTAGGTACCATTTAGCTTTCATTTATGCTCATATTTTGGTGGCTTCATTGTTTACCTTAAGCGCCAACTTCTGGGGATGATTATAAAATAATGAACTCTGATAATAGCAAAGGTGTATATTTTGGGAGACCATTGTGTGAAAAACAGGTCCATCAACATGAACCTGATCGAAAGGTGACCTCAGGTGAGAACCTCTATTAATAAAAGAGGAAACTGTCAAGGTGGCGAAACAGTCCTAGTCGGTGGGGGCCCTGAATTGCCTAGGCACTGCCTAGGCTTTCTACATGGACTTCCTAGCAGCTTAGGCAATGCATTCTTAAAAAAGGCAAGAAAAACATGTAAATGTCAAAAACAACACAACACATTGGACCTTATTTTCCCCAAAGCATGATAAAAATAACCGAAAATAAACCATTATTAGCCTAATTGGAGCTTATGCTAGTTGAAACCAACGCATGTTTCCATCACATATCAATTTGCCAAGTCAAATACAAGAGCAATAAGGGATTAAAGCAAATTGTTAAAGGACCCAAAAAGCAAACTTGACAAGCATGCAAGCTGGGGGGAGAAAAGTAAGGGTCACAGGTCGTCAGATAATATAAAATTCATATTCTTATACCGAAGATTGCAAGCTGAGGAAAACAGATAAATAGTTTAAGGGAAAAAAAAGAAAAAGGAAAAAGCAGGAAGTAAACATTGAAACGATATGAAAACAAGGTTACGAATATGAAAAGTTGAAGAAAAGGGGAACAATAGAGGAATGAGAGAAGGAAAAAAGAACGGATTTCACAAATAAGAAGATAAGGGAGATATAGAAGAAGAAAAATAAGGGTATTTTAAAAGAGGAGAAAAAATGAATAAGAGGAGAAGAAAAGTGAGAAAAAAAGAACAAAAGGGAAGAAGTGGAGGTATGACAAAAACCAAAAAAAGGAATACACCCTTAATGGGGTCTTTGGGCAGTTTGACAGTTGCTGACAGATTGCTGGAGAGGAGTGGTTGTTGGTTGTTTACTGGAGAGCTGCTGGAGGGCCTCCTGTTTAAAGCATGAAAGCAGACTTGCTGGCAGTTGGCTGTGAAGAGCTGCTTCTTGCCTTAGTGTTTGGAGAAGGTGGCATCTGTAGGGTCAAGCAAAGGGTGGATAGGGATGAGGAAATGATAAATTATTTTATATTCCAATTCATATTTTTTAGTTATGTATATTTTAGTCACAAGAGTGAAAAAAATGTAAACAAGAAAAAATAGAATGTATATATATTTCAATAAATCAATGACTAGGCTGCCACAGCCAACATGGTCTGGCCTGCCTAGATGCCCGTGTGTCGATTTTGACAACCCTAGAGAATACACGGCATATTGAAGGTTTGCAATTCTAAATTCACCATATGAACTTTTAGCATGTTAATTGTATGGATATAATTCTGTGCTTTTATTTTAAGTATCAAATTCTCTTGAAGTCTGTCTTGCTTTGGGTCGAACATCTAATTTACATATGGTGCTTCAGTTTGAAAATCAAGTGCCCTTAGCATCAAATAATGTTCAAAAGTTTGTTTATGCAAGGATAACTAGAATATTGGTTGTATAACTTGTACCGACATGCTTCCCTTTAGTATCTATGTCTTTGTAGGATTTGCTTTTCATCTCATTTGAGCATGACCATGTGACACAGCAAGATGTGTTTCTCTGTTTTGCCATCCTTTGAACTTTATAAGAGTATTCTTCCATATATCGTCTTGAATCTATTTTTGCACTGTCTTTTCCCTCCTTACTGTTGATATATTACTTCACGATGTCTCATGCTTTGTTGGATTTATGTCACAACAAACTCTTTTCAGATTTTCATGGCTGTTCTCTTTTCAGATTCAGCAATTAATATTCCAAAGGCAGATGAGGTGGGTGCCAATAGAGAAGTGACCAGGATGGAAAGCTCTTCATTACATCACGTTGTCCCCCACATATCTCAATCATTTGGAGACCATACTCACAGATCAAGTCACGATTGGAAGGATTTTTCTACTGAAGTTGGATCAATAACATCTGATTTGAGCAGTTCCCATCTCCATAAAGATATGGAATCTGAGCATAAGAATAGTACTTCTGTTACCTCATCTTTCTACAGGGATGAAACTCACTGGGAAAACATTGAGGTACTTGGTTATAATTCAGAAAGGAAAAGTGACTCCAAGATTACCAGGCAGTTATCTGGGGTCTTGGACCAAGAAAGTAAAGTAAATGTTTTGCTTGGTCAAGAAGATCCTTTCAGTTCTAGGGATATGTTACCTGCTAGAAAGTTGCAGCCACATACTTCACCAGAAGATCTATCCCTCTATTACAAAGATCCGCAAGGTCAAATTCAAGGTCCATTTTCTGGAAGTGATCTGATTGGGTGGTTTGAGGCTGGATATTTTGGCATTGACTTGCAGGTTCGGCTTGCAAGTGCTCCACCTGATGCTCCTTTCTCATTACTTGGAGATGTTATGCCACATCTACGAGCAAAGGCAAGGCCTCCACCTGGGTTTGCTGTAGCCAAGCAGAGCCATGTAACAGAGGCATTTCCGAGGGAAAAATTTGTCAGCCCTAGTAACATCCATGCAGGTTTGAATGAGCTTGAGTTTCTTAAGAATGAGCAAAGAAACAGGCATGATAGTGCAACTGAAGCACAGAGTCAGTTCTTAGAGTCACTCATGTCTGGTAGCATGAACAGTTCTCCATTGGAAAATTTTGCTTTCCCTGGAGGTTTGTTATGTCACCAAAATTCATTTAAAAGACATATGAAGATAAACAAACCTTGTCACATATATTGGTTGGTGATTCTTAAAAGAATGATTCTTTTTTCATGTTTGTCATTATCCTATTTTCATGACCCTGAATCTTCTTAACATGCCTGATCACATATTCTAGATTTACATCAATTTTTTCCTCATTCTATTTTACACCATGCAGGTATGCATGACCATGGAAGGAATACTTCTGGAAATTTGTCCGCAGTGGGAGGAGAAATTGGAAGTGATGTGAATTACCTCTTGGCCCAGAGAAGTTTGTTGGACAGGCAGAGGTCATTATCCAATACTCTTCCATATTGGCCGGGGAGCGATGTATCATCTGTGGTGCCAAAGTTGGACATGACCTCAGACCCTTCCAAACCACCTTCAAAATTGCTGCCTGCAATGGGAGACAATTCTCATCAAATTCTACAATCCCCTCAGAATGTGGACTTGTTGTCTATCCTTCATGCTGCAGCAGATAAATCTCCATCACCGGCTGTTAATTCTGGTGTACCTTCGTGGTCAAACTTTCCTGATGCACGATCTCTGGGTCATATCATTCATGGAGGCATGGAGATCTCCCAAGATACGATAGACATGCACCAGGATCAGCATCTTCCTTCCCGGATTGGGTTCGGACTTCAACAGCAGATGTTGCAACCCCTAAATCAGCCACCTTTGTCTCATTTGTGCAGCCGACCTGGTGATCATTCTTCTGGGTTGATTCCACCTGATAAACTGCTTTCTTCTGAGTTGTCTCAAGATCCACAGCTGCTAAATTTACTGCAACAACAGTATCTATTGTCACAACTTCAGTTGCCTTCTCAGGCCCCTGTTCCCACTCAACTCGCTCTTCTGGACAACTTGTTACTGCTCAAACAGCAGCAGAAACAAGAGCAGCAGCAGCAGCTATTGCTGCAGCAACAGCAACACCTGCTTTCCCAGGTCCTTTCTGGGCATCATTCTCATCAACATTTTGGTGATGCTTCTTATGGACGAGCACATGATCCTATTCCAGCAGGCAATGCTCCTAGTGATCCTCTTGGGCATCAAAGATCACTTGAGGTGCTTCAAAGCAATAAGCAGATGCCGGTCCATAATTTGCGTGATGGACAACCATCCTATCTTTCAAGTATCAGTGTGCAAGGTACCCAGGATGCCAGTTGCTTGGTGAGTTCTGGGTCTTCACCTCTGCACTTGCCTCATCAGATATTTGACCACACAGCAAATTCAAAGGCATGGGATGCTTCTCTTTCACGGGAGAATGAGAATATTCCTAACTCTGATTCTGCAGCAACACCAGTAACAGATAGTTTGCCTTTAGCAGAGGCCACAGAGAAGAGTGAAAAAGTGGTTTTTGTGCTGCAGAAGAATGACCATGGCCTGGATGAAAATAGAACTGTACATGAACCACCATTAGTGTCTCAAACTACTGATGCCATGATATCAGCTAGTTCTGGAGTAGTGAGAAGTCTTGAATCTTCGGAGAATGGTCCAAAATCATCTGATTTTGTGGTCTGTATCTCTGATCAAGTTAACGTTGTGAATATTTCTTCAGAAAATGTTCCTGAATGCCATATTGAATCACCATTAACAAAAGAAGCAAAAAATGTAGAAATACAGGAGGTAAAGAGATCTTCAGAGAAAAAATCAAAAAAGCAAAAGAATTCAAAGGCACAATCATTTTCAGAAGTTGGGAAGGGATCATCAAAGACAATTGCTTGCCAGAGGTCAAATCTAGATTCTGGAACTGAAGGTTCAAATGCTGGTGGAACTGAATCAAAGGGACAGGCAGATGCAGCAGAATCTCTTTGTGTGACTTCATTGGGAACAGGAAGAGAAAATTCTGTTGTATCTACCAATGAACCTTTGGATTCTCAAAGATCTCAGCGTTCATCTTCGAAAAATACTTTAGCCAATGAATTGGTGGAAGCTGAACAGGGAGAAGGAACATTGACATTCAATACACAGACAACTTCAAGTCATCGAGCTTGGAAACCTGCTTCAGGTCTCAAGGCGAAATCATTGTTAGAAATTCAACAGGAGGAACAGCTAAGGGCACAAAGAGAAATAATAGCTTCTGAAGGTGCTGCAAAGGTCATCCCTGCTAGCAGTCCATTACAAACTCCCTGGACTGGGATTGTTTCCAATTTGGAGCGTAAATCCAGTAAGGATACTGTTCCAGCTGGTACCAATCATTCTGATTTGGGGAACTCAGAAAATACACTGAATTCCAAGAGCCGGAAGAGCCAGTTGCATGATTTATTGGCAGAAGAAGTTTTAGCCAACTCAAATGAAATAGATAAAGATCATGTTAGTAATATTAAAGGGTCATTCTTGCCTCCTTCACCAGTTGTTCAATTTGACGCATCAACTGTTGATGATGATGATTTTGTTGAGGCAAAGGACACTAAGAAAAGCCGTAAAAAGGCATCCAAAGCCAAAGGTGCTGGGATTAAGGCCCCATCATCAGTTGGTTCAGCTGATCTTTCTGGTCCCTTAATTCCTGCTGACAAGGGTAAAAGCACTCGACAAGTGCAGCAAGAGAGAGAGACATTACCAACTCCACCCACTGGTCCATCTTTAGGAGATTTTGTTCTTTGGAAGGGGGATCAAGCAAACACCACACCTGCTCCAGCATGGCATACAGATTCTGGTAGAATTCAGAAATCCACATCATTAAGAGAGATTCAGAGGGAACAGGAAAAGATGTCGGTGTCTGTCCAGCAGCAAATTCCAATACCAACCCCTGCAAAAGTCCAATCAAACCGCAGTAGTCGTGGAAGTGGATCATCTTGGCCAGTTCCTGGATCATCTCCTTCAAAGGCTGCATCACCCATTCAAACCACTTCACATGTTTCCGCTCAATCAAAATCTGGAACTGAAGATGATCTATTTTGGGGTCCTCTTGAACTAGCCAAACAGGAAACAAAGCAGTATGTACTTAGCATTAACTTTAAAAGTTTCTTAGTTTGTTTTGTGCATTAATCAGAACATGATGTTTTCCATAGCACTATATTTTTGACCATTTTAAAATCTTATTACCAGCTTAGATGTTGCAGGTTTTTTTGACATCCTTTCTGCATAGTGTTTCACATTTCCATTTGATGGTTCATAGTTTCTTTTTGTCCTATGAGCATTCATTTACATTTTTTTTTGACTGTTCTCCATTTACGTTCATAGCCACAACCTATTTCATTGTGAAATTTCGTTGGTGTCCTAATTCTATGATCTAGGGCATAAAAAAAAAAAAATTCTATGATGTTACTAAATTAACATGGAACTATTAAATGAATCATGCTTGCATAGAGGAAATCAAACATTGATGACTTCAACCGTTACTAGGAGTGTACTTCATCTTTTATCTCCATATCATCAGAATACTGTATGATTGAGGTTGAACCATGAGCTTTGTGATTTATACATTTCTGAACCACCGAACTAGCAATAAATTTATGTCACACTATGCTTTTTATTGAGCTTGACAATGCTGACTGCGCATTCTTCCGAATATGGGCACTCAGCTTTCAGCCTTCTATCATTAGCATGTTTACTTGAAATAGTCTTATTAAACATTCACCTCATTATCCTTGGCGTTTTTTTCTTTGAAAAACTGGTTGTGTTTGTACAATTAGTTCATTTCACATGTTAATTTGTTTATTGTGTTACCTTTCATGCATCTTTCTGAACACTTAGAAGTATGCTTTGATTTTCTTGTTCATTGTCTCCATCTTGAATCGGTGCGCTTTGGTTGGACATCCTCATGCTTATGATGGTTTCAATATACCAATGGCTTAGAGATATAAGAGGATTTCTATCTTGGACTACCTATAAGATGATTAACATCTTCTATGAGAGCTACTTGATAAATTTTGATGGACCTGAATGTTGGGCATTAGAGAGGGCAAATGAGCATGAGCACATAGAGATGATTATGCTCAGGTGGATGTTGTAAAATAAGGGTATGTATAAATGTTAAGATGATTATCCTCAGTTTGACATTGGGGCTCTACTTTCTTCCTCGCTTATTCTTTTCCCTTTATGCCACAAAGTCCCTTATTGCTGCTCAAATGTTCATACTTGGTCTTGCTCCATGTGTCCTTTTCCTATTTGGCTCTAGACCATCTGTTGTATTCCATCTACATCGATCACCTCATTGTGGATCCATGTGACCTAATATACATTGATTTTGCTACTGGTGCAGTTGTCTTAATGAAAATGGCCATCTACAGTCCTGCATCATAGTTTCTTCTTCTTTTTTTTTTTTTTTTTTTTTGAAATAGCATGATGATGAACTGATCAGCATATTTAAGCTTTTGGCACCTGTAAATATTGTAAATATGTTGATTTTGCTTCTGTTTGAACAAAATATTGGTCTCGTCGGGGGTCCAACAAATTGAGGTATGGGCTTGTACCTGTTGCTGCCTGGTGTGGTACATATCTCAGTACAGGACTGGTATGCCTCGGTTCAAATGAGCCAAAAAAGACAGAGAAGGGTATCCAGCATTGTGAAATCAGTACATCTAGGCTCGGTGCAATATGAGGCAGTTTGCGCCCTGTTCATCAAAACGGGGCATACCTCACTTCTGTGTACTGGTCCATGGCTGGTATGATACGTGCCATGCGTGTGCCTATTTCATGAGTTGTTTGATGCTATAGATCATTTTAATCTAGGCTATTCTATGCTTGTCTATTACGTGTGGAAGTAGTATCCAAGTCCCCGATGCTTAGATTGTACTTGTGATTGTAGTGTCTAACTTCATTATTCTTTTTCTTTTCTCAAGAGTCAGAGCAGAGACAACTTTTGAAATTTGAAATGGTCTCTTTTGTCCTTATTTGTTGCGTTCTCAAAAGAGGGGTTTCCAAGCGGGGATGATATTGGGATTGTTTCACATTGTCAAATGTACCTTTATACCATGGTGAAATGGAGAAGCTCGTATGTATGCTTGTTTGCTTATCTTCCTGAATAATTCTTCCTCTACCTTTTCCTGTTTTTTCTTCCTTTTTTAATATCCCCCTGCCCCCTTCCTCCTTTTCCTTCATACTTCTCTATTGAGATTATTGCCTACATATTTTCGGGTTTATTGAAATTAAATCATTCCTACTTTTTGATATCATGCAATAAGCAACTTTCAGTTGCTAATTAATTCAATATCATATCCCCTCTTTAATCTCAATGTGATTTGCAGCCTTAGCTTAAACTTACCTTACTAGCACATACAGTGATAGATTAACTTGCCATTATCTTTTTGTCCTAATGAAACCTTGACCATTTAACGCCTTATAGTGGGAGATCATGTCAATACAATGTGATCCTTTTTATATGCAGGATAAATTGTGTCATGCATAGCCCATTTACCACATTCAAGGTATGTTGCTGTTAACAATAATCTAATTTCTGCGAGCAGGTCAGATTTCCCATCCCTTAATTCTAACAGTCGGGGAGTTAAAGGCACCTCTGTGAAAGGAGCACCTGGTGCAGCATCAAGTCGTCAGAAGACATCAAGTGGCAGATCTGTGGAATATTCCCTTTCATCATCACCTGCTGCTGGTCTATCACTTGCAAAAGGGAGGAGGGATTCAGCAAGCAAGCATTCAGGTAATCCTTATCACTAGCTTGGACTGTCTCCCTTGGAAGGTTCCTGTGTTTATCTAGAAATTCCTTTTTTCCTTTTTGCAGAGGCCATGGACTTCAGAGACTGGTGTGAGGGTGAGTGGGTCAGGCTAACCGGGACAGATGGTACTATTGCAGAACTTACTGTAGTCCTTAAATTTTTCCTTTCCCTTTAATTTGATCTACTAGTGAATAATGACTACTAGTACTTATTGCTTGCTGCTTCTGATCCTCAGATACGAGTTTTTTGGAATTTTGCATAAAACAATCAATGTCTGAGGCTGAAATGCTCCTGAGAGAAAACGTTGGTTCATTGGATCGCAACCATGAGTTCATTGATAAGTTCCTCAAGTACAAAGAGTTCTTATCATCTGATGTTATTGAAATGGCCTTCCAAGCTCGAAGAACCCACAGTAACACCAGTGGGGATAGTCTGGGACATGGTAAACTCGAAAGTTCAGACATCAGGGACGATGCAGAGACTGAAGCTGGAAATGAAGGAGCAGCCAAAGGGGGAGGGAAGAAAAAGGGGAAGAAAGGGAAGAAGTTGAATTCATCAGTTTTAGGATTTAACGTGGTTAGTACCCGAATAATGATGGGCGAGATTCAGAGCATAGAGGATTAGGAAGTTAGAGGGTGGGAGTGTATATACATTGTCTTGATAACCATCTGTACATGTTTTTATCCCTTTGCTGGGTGGGGTTTTTCTTTTTTGCCCTCTTAATCTCCTCTGTAGACCAGTAATTGCACTAACGGTGAGTTATCAGCTTAAGCGGTTTTGTGGGAATAATTAACAGCAGCCTTTTTCTCATTTACAGAAAAGCCAAGGTGAAAGGCCGCCATGGCATTGTCCCCCTTTTTTTTCAATGGTGTAAGTTGTCCAAGTATTTTTTCGATCCTGATGAAAACTTCAAATAGGTCTCTGCAATCCTTTACCATATTACCTTAGAAAGAGATCTTTATACTGAATAGAATTTGCTCCAGAAATAAACTTTTCTGCAACAGGGTTTGTTTGGTCGATGATGAAGTAGTGGAAGAGAGTTCGTCGGAGGGCAATCTTCTTTATTCTCATGATTATTATTAGGAACAGGAAAATCATACGAGTAAAAATAAAAAGAGGAGGTTGAGGAGGGGAGGAATATTCTTGCTAGTGGGTATTTGCTAGTTCACTGATAATTAAAAAATATTGAAAACCTTGCTTGTAACTCAATAAAGATTAATAATGGTTTTGATGGGGGCCATTGTATTGGGATAATGCGCTATTCATAAACCTTGCTTGTGTTTTAAAAAACTAAACCCTTGCTTATTATAACTCAATTATTTTGGGAGGTTAAAGAGTCTTTGGTTTTGTGTGATAACATGTGTATTCACGTCCATGTAAAACAGGCCATCTCTGAGGCATACACATCCATACGCAGATGTTATCCATTCATGGGTATCTTCTGGTATGCATGTACACATGCATAGATATAGATGTATGTGCATGTCTCTGTATGTTTGTGTGTATATATATATCTCTACATATTTATGTATATAGAACTTACTATGGTACTTATTATTACTTTTAAGAAAAGCCCAAGTATAATCCCATCCATCAATTTTATATGGGTATTTGAGTAAATTTCATTTCAACAGGTTAAACAACTGATGGTAAATATTCTCCTCTTCCTCTCTTGATTGGAGGTACTCTCGTCTTTTGCAATGGTGCTGCTATCGAAGAAATCGTAACCTTTGTTATAGCCAAAGCAGAGAGAAACCCCAAAGCCGATCATAAATTAGAGAAATCAAGAAGCTCTGTGACAGCGTGAGGTTGTCCAACCTATTATATCTGCCAAGTAACTCTAGATTGCGGGGTTTGGAATCGAAATCGGAATGATTAAATTTTTCGAAACGTTTGGTTCGTGAGCGAAATTGAAATCGGAATTGAAATGAAAACTTGAATTCATAGAGAAGAGTAGGGATTGAGTTCTATATAGATTGATCCATTTCCATTCTATTCTGAAATCGAAATCAGAAAGGAATTCTTCTCAATCAAACGGTTGGAATGGGAGTCACCTATTCTGATTCTGATTCCAGAAGTCCATTCCCCTCAACCAAATACTCTTTAGATTTTCTCAACCACCGTAATTAAGGGGAACTGGGTCAGAAGGAGCAGAAATGGAGTTGGAGATCACGATGAGCCATTTTCAACAATGATCATGAGGGAGTGAGGAGAAAAAGGTGCAAATTTTTTGATTACTGGATTTCTTTTCCCTCGACTACTGCTCTCTCATCGTTTTCGTTGGGCATTGCGGGCAACATCTTAGGCTCATGTCCTACGACGGTGAGCATGTGAGGATGCGGCGTGCCAATTATGACCTGTGAATTTTGCTCAAATTAATGGCATCGCCACTTATACCCAGGCTTCTCACTGGTTGTAATTAGTTGTATCATTTGTTGTACAATGAATAGTAAAAAATTAAATAATTATCATACAGAATATTTTAGTAATCATTGTAGCAAAACTCTCTACATATACATATACTTATATGTACATAGATACCCTATATATATATATATATATATATATATATATATATATATATATATATATATATATAGACAGACACACATCAGGATCAAATAAAACTAGGTGTAACTATAAATAGAGCTATACCTTTTTTTTTGAAAAAATAGATGATAGAGATCCTGCATTAATGAACTGAGTTATTGGATATAATATACTATTTCTAAACTATTTATACATCAAAAATCATATGATTTGAATATTTTTAATTTATTTATCAAGAGGTTAAAGGATATATATTATTTTATATTATTTAAAACTATCGCATTTTTGATAGGCAAAATACAAACAATGCATGCAACAAAATGAGAGATATGGACTGTTTTCTAAAGGTGATTCTGGTTTGATACACAATGGTTTTAGTGTAATGTATGGCTAATACAGTAGATTTAGATAATCCAAAGCATGAAGTGCACTTCCATGACATTACAATGCATGTGTTTCTTTTACGGTTTTGCTTAATAAAATGAAAGTTACAAACTTTTTAAAAGATGACTCAATTTTAAGTACTCGTGAGACATGACTTCTATTGGCTAGATGATGACTTCTGCATCATATATGGTTGACCGGTACAAAGGCATATGCATTGCAGATATAAAACATAAAAAATAATTTACTTAGAGAATAAAATTTTATTTTATCATAATATAAAAATAATAATTATAAATAAATTCACTTAATGCATCTTTGATTGATAAAAAAATAACTTTTCCCCATGATTTATGAAACCAACTAAATGAAAAAAATACAATAAATGGAATAAGCTTGATTTAATTCAATAAGTGTT
This sequence comes from Elaeis guineensis, assembly GCF_000442705.2. Taxonomy (NCBI): domain Eukaryota; kingdom Viridiplantae; phylum Streptophyta; class Magnoliopsida; order Arecales; family Arecaceae; genus Elaeis; species Elaeis guineensis. The sequence continues at coordinate 120,753,116 of NC_025998.2, read as the reverse complement.
TAACTAGTTAAATTTATGATCTCTGATATTTTTTGCAAAACATAGACCAGAATTTCCTGAGATTTAAAATCATATGTCCGGCAACAATGTGAAAGGAATTTTCATGAGTTATCCAATAAACTACTTGAGGTTCAGAGAGTCTTAATTTACTTTATTGAGTTTAAGTTTGACACCTTGCAGGTTTTCATGGCCTGTTGGGTGGTGCATGCTTTGTAGGATCCAATTCATATTTTATCTTTTCGGTATACTTTTTATCATGGCGGCAAAGCTATATAATTCTTCATCCAATGCCTTGAGCAGTTTATATAGTTGCATGGATCACAACAAATATCAAAATAAGAGAGCCATGCGTAACCATTAAATCTAAAGAATGCACCATAGCTAAGTAGGCTCATAAGATAAATTTCACCTTTACGTGTGTCTATGCACAGACTTCCATCGATTGGATTGGATCAAGAGTACCCTCTAGGCTCTCATTCTCATTTATTGGGCTTTTAGCTTGTCTGCATCAGTACAGAAATGCATGTAAAAGAGAAGAAATATATCATTTCATGTCTTTAACTGGTTAAATTTATTTTCTGACATTTCATGCAAAGCCAGGACCAGAATTTCTTAAGATGCACAAATATCAAGTGGGCAGTGGGAAGGTGGAGTCTTTAAATCAATATTTCTTTCTACGAGAAAATTACTGAGAAGTTTAAGAAGGCTGATGCCTTGGACCAAGTGGCTGATCAATATTGGGACGAGCCTACATATCACATGCTAATCTCGACTGAGAATCTGAGATGGAGCATTTCACAACTTCAAAAGAAATTAAAACATTCTAAAATCTCAGCATGCCTGCTACTTTCTTTGGGTATTTGGTTTTAGTATTTAATAATTTATAAATTGTGTAACATTGTTGAAAGGAAGAGTTAAAACGTCAAAATTTCTACCGTAAGAGAAGACAGAAAACGAATGTAATTGATATACTGTTATTGTACTGCTTTGTATTCTGAGATGCATCAATTTGTATAATGCCAACCATACAATCTCTCCCGTGCATTGTTTGTGTTGAGAATGTTGCCCGGTAATCTAGAAGTTCTTATAAAATAGGATATTTTACATCAAGTTATTTATTCAAATTCAAATCATGGTTAGGGCCGGAACTGGGCCGGGCTCTACCCCTATCCGAGTCAAATCCGAAAAATTTTTTCAAGCTTCGAACCGGATTTAGGCCTGATTATTTTGAAAAAAAATCAGTCCGAGCCTGATTGGGCCAACCCGAGCCCACCTTCGCTAGGCCCCATGGCCTCCACTGAAAACTCACCGGCAACGCTGCCCCCGGCTCCCAAAAGTGAAATCCATGCTCAAAAAATAGGTTAAGGTTAGGGGTAGCGAGATTATTGAGGTTTTGGCAGGTGTAGAGCAAGGAATTGAGGCTGAAGATGTGGGAGAGGAAGCAGATGAGGCCGACAAGATTTGAAGAGGGGAAGACTCACGAGATTCTGATGAACATGTTCTCCCCCTTCGCCTTCCTCTTTAATTTATGGGGCTCTATTCGGTTTAAACGATTGACGGGAGGAAAGCAGGGAGGGAAAAAGCAGAGGCAAAACCATGAAAAAATCAAGGGAGAAAGGTTTTTTTTTTAAAGATCTATGAGAAAGAAATCATCTGAGGAGGAGAAGACCAACACCAGCGATGATGGAGAGAAAGACGACGATGGACACCTGCAAGAGGCGGCAATAAGTAGAGCAAGGAGAAGACAAATGGGAAAGGCCGATGTTGATGCGGTGATGAGAGCGGAGAGAAGTAGGCATCTGCGAGAGCTTTGATGAGAAGAGCGGAAAGTTCCAGAGATCTCGGGAGAGCGTCGAAGAAGCCTAAAAAAAAAAAAAAAAACACAGAAAGGGGTGTTCAGTCCTCCCCCATCACACGTCCCCTCCGATCCGGGTCAAACTTTGGGTTGAGTATCGCACTCGGAACCAGCTTGACGGTCCAGACCGAGCAAAAGATCAGCCCGAACCCTGTCAGAAAATAAAACAGGCTTTATTTGTTTGGCCCAATCTCGGCCAAAATGATTTTAGATCGAGTCCGAAATCCAACCCGATGGGCCTCGAGATGGCCTGAGCCCACTTCCAACCCGAGTCATGGTTCCCAAACTTCACCCACCCATAGGTTTAATATTCAAAGTTAATTTTCTGATAATCAAGGTCACTTCAGTGGGCTGTCAGGTGCCAACCTTTATTTCTTTCTGCTCTCCTGTCCATGGCCCATCAGCTTCCTCTCGTTCTGCCGCAAGAAACTCTTTTTCCTTATTCGTGTCCATTTGCTTCTTTCTTATTTGCATTTGAAATCCCACCTCCCCTCCCAGCAACTTATTTCAGTTTTCCTTCTGGTAATAGAGAAGCAGCCGTGCTCGTTTGATAGCTTGATTTATGTAATTAGCTGAGATTTTATCGTGAAAGAAAATCTTATACCTTATGCTCGTCCATCTGCCTTTTCCCCCTCCAAGCAAAGTATTTCAGTTTCCCTTTTGGTTGCAGAGAAGCAGCTGGACACGTAGGACAACTGAAATCATGACTCTGATAACAATAAAACTCCAATCACTCGTACCTGCCTGAGAATCAACCGAACAGGACTCGATTTCATCAGTACTAACCTAAGTATCTCCCATTGAAGGTCACAAATAGCATATATCTACCCTTTTGCTCCTCTCTCTGAAGTTGCAGCATGAAAATTTCTTGCGAGTATGATTGCTTTCTGATGCACCAACTGCAGCCTTGGTACAATGATTCCCAACAATGAAGAAAAGCCTGTAATACACGCAATCCAACGATAATGCACCATGAATCAAATCAAGAATGCGATAACTAAGATTAACGGAGACCAAAGAAGGTAGGCACAGCGAACATCACCGACAATTTTTAACGAAACAAATCCAACTCTGCACAGCCTCAACAGATGTTCTTTTATTTTGATACTGCCCATGTACATGTATGTGAACGATCAATGGTGTTTTGGTGACCTGGAGTTGTCTTCTCCATCCCTCTTCCTCTTGTTGGGCTGAGAGGAAGATGATTGATCTGAATGTGCACCATTGCCGCGGTGGTCCTGTTCATCATCAACTCCTTCACTTTCATCTTCTCCACTGCCCGCATCAAATTCACTTCCTCCAGTCAGATCCTTCGGTTGCGCTATGGGCTGAACTACATACTCTGTCCCCACATCCTTTTCCTAGCATCACCAAAAGTTTAAAGCTCAGAAAAATCGAAAAACCACCACCCCAAATGAATAAAGCTGTTAACACCCAATCCCTTCCATTCACAGAACTATGGATGAACCAGCACCAAACAATCAGAGCTTCAATGCCAGATAAAATACTACAATAAGACAAGAAATTTGGCTTAAAATATAAGTAACCAATATCACCCAACAAGCCAATGTGAAGTGACATATAAACCTGACACATGTGAACTGCCAAAAAGATATAATAAAAAATCAAAAGGGCACCGCTGAGTTGAATATGGAAATGAAATCAGTTAGCAAATTGTTAGACAAAAGAAAAACAGCAACAGCTCAAGTCATTTAATTACTTATAGGTTGAAGAAAACATCGAGCACATTTAACATGCACTCAAATAGTCTTCATAGTAAATTAGCAGGAAAACCAACAAATAGAAAACTATGATTTCAGAAACTGATGCATACACAGAAGCAAACAAGTTAACAACCAAACATTTCACAAAGCAATGAGGGAAAAAAACAAACTTTAACATATTGTACTGCTGGCTGCAGCCTACAATATTGTGTCTGAAAATTAAGGCAGCATTTTTAAGTATGAATTCAATCTCAGTAAAATCATTAAGACATAAAAGGCAGCACAAAACAACAATGAAAACATCCAATTAGGAGGAAGATACCACAAGCACAAGAAACTAGTTCAGGCACACAGTAGAGCACAAATAACCGAAGACTTAACAAACAGTTCCAACTAACTCTTGGAATCATGCTCGAGACAATAATAGATAATAGACACGCAGTTTAGAACTTTATACCCAATAATGTAGTCAAAGTTGAAGATCGAATAATGTGGATGAAAGAAAGTCTAAATCAAGCCTAGATTTTCTATTTTCTAGAAATTTTCGTACCTAATTTTGGGGCTTCCTTCTATAATCTATTTCTGCATCCTATTTTCAGTAGGAATGTCATCTAAACATCCTGTTCCAGGTCCCAGTTGGATTAGAAAAGTTTTGTTAGGATTGTGATAAAAAGAGTTTCATAATCTTTTGAGGGATCCTATAGTGTGACAAGTTTTACCATTTCTGGAAACTGTTATAGCTTTTCTTTTCAGCTACGAAAGTATAGGGAAGAGTACTTGTTCTTCTAGGAGTCCTATTTTACAAGTACTAAGAGAGCCCTATAGAGCTCTAAAAAGAGCTAGTTTGCTAAAATTGAGTTAAGTGTCGCAGAGATTCATAGAAATTCCAGAATTTTCATTTTTCTTCCATTTTACTTCTTTTCATTCAACTTTTGGCTGGTTCCCTTCAGCCCAAGGCTTGTTCTTTGCTAATGTCATCAAGTTCTTGTTGTGCAGCTTTTCCACATCTTATCTTGATGTTTTCCAATATAATTTGAAAACACAGATGTTAGAAGTACCGTTGATCAGCCACAGAAGACTGGGTTACATCAAGTTGATATTGGAGCATTAGAAGATCCTACACCGGCAGTTTTGTCAAAAGCTGCAGCAATGGTGAATAACGTTGAATTATACAAGCATCCAACAACATGAGGATGCACTTGAATGATTAGGGCAAACAGTAGGTGATGTGCAGTGACAATTAGAAGCAACTATGCTGCAGACAGATAACATGGACCAAAGATTTGATGAAGTTACAGAAATCTTGAAGCGACTCGACAAAGGTAATTCAGATCAGACCTCTTCAAATTTGGAAAACAATATCTAGAAGAAACCCTATGGTGCACATGGAAAACAGACCTTAAATATCCCAGAGAAATATATCCTTGATTGTGAATTCTTAGGGAAACAATATACTGGTTTCTCTTCTCAAAGTCAGTCATCATGAGGCAGCAAGCTAGAACTTTTGAAATTCAAGGACAACCAGCTGCATTTTACAAAGACAACAAGCTGGTAATTTTGAGGAACCAGCTGGGAGGGTTATCATCATAATATGAGAGACACAGGGGTCCTCGAGCTCCTCTGTAAGCAATTGAACCTTTTTGCATGATGCGAAAAGGAGTAAATTTGAAGGTTTCAAAGCTTTATGGAAAGATGAACCCTCAAGCTGTTTTTCAATTGGCTTTCGAGTGTGGATAATTTCTTTGCATAGCATCAATTAACTGAAGGATGGAAGGTGCAATATGTGACAGCAAAACTAAAAAGGGCTGCTAATAATATCTAGTGGGCTGGGTTCAAGAAGCAAAATGAAGAAGTGGTAGAGGTGAAACATAGGATGAGATGAAGAAGCTATTAAAAGGAAGAAGGATCAACAACAAAGCTTTTTCATCAAGTTCTATCGGCTTTAACAGGGACAACATAGACAAGTGTATAGAGAAATTTTTGAACTATCTATACAAGGAGGATTATATCAAATTGAAGATGTTAGCAGCAAAAATAGAGCAGGACTTCAATCAACAATACTAAATGACATGGCTGGATTCAGGCTTTGGACAGATAGAAAAAAAAAAGTTGAAGAGATTCATTATTGCCAGCTGATTTTGGGAGCTCCTACTGCAGCACTCAAACACTTGGGGCAGCCATGTAACGCTACAAAGACAAGTCTAAGCATCCAAACTGACATGCTACAAATGTGGAGAAATTGGGCATACAGGCAGTATGCGCCTTACCTGACCTTTGAATACGGCAGTTGGTAATGAAGAACAGCAAAAGAAGAATGACACTTCAAGAAGGATGGAGAAATACCATCATATAATACTCTGGGGTGGAAAAGGGAGACACATTTTTTTTTTTCCAGAAATCACCATCAGAGCAGCAACTTTCACGTTAGGATTGGCGATGCAATACAGTCCTTTACAAAAAGGCTGTTTGTTAATGACATTAATGCACACTAATCATTGATGGTGGAAGCACTAAAAATATTGTTTCACGACATTTTGTTCAAAAATTAGGTCTGCAAGAAACTAAATTGCTCATCCTTATCTAGTTTTGTAATTTGGCCAGAATAACAATGTGATGGCATGATCAGGACACTTGCTGCATACATTTTACTATTGGAGATATGTTAGGAGAGCCAGTATGGTGTGATGCAGTACCGATGTCACTGGCACAAATTCTGCTTGGATGGCCTTGGATTTTTGACAAGAGGAGTGCTTCAGATGAGGGAAAATATTTGAACCTTCCTATGTTGAGGACAGCATATCACACTTACATCAAAGTGAAAGAAAAGCTCCAAGAAAAGGTGATTTGGTCAGATGGTTTAGCCTAACTCATTGGAGTCAAGTTTCCCTCAACCGGGGGGAATTGATGCAGTCAAAGTTGGAGATAAAAAACTCATGGTAAAGTGCAAGCAATTTGAGGAAAAGCAAGTCTGAAATTGAGTCTAGATTTTCTATTTTCTAGGAATTTTCGTACCTAATTGTGGGCCTTTTTTGAACTTGTTTATGATTCCTATTTTAAGTAGAAATATCATCTAAATGTCCTACTATACCTCCTAGATGGATTTGAAAAGTTTATATTTATCAAGATTATGATTTGAAAAGATTTTCATAATCCTTTATAAGAGGTAATATAGGATGACGAATTTTACTATTTTAGAAAAGTGTTTTGGCTTTTCTTTTCCAAATAGGCATTGTCTTCTAGATGTCCTATTTTAGGAGTGTTAGAGGAATCTAGAGTTACAAAAGAGAGGGTAGTTTGTTGTAATTGAATTGAGTATTGTAGAGATTTAATAAAATTTAAAAATTTTCATTCTTTATCCACTTTATTTCTTTTCTTTCAACTTTTGGCTGGTTTCTCTCAGCCAAAGACTTGTCCTTTGTCTCTAGAGCATTATTCCTTGTCTCTAGAGCATCATCATGTTCTTGTCACGCAAGTTTTCTTCACCTTATCTTGATTCTTTCAGATCTGATCTGAAAATACACTGTACAAGTATCGCAGATTGGCCTTTGAAGGACTGGTCTCAATCACTTAGTTTATTCATTTCAACTAGGTAAATAATGCCTATAGGTTGAGTTCATGATCTGCAAAACCTAATGCTTTAGATTCATCATGCCAGAATTTCTTTTTCCACTTTTAGATTTATGCTTTCCAACTATACTTATTGATAAATATTAAAGACTTCATAAATCAAAATCTATGAGCCTACCTAGTCCGACCCAGAACATTTGAAAATAAACATACTTATTTATCATGCATGCAACTCTAAATCAAGCCAGTGTCCTTAGAAGATGTCATCCTTGTGCCATATATGACTGGTGATGATACAACGTAACAATAATCATTGCATAACAGCAAAATCTGTCATCCTTTTTATTTACTGTAATCTGAACACATTGTAAAGACAAGATAACCGTAGCAAAACTAAAATCCACCAGAACAATATCAATAATCAGTTAGCATTATCAGCCTGGAATCAAGAGCCTCACAAAATCCCCATACGCTTGTCTGGAATTATCCAGAACAAAATTTAAAATAACAATTAAGGCCAGGAGGTTCTACTTGTCATAATTAGTAAGGGCTCCCAAACAAGTACAGATGACCACCTTAGTAGTCCAAGTAGGGCTACATGGGCTGAGATGGACCTAACATATCTAAAATTATAATTAGGTCCATTTGAATTTCATCCCATTAAAGCTCATGAGTTCCAATCCTGCCTTGACTTCCATGAATATAGTGTTTAATATGCATGATGCACATGCTCCATTCAAGGAGAGGAAGGAACAAATGGCCAGATGAGCATTTAACACAATGCCCAAGAGTTTAAGTTATATGTACCATAATTACATATTCTTCCAAGGGCCAACATGTACAAATAGCCCTCCCCACCCGCCCCCCCCCCAAAAAAAAAAAGAAAAAAAAAAAAACCTGCCTTTTAGCCAAACGTTACCGTTCATACCGCTCATATTAAATCTAATAAATCTCTGCACATGCAATCCACAAGCAAGGAAGGATGGACAGTTCCAATCCTTTCTTGTTTGAATAAAAAAGGAACTTTTAACATAACAAACATACTTCTTTGACCGGCAAACTTCTCCTATGTCTCTCCTTTAAAAAGAAAATAGAAGGATTTTATTAAAACATGTGTTCACTTTTGTTAGACTTCTACAGTTCATCTTCAGAATGTTACAATCCGGATCAAATGCCCCTAAACAACCAAGATCTCATCCTTGGATTAGGATCAATTAGAAATATAGGATCTAACCCTATTTTATGAATCACACAGTCTGCTGGATAATAAGATCCAACCTAACTATACTAGTTATATACTAAATCAAGTGCAAATCCATTTTCTATAATTTATTTAAATATATGGTTTTTTAATTACTTATCAATAATAAATCTCGAGTAATAAAATTAGCAAGAACGTTAATGAAGTTCATGGATTAAAAGGCTTACAAATACCTTGAAGAACAAAAAGCAATATTTGTTTCAATAGACATGCTATTGTGGGCTTGTGTTGGTTGGAACTAGACTTCTTATGCGTGTGGTTTTTATATTCACTATTCATCTACTTTATAGTTAACTCATTTTTAAATTTTTACACATTTATATTTTTAATTAAAAAAAAAAAAGAAAAAAAAAATCTTACAATCAGCAATCCAATTTAACTCCCTTTATGATTTACAACTCAATCCTGTCTTAACAACATTGGAGATGTTTACAACAAACACAAGTACATATGAACCCCGGAGACATGTAGATTTGGTGGGATATCTAACAAGAATAAAGGGGATTTTAATGGTAAAAGAAGACTCCCTGGGGGTAAACACCAGGCCCTATAGTAAGAGGAGGAAGAAACATAAAAGATAATGGAGCCACTCCATAGATGAGCCCATGTTGAAGCTGCTCGATATGCATTCCCATTATATAGCAGTAGAAGCACAGATCATATATATGCAACCTTGAAGATTGAACAAAAAAAAAAAATTCAACTCCAAATGACACAACTGTAGTTGATCATTGGGCTGTAAATTGTGGTACTGAAGCATGCCTGCATATTAATCAACTATCCCTCTCAGATATCTATTCCACATCAGCCACTTTCATTTACTTGATCTCAAGCTAATACAGACGATGGTGGTAGATTGTTTTGCGAGTGCGGGAATCAACTCTTCAAGTAGGTATACGTCTTCTCTGTCTCCAAGCCTTTAATGAGTTACATATAGAGTTAGAAAAGAACAAATATTTGATGACTCTGTAATAACATGATGGAATTGCGAAAACTTTTGGATAGGTATCCCACATCTAAATCGAATTCTTTTTAGTTGTTTTAAAACATTACGAGATTCTATGGAAGAATTATAGAGTTCTGCTTTTGGTGGCAACATGCTATTGAGTGGTGGTCCCGCTTATGGGGTCAAATCAGTGGATCAGGAATTCCCGTTGCAACCAATAGACTAATGCATAGAAGATAGTTAAAAGCCTAAAAGAAAATATTTGCACCAATCACACATGCATTGACATGGACTAGATAGTTTCAGTATAGTCCCAAATATAACCTAAGACAAGAACTGCATTATCCGCATCTTACTGTCATATAAATTTCAAGAGATGCAAAATAAGAACACTAAATTTACAGATGAAGCATTGGTTGAGCCCCTTATCATAGTTTCTAGTGTTACTAGGACATTTTCACTTTCTATAAAGTTCTATATTTTTTTTTGGATAATTGGACACCAAGCGACACCTCTTGGCACATCAAAAGTGCAATTAAGTTATTTTCTATGCATCTTGTCAAAAAACACTTTTGTACCAGATATGTCACTATAAAATTTCTCAATTATTTCAAGTGTTCCAGAATATTGGTGTAATAATCGGTCTTTGGGCCTTAACCCCAACCCAGAAGCCCATCAAAAAAAAAAAAAAAAAAAGAAGAGAGAAATCGGGAAGAAGACTCCCGATAGGAGTCTTCTTCTCCGATGAGCCACGAGGGGATCGGGAGTCCTAGGACCACCAGAGGTCCTAGGGCTCTCTATAAAAAGACCTTCCCCCTTCCTAAGAATCCCACCACCGGTTTTCCTCCCTCTCTTCCTCCCCGATTGAAGCCGCGGCCCCTCGACTCATGCTCACCGCGATTTCTCGCCGGAGTGGTCACCGGAGCTCGAGGTAGTCCCTCCTTCCTCTTCCTCTCTCCTCTCCCTCCTTTTCCGTGCCTGCGGGCATGATTGCCAGCGACAAGTGTCGTCGGATTTCGTCGGAGAAGAAAGCCCCTGTTCGACCTCTTCTTTTCCCTGATTTTTATGGCACCGACGGTCACCGCCGACCGCCAGCCTTGACCTCTCCGAGCTCGGGAGGGTCGCCCCTCGCTGCCGGCCACCGCCGTGCAGGGTATGGCCGTGATCGGCCGGTCAAAGGCAAGGGGACCTCTAGGTCCCCTGTTTCGGCCAAAGAAGGCCACGGGAAAAAGAAAAGAAAAAAAAGAAAAAGAAAAGAAAAAGAAAAAGAAAAAGAGAGAAAAAAAATATGAGAGAGTTTCTCTCATCTCTCTCTCTTAAGTCTAAACCATTATTTTCTCTCTCTAGAATTGGACTTTCTCTCTCTAAAATTTTCTCTCTCCTCCTTTCTCTCTCTAAAAAGCCCTATGGATCTCCTATTAGGCCATCTTTTCCATTCCTAGGGACCTATGACCTTGAATCAATTTAGAGCCAAAAGGAGAGATTTGTTGGACTGATCATCAAGTCAGTCATCTTCTTATATTATGTAATTTTATTAAATATATGAAATAAAATTTAATGATGATTTAATATTTTAAATAGGACTGTCTGATTCATTTAAGAAAGAATAAAAGGTGTAGGACGATCGAGGTAAGTGGATCTTATGCTCCTTATTTATTTTTAAATGATCATATTTTCATGCAAAGAATTGTTATTGATGAAATCATATTTTTCATAAATTAAAGATCAGTATATGTGAAGTCAAAAATCATGTTTTATTATGAACATTGATTTCATAAATGCATTTTATGAAAATAGCATAATTATGAAGCATGAATTTCATTGTTTCTTTCCATCTATGTATACGTATGTTTTAAGAAAAAGATATAAGCATTTTAAAGGCTCTCAGATAGCTACGAACGAATCCCTTCGGGAAGGTCGACATTCGGAGCTAGCATCCACACGAAACATGGCTCTGCCAGCGGGTATAAAGTTGGCACATGAATTAAGAACTCTATCGATTAAGAAACATGACCCTGTCACGGATATAATAGTGACCTTAGCACGAACATCTGTGAGCAATTTTTTGAAACATGACACGAATACATGACAGAAATGATTTATGATTCATGATTGTGAAATATACATGATTTATGCATGCATGATGAGCTTATAACTTGTTTTATTATATGTTCTATGAAATATTTATTTTTACAATAATTGTTATTTGCTAAATGATGCATTATCATAGAAAATTTATGTTTGATCCGATAAAGAAGCGGAAGTCTACTTACTGAGCTAGTGTAGCTCATATTCTTTTTGTTTTCTATTTCATGTATAGAGAAATAAGGCTAGGACTGGTGAAAAAAGAATCCAAGCTTAGGGATCAGCAAAGCAAGCTTGAAAATTTTGTACTAGGAATTCAGTTTATGTTTATGGATTGTAGCTATTATGAATTTTGAGGCTTGAATTATTTTTTTTACCTTTGAATTTAGATGCTCTGAACCAATTTTGGTTTAATTAAATATTTGAATTGAATTTTATTATTATATTTATTTATGATGCACCTGTTATTATATTTAAGAAGATGAATTTTGGCTTCGTGTTATCATGGGCCTCATCTCTCGGTAGCATGGCCGTATTATGTCCCAGATTTGGGACATGACATTTTATGGTATCAGAGCGATAGGTTTAATCATGGGTAGAACTTAAAACCTAACAGTGGGTAGTTAGGTTACGTATAATTAGACTCGGACTTAAATGAATAAAGAAGCATAAAAAAAAAATTATTAACCGTACTACAGCTCTGTTATAAACAATGTAATAATGTTAGCATTTGATTAGGAAGCGATGAGCAACAGGGAGGACGAGACCTTGGCAAATATGGCTGCTAGGACAAGAAGAGCAAGATTGATGTCGCGGGAAGCTGCCAATCAACCAGTTGAGTGGGCTCCTGATGCACCGGCCACTCAGGCGGACATTGTTGGTGTATGTCAAGTGGTGGCTCAGCTTATCCAGCAGCAGGCACAAGCTGCTCCTCGATCTACATTATCTATGAAGTCATACTATGAGAGATTCAGAAGACTCAACCCACCTCTATTTGAGGGTGGATCTGATCCTATGGCTGCAGAGATATGGATTCGAGAGATGGAGAAGATGTTTGATGTCCTGCAGTACCCTGAGAATGTGAAGGTCAGATTAGTCGTTCCTATGTTAAAAGGGAATGCTGAGTTTTGGTGGACTACAATAAAAGCTGTCTATGGGAATAATAATGATCAGCTCACTTGGAAAGAGTTCAAAGAGATATTTTATGATCAATACTTCCTTGGGACAATGAGATTGGTAAAAGAAAATGAGTTTCTAGCCTTTAAGCAAAAGGATGATATGACAGTGTTAGAATATGTTAACAAATTTAATGAGCTAGGCCGCTTCTGCCCCCAGCTTATGAAGTTCGAAAGGAGTAAAGCTAACAGATTCGAATAAGGTTTAAGATATGAAATTCGGTCCCGTCTGTCTTCTCATATTTTCAATAACTACAAGGACATACTGGAATCGAGTTTTGAAAGTGGAGTTTGAATTGAAAAGATCAAATCTAGAAAGAGGAGATAGGAAGAGACCGAAATCAGCAGGAAATCTAAAGGATCAGCAGAAAAATTTTAAAAATAATAACTCTGATAAGAAGAAATAATCTATATCCTGCTCATACTGTGAAAAAAATCATAATGGACCTTGTCTCAAGAGGATAGGAGCATGCTTCTTATGTGGCGAGAAAGGACATATGGCTCGTGATTGCCCAAATAAGAAAAAAAGATGACTATAGACCTAACAAACCAGTTGATCAAAAACAGAAAGGGAATGCACGAGTGTTTGCTTTAAACCAACAGGAGATCAACGCAAGTGATCAAGTGGTGACAGGTACTATCCCAGTCAATTCTATTCATACTCGTGTGCTATTCGATTCTGACTCTTCTCACTCTTTTATATCTCTCAAATTTGCTACTTCTTTAAATTGTGTGTCTGAGAAATTAAATGAACCATTATATGTGAGCACACCTCTTAAAAATATTGCTGTGGCTAACATTATTTTTAAAAATTGCATAGTCCAAATAGAAGAAAAAGAATTAGCAGCAGATTTGATTCAGTTAAATATGCATGATTTTGACATTATTCTTGGAATGAACTGATTATCTTCGTACCATGCCCATATTAATTGTTTTAAAAAAAAAATGATATTTCAAATTCTGAATGAACCGCAATTCTTCTTTCAAGGCGAAGTTCATAATACGGAACCCAAACAATCTTTGAGTATTATCTCAATCATGAATGTAAGAAAAGCTTTGAAGAAAGGATGCAAAGCATTTTTGACCTATGTAGTGGATGCCAAGAAGGAAAAGATAAAGTTGGATGATATCCCAATTGTCAAGGAATTTTCTGATATTTTTCCAGATGAACTACCCGAACTGCCTTCAGATCGTGAGGTTGAATTTAAAATTGATATCACACAAGAGATCGGACCTATATCAAAACCTCCTTATCGGATGGCTCCCGTAGAATTACGAGAATTAAAGGATCAACTGCAAGAACTTTTGAATAAAAAGTTTGTCCGACCAAGTACATCACCCTGGGGAGCTCTTGTGTTATTTGTGAAAAAGAAAGATGGGAGCATGCGTTTATGCATTGACTATCGGAAGTTGAACAAGATAACCATAAAGAATAAATATCCTCTTCCTCGAATAGATGACTTATTTGATCAACTTCAGGGTACATAAATTTTCTCCAAAATTGACTTACGATCAGGCTATTATCAACTAAGAATTAGAGATGAAGATGTACCAAAGACTGCATTCAGAACCAGGTATGGCCATTATGAAATTTTAGTAATGCCTTTTGGACTAACCAATGCACTGGCTGTTTTTATGGATATGATGAACAGAATTTTCAAGCCGTATCTGGATCAATTTGTTGTTGTTTTTATTGATGATATCCTAGTTTATTCTAAAAGTATACAGGAACATAAGAGATATTTGAGGATTGCGTTTCAGACCTTGAGAGAAGAGAAGCTCTTCGCCAAGCTTAGTAAATGTGAGTTCTGGTTGGATAGTGTTGTCTTCCTCGACCATGTAATATCTAAGAAAAGAATCTCAGTCGATCCAAAGAAGATAGAAGCCATGGTGAATTGGCCTCGTCCGACTAATGTGACGGAAGTTAGAAGCTTCTTAGGCTTGGCTGGTTATTATAGAAGATTCATTAAGGGATTTTCTCAAATTGCAATTCCTCTAATTCGCTTGACTCAGAAACGAATAAAATTTGAATGCAGCAGTGAATGTGAGCAGAGTTTTCAAGATCTGAAGCAATGATTGATATCTGCTCCAATTCTTACTTTACCATCTAGTAATGGAGGATTTGTCATTTATAGTGATGCTTCCAAGAAGGGATTAGGTTGTGTATTGATGCAGAACGATAAGGTCATAGCTTATGCTTCTCGACAACTAAAAACCTATGAGCAAAATTATCCGACACATGATTTGAAGTTAGCAGCTATTATTTTTGCTTTAAAAATTTGGTGACATTATTTATATGGAGAATCATGTGAAATCTTTACTGATCATAAGAGCTTAAAATACTTATTTACTCAAAAAGAGCTGAATATGAGACAAAGAAGGTGGCTTGAACTATTAAAAGATTATGATCTAAATATTAAATATCATCTTGGAAAAGTCAATGTGGTGGCAAATGCACTTAGTAGAAAGTCTTCAGCAAATGTGATGACTCTGCTATCTTTTCAGCAACAAATTCTGAGGGATCTTTAAGATTTGCAAATTGAAGTAACTTGTACCGATGTTAAGAATGTGTTAGCCAATTTAATGGTACAACCAGCATTGATCGAACAGATAAAAGTGACACAATAGAATGATATTCGTTTGTGTCAGTTTAAGAAGGACATGGAGAAAGGGTTACGAACTAAGCTTAGGCTACATATAGATGGAACTCTTTATTTTGGGAACAGATTATGTATACCAGGAGATCCTGAACTAAAGAAAAAAATTTTGGAAGAAGCCCATAAATCTCGTTTCTCCTTTCATCCCAGTAGTACAAAGATGTATAGAGATTTAAAACAATATTTCTGGTGGAATGGAATGAAGCAGGAGATAGCTCAGTTTGTATCTCAATGCTTGGTATGCCAGCAAGTGAAAGCTGAACATCAAAGATCTGTTGGTTTGCTAAAACCATTAGAGATACCAGAATGGAAATGAGAGCATATCACGATGGATTTCGTTACAGGACTTCCAAGGATAGCAAGGAAAAATGATGCAGTGTGGGTGATTGTTGATCGGCTTACTAAATCAGCTCACTTTCTACCTTTTCAAGTTGGTACTCCACTTGATAAGTTAGTCCGGATATATATTGATGGAATTGTACGCCTGCATGGTGTTCCAATAAGTATTGTGTCTGATCGAGATCCACGATTCGTATCTAGATTTTGAAAAAATTTTCAAGATGCTTTGGAGACAGAATTGAGACTTAGTACTGCTTTTCATCCCCAGACCGATGGCCAATCTGAAAGGATAATTCAAACTCTTGAGGATATGTTAAGAGCTTGTACTTTCGATTTCGGAGGACATTGGGATAATCATGTGACACTGATTGAATTTGCATATAACAACAGTTTTCATTCTAGTATTAGGATGGTACCCTATGAAGCCCTATATGGAAGAAAGTGTAGATTTCCTCTGTATTGAGATGAAGTGGGTGAAAAGAAATTAATAGATCCCGAGTTAGTTCAAAATGCTAGAGAGAAAATTTATCTGATCAAGAGAAGACTCAAGGCAGCATAGGATAGACAGAAGAGTTGAGCAGATAGAAAAAGAAGAGAATTAGAATTTCAGATCGGTGAGCATGTTTTTCTAAAAGTATCACCTACTAAGGGTGTCATAAGGTTTGGAAGACATGACAAGCTGAGTCCGCAATATATTGGACCTTTTGAAATTTTGAGCCGAATAGGAGATGTTGCTTACGAACTAGCTTTACCACCAGATTTATCCAAAGTGCACAATATCTTTCATGTTTCACTACTGAGAAAGTTTGTACCTAATCCAAATAATGTGGTAAAGTATAAGCCATTGCAAATTCATGAAGACTTAACCTATGAAGAATTTTTTCTCCGAATTATCGATCGAAAAGAGCAAGTTCTAAGACGGCGCATCATTCCATATGTGAAGATTCATTGGAGTAATCATGAAGAGAGAGAAGCTACATGAAAGCTTGAAGATGATATGAAGTCAAGATATCCTCACTTATTTGAAAATAAAGGTACATTAAGTTTCGAGGATGAAACTTTATTTTAAAGGGGGTAGAATGTAATAATCGATCTTTGGGCCTTAAGCCCAGCCCAGAAGCCCATCAAAAAAAAAAAAAAAGAGAAGAGAGAAATCGGGAAGAAGACTCCCGATAGGAGTCTTCTTCTCCGATGAGCCACGAGGGGATCGGGAGTCCTAGGACCATCAGAGGTCCTAGGGCTCTCTATAAAAAAGCCTTCCCCCTTCCTAAGAACCCTCCTACCAGTCTTCCTCCCTCTCTTCCTCCTCGATTTCTCCGATTGAAGCCGCGGCCCCTCGACTTGTGCTCACCACGATTTCTCGTCGGAGTGGTCATCGGAGCTCGAGGTAGTCTCTCCTTCCTCTTCCTCTCTCCTCTCCCTTCTTTCCCGTGCCTGTGGGCACGACTGCCGGTGACAGGTGTCGTCGAATTTCGTCGGAGAAGAAAGCCCCTGTTCGGCCTCTTCTTTTCTCTGATTTTTATGGCACCGACGGTCACCGCCGGCCTTGGCCTCTCCGAGCTCGGGAGGGTCGCCCCTCGCCGCCAGCCACCGCCGTGCAGGGTATGGCCGTGATCGGCCGGTCAAAGACAAGGGGACCTCTAGGTCCCTTGTTTCGCCCAAAAAAGGCCACAGGAAAAAGAAAAGAAAAAAAAGAAAAGAAAAAGAAAAAAAAAAAAAGAGAGAAAAAAAATATGAGAGAAAGTTTCTCTCATCTCTCTCTCTTAAGTCTAAACCATTGCTTTCTCTCTCTAAAATTGAATTTTCTCTCTCTACTTTCTCTCTCTAAAATTTTTTCTCCCTAAAAATTTTCTCTCTCCTCCTTTCTCTCTCTAAGAAGCCCTATGGATCTCCTATTAGGCCATCTTTTCCACTCCTAGAGACCTATGACCTTGAATCGATTTAGAGCCGAAAGGGAGGATTTATTGGACTGATCATCAAGTCAGTCATCTTCTTATATTATGTAATTTTATTAAATATATGAAATAAAATTTAATGATGATTTAATATTTTAAATAGGACTATCTGATTCATTTAAGAAAGAATAAAAGGTCTAGGACGATCGAGGTAAGTGGATCTTATGCTCCTTATTTATTTTTAAATGATCATATTTTCATGCAAAGAATTGTTATTGATGAAATCATATTTTTCATAAATTAAGGATCAGCATATGTGAAGTCAAAAATCATGTTTTATTATGAGCATTGATTTCATAAATGTATTTTACGAAAATAGCATGATTATGAAGCATGAATTTCATTGTTTCTTTCCATTTATGTATACGTATGTTTTAAGAAAAAGATATAAGGATTTCAAAGGCTCTCAGATAGCTATGAACGAATCCCTTCGGGAAGATCGACATCCGGAGCTAGCATCCATACGAAACATGGTCCTGCCAACGGGTATAAAGTTTGCACATGAATTAAGAACTCTGTCGATTAAGAAATATGGCCTTGTCATGGGTATAATAGTGACCTTAGCACGAACATCTGTGAGCAATTTTTTGAAATATGACACAAATACATGACATAAATGATTTATGATTCATGATTGTGAAATATACATGATTTATGCATGCATGATGAGCTTATAACTTGTTTTATTATATGTTCTATGAAATATTTATTTTTACAATAATTATTATTTGATAAATAATATATTATCATAAAAAATTTATGCTTGATCCGGTAAGGAAGCGGAAGTCTACTTACTGAGCTAGTGTAGCTCATATTCTTTTTGTTTTCTTTTTAATGTACAGAGAAATAAGGCTAGAACTGGTGAAAAAGAAATCCAGGCTTGGGGATCAGCAAAGCAAGCTTGAAAATTTTGTATTAGGAATTCAGTTTATGTTTATGGATTGTAACTATTATGTATTTTGAGGTTTGGATTATTTTTTTTACCTTTGAATTTAGATGCTCTGAACCAGTTTTGGTTTAATTAAATATTTGAATTGAACTTTATTATTATATTTATTTATGATGCACCTATTATTATATTTAAGAAGAATTTTGGCTTCGTGTTATCGTGGGCCCCATCCCTCGATAGCATGGCCGTGTTGTGTCCTGGATTTGGGGCGTGACAATTGACTTAAAGGGTCTATAAATTACTATTCAAGTGCCTTGCCTTCTTTTTCCACTTATGCAATTACGCATGAATATTAACCGTTAGTTATTCATGCAAAAAGTGCCATTGTGCAGCTAACATAGACAAGTACTCGACATCATTTCATGTGCGTGCATGTCGAGCAGAAGTTTGACAGTGTTAGATTTCTTGAATGTTTGTCTTGGACACTTGGGAACACCTAAATTTGGCTCTCATGCAAACTGCCTAGATAGAGCTGTTAGTTTGATTCTAGACCAATGGATGGTTGCTCAAAATGAGAAACAAGACAATTAAGTAAGCCAAGTTGAATGGCAAGCAATAAGACAGCAAAATAATACCAATTGCAGACAATCATCTAACTGATTAATAGCAAATTAGCCATGCATGATATTTACATGTCACTCATGAACAACTAATAGATGCAATGTAACAACTCATAATCAAACAAAATGGCACCAATTTTAAGGTCAGCATCCAACCATAAAGCAGCAGTTTCCAGTAATAAGGGAACTAAAACTATGCAAAACATCACACTCAAAACAGCAAGCCATCAAGTCATTGCAAAGCATCAATGAAGAAAAACTCACCTCATCATCTTCACACACATCCTCCTCCTCAATCTCCCCATTCTCATCATCTTCTCCCTTCCCATTCTCATCAATCTCATCTTCCTCTCCCTCCTCGTTCACATCCTCCTCAACCACATCCTCCTCTCCTCATCTATCTCATTATCCTCCTCCTCCTACTCATGAACTCCATGGAACACTTTGCCCTGCCCCATTTTCGATCCATTCACCACCTCCTCTTCCTCTTCATCATCCTCACACTCTTCCTCATATTCTTCCTCGTCCGACTCCGGCCGCTCGTTCCCATCGGCATCCATCTTGTCCAGATACTTCAAGGATGGAATCAATCAAAAAACCCTGGGCCGATAGTCCTTGATCTTGGTCACGGGGCACTCGTAGAGGTTCAGCGACACGAGGCGGAGCCGGGCAAGCGGCGCGAGGTCGTCCAGCGATTGGATGCGGTTATTCGAAAGGTCGAGGTCGCGGAGGGCGTCGAGGCCGGCTTCCACCAAGAACTCCAGCCCACCAGCGATCCGGTTGTCGGAGAGGATGAACCGCTGGAGGGCCGGCAGGCGGGGGAAGCCCTCGAGCGACGCGAGCCGCACATTGGCGATCGAAAGGTGCTCCAGGGCCGGGAATTTCTCGAAGAGGGCCGGCGGCGGGAGACGGCCGTGGAGGCACTTCACGGCGCCGTCCAGTGTCAGGGATCGCAGCGGCTCCGCCGACGAGGAGTCCGCGTGGACGGCAAGCGCCGCCTCGACGGCTTTCTCCCAGGTCTCGTCCATCGACCAGGACGAACAATGCGAGGAAATGGCGAGCAAAACCGTATCCCGACGAGGGGAGCAAAACCCTCAACCGACAGGGTTTATCTTTTTTTTTTTTTTCCCGACCTCTGCTCTCTCCTGCACGAAGCCCCATTGACGCCGAGAATAATCGAGGCGCCCCTCTTCTGGTGGCGGGTTGGCTACATGGGCCAGCGTCCGGATGCCGTCAAGATCTAAACCCAACCGTTGATGGCCTCACGATCAAATTTGTATCAAATTTTCGTTAAACTTTAAATTAACGTGAAGGAATGCGAGAAATAGTTGATAAATCTAAGCAAGGTATTTTATATCTAAATGGATTTACATAGTGCAAAATAATTATCCGACTATGATAATGTTCATAATTGATGCCTAATTTGGAGGATCAAGGTTTGCATATCTATCAATTGGTGCCTTGTGGTTCCTTGCTTATTAAGTGGCTTCTCTCTGTGTGAACTCAGTTAAGGGATTTTGAGTTACCAATCACATCCTTTTGGATTTAGAAAAATAAAAAAATTCTAGTGGGTCTCTAATTTATGTAAGTTGCAGACTTCTTTTCGTAACTTATTAGTTTTGAACTTTTTAGTTTAGATCCTTTATGGTGTACAAGCCACACTATAAAATACTATGCAATCTTGAATGGCTACCATCAAGAGATGGATGGCTATCAAATGAGATAGTCTATAAGAACATACTATACCATACACCATGCATGGTGTTTGATAGTTATCCATCTCCTAATAACAGCCATCCACAAGATTGTATAGCACTTTGGAGTGTTGCCGGTGCACCATAGAAGATCATATTCACTTTTTTTATGCATATTGTGGGGTTCAATTTTTTAATCCACATCTTAACTAAAAGAATCTGACAAGTGGTGGGCAATGAAATAGGTGATAGGTCTTTGTAATGTCTATAATAATGATAAATAACATACAATAATTAGATAATGGTGATATCATCTTTCCACTCACTTTTTACTTGATAAAGATATCATTTTTTTTAATTGTCCACTTTTGAAGAGAAATTTAATTAAAATTTAAATTTTAAAAATAATATATTTTTATGTTGAAGAATACTCTCATATTGGATAGATTAAGGACTCCAGTGGTACTTGTATGCTTCTAGATCTATTCACCTACTACTTTAAGTATTTGGATTAGATCTTAGTCGGGTATTAGAGCTTATGATTCTTCTTGCCTAGAAATATCTCTATGCTCATCCCTTAGGGTCTACATGTGAAAGAGGGTTTTGAAGAATAGTCCCAAATTGTTTAAATAAAGGATTATAGTAGTACTTATATACTCATAAATCTATCCACTTACTACCTTAAGCTTTTGTGTTGGATTTTAAAGGAATAGTTCTACATTGGATAGGTTAGGGACTTTGATGGTGCTTATATGCTTATGGGCCCATCTACCTACTAGCTTAAGTTTTGGAGTTGGATCTTAATAGCGTATTAAAGCTTATGATTTTTTTTGTCTAGCAATATCTCCATGCTCATCCCTCAGGGTCTACATATGAAAGGAGATCACGAAAAATAGTCCCAAATTGGATGGGTTAAGGATTCTAGTGGTGCTTCTAGACCTATCCACCTACTAGCTTAAGCTTTTAGGTTGGCTTAGAAGAATTGTTCCATGGTAAATAAATCAAAAGACTCTGGTGGTGCTTATATACTCATAGGCCTATCTACCTACTAGCCTAAGATTTTGGATTGGATCTTAATATAGTATTAGAATTCGTGATCCTTCTTACCTACCAATATCTCTACATTCCCACTAAGCTATAGTCCCACATTGGATAGTCAAGAACTGATAGTGGTGCTTATATACTCATTGACCCATCTACCTACTTTGTTGTTTCTTTCTAATAAAAAGGGAGGTATTACCATCCCAATTTATTAATATAAGTTTCAAAGAAAATTACACATTTAGGTATGATCTGAGATTTAATCAGCTTTAAAACGAAGGTTCATTTTTTCCAGATCAATGCAGAAGAATGAAAGAGATATTTACAGTATGTTTATAGCAGAGAAGTTTAAGGTTTCTAGCTTTCCGAAACAAATATCGGATTTATCGAACTCTCTCTTTAGAAACAATCATTTCTATTTCTCTATAGCCTGTTCGTCATCTTAATAGGATTTTTCTTGAGTGCGCTTCAGTAACAAGAAGTCCAGCTTTCCAAGAGATAGTAGCACTGTTGAAAAGTTCAACAGGGAGCATTAGCTTCAAATTTGGCAGCTATATAGGATTTTTCTTGAGTGTGCTTCAGTAACAAGAAGTCCAGCTTTCCAAGAGATAGTAGCACTGTTGAAAAGTTCAACAGGGAGCATTAGCTTCAAATTTGGCAGCTATACCATTTCTTTCTTTCCAGAGACTCCAAAACACCAATGCAAGAAGGCAATCTAGAGATACTTTAACTGCGCTTGGTTTGAGTTAGTTTCCCCATTCGGTCCATAAACTTTCTATAGTGTTTGTGGGTTGTGGTATAGATAGAGTATATTTAACTTTGAGCCAGATTGTCTGAGCATATCTACATCATATGAAGAGGTGATCAGTGGTCTTTTCTTCACTATCACATAATAAGCAGTTGGATGGTACCATGATTTTCTTTTTTCTTAAATTATCTATTATTTATAGTCTGTTATTAAATAGAAACCAATTAAATATATTGACTTTTTTGGAGGGAGGTTTTTTAGATAATTTTTGCAAAAGGATAAATGACCCCTCCATGGATGAAGAAGTTGTAAGAGGCTTTAATTGTATATTTGTGATCCCTTGTCTATTTCCAAATTGCTGTGTTAGGTCATATGGCAAGATTTATGTGTCTAAGAGTGGCTGAGAGTTGTTCCAAAGATTCTTCATCCACTGAATTTAGTGGGGCTCTAAAGTGATTTCAATCATCCTCTTTGTTCAGAAAATTTACCACTGAAATACTTTTGTTTGATGAGAAGAAAAGCAAAGAAGGGCAGATATTTTTAAGAGGTTGATTACGTGTCCAATGATCATGCCAAAAGGATATGTTTTCTTCATCACCCAGTTCCAAGATAGTGTTGCAACCGAATAGTTCATGTACTTTTAATACATCTTTCCATACTGTTGATGGCTGTTTGAGAGTTTGTGGAGTCTGCCAGCTAGGGATTTTATTGATGAAGTAAATCTTGTTGATGAGAATTCTCCAGTTGTTGTTCTGCTCATTGAAAAATCTCCACCATCTTTTGATGAGTAAGCTTTGATTGAAGATCTTTAGATTCTGCACTCCTAAGCCTTCTAACCTCTTGAGTCTGCAGACTTGCTTTCAGTTCATTAAACAATATCCCCCATAAGTAAGTTTTGTCACCCCTCCATAAGAAATTTTCATGCAGCCTGTTGATCTTGTCAATAATTTCAGATGGAATGAGAAATATACTCATCCAAAATGTCAGAACGGCATCAAAACTGAGTTAACAAGGGTTACATATCCTCCAAATGATAGAAGCTTCTCTTTCGATGCTGCCAAGTTTTTCTCTATTTTTTCAATAAGAAAGTTCCATTCTGACATTTTGAGCTTGTTTAGATGTAGTGGGAATCCAAGATATTTAATGGGCAATCTGGTAGTTTTACAATCCAAAACTCTTGCTAAGTTTTTGTTCTCACCTTCAGATGTTCTAATCCTTATCAAGGAGCTTTTTTCATAATTTATTCTGAGGCCCGTAAGAAGTTCATATGAGTATATTAGGAGCTTGATGTTCTAAACACTTCTGAGAGATGCATCATATAGTATTAAGGTGTCATTAGCATATTGCAAACATTGATTTGCTCTTATAGTTTCTTGAGGTCCTATTCCACTAATTAGTTTGTTTCTAGCTGCCATCTTAAGCATCCTATCTCAGAAGTCTGTTACTAAAATGAACAACAAAGGTGATAAAGTGTCTCCTTGTTTGAGGCCCTTCTTTGAGAGGATCCATTCATTTGACTGGCCATTGATAAGTAAAACTATTTTGCTAGTAAGAAGAATATTAAAAATCCAATTACACCATTTTTCACCAAATCCTCTAACTTTTAAGAAAGCAATAAGAAAATCTCTTTCTATGTTATCAAAAGCCTTCTTAAAATCAATTTTATATATTAGGGCTTTCTGCTTAGTCTTACCACAGTGAGATATGGTTTCCATAGCAATTAAGAATCCATCATTAATTTGTCGTCCCTTCATAAATGCTGATTGTGATTTGGATATTAAAGAGTCCAAGAAATTTGTCGATCTAATTGAAATCACTTTTGAGAATATTTTCTAACACCAAAGTAATAAAAGAGTAGTTTATCCTGTTGATATTTGCGGAATTGTTGTGTACTTCATTTAAGACACTGCAAATGTCTTCTTTCAGTATGTTTCAGAACTGTTGATAAAAGAGATTTAGGAATCCATCCGGTCCAAGAGCTCTCTCTTGTTAGGCTACAGATAGCATATCTAATTTCTTCTTTAGAGAATGGCTTATCCAATTCTAAGAGATCCGAGGTTTTTCCATCAAAAATCGAGTGCCAATTTGGTTGTCTATTAAAGTGGGAGGATTTTGATGGCATTCTAATGACTTCTTTGCAGTAATTAATGAAGACCTAATGTTTCACTTCAGATATTGTATTTTTTTTTTCTCTTTCTGTTACTTATATGTAAAAATTTAGTGTTCTATCTCCATCCTTTGACCAATTGATCCTTGATCCTTGCCTCTAAAAAATTTCCTCTTGAGATAGGATTTTATCTATAGGTTCCTTGAGATGATTTTCGATCAGATCTTTCCTCTTTTGTAAAATTCCTGGTTTCTTCTTCCAAGTCCAGCCAGAGGATCTTTTGCCTTATTTTATCTTTCCTTTTTATGATACTTACATCAGTGCTCTTTATGTGAGAGGAGGTGTTGAAGAATAATCTCACATTAGATAGCTTAAAAACTCTAGCGGTGCTTATGTGCTCATGGATGTGTGCACCTACTAGCTAAAGCTTTTGGGCTGGATACTTGATTTTTGTCAATTTAGAAAAAGAAACAAATAAAAATCATGAATATTATTTATATCATAGCAGACAAAACTATTGTTATAATGATTATTACATCATTATTTAAAGCCTTGCAGAAATATTGCTGCTATTTTTTATGGGTTAATCAAGCACAGCAGGCTTGCAAGGCATATGGATTTGAATTGGATCTAATGCAGCAAGATTGGTGGCGAAGATAAATTATCTAAAGTCTACTACTCCTTTTGGTTTCTTTCCTTGTTCTTCAATCAAAATGCTTGCCATATCATTGCAATGCTCCAGGTTCTCCCAAAAAGCCGGCACTGGAATAGAATTTATTACACATGGGAGAAGTGACAGTAACATTCGCTTGAATGTATAGGATATTATGTGATACCTTTACAAGTGGGGCATAATTCTACTAATTGGTACCCTCTTCTTGTATAAAGAAGGTACCAGGGTCCAATTCCATCAAATGACATGGGGACAGTTTTCAGATGATTAGAGATCTTTCATGAAGCAAACTTAGTGAGGAGGCATAAAGCTAATTAGGATTGAGAGCCAGTCTTCTGCCTAAGATTCGATTTCCAATAGCACGAAGAAGAAGAAGACAAGGAAGAATGAGTTACTTGTCTGATTTCCCATTATTTTCCACTATTTTAGGCTGGACACACATAAAGCAAAACTTTGAGCATTTGAATCCTGAATTGAAAAAAAAATCAGTCTGAGAAAAACAACTTGGATTTTTTGGGTTTCTTCTTGGGCATGAACAGGGATAGCCTGTTCAAATTATTACAAGGCCCAGCCCACTCTGAATTGGTGGCTGTGGACTATAAAATGCTGGGCTGCCACAACTGTCGCGGTGCAACCCAGAATAAAAGCCTCTGGCCCCACTTATTCTTCATCCTCACTCGGTTGCCACCACTTTTCGGACCAGGTCGGTGTGAGGCCATGTTCTAGACCTTCTCTCTCTCTTTTTTTTTTTTTTACCCTCTTTTTCTTTTTTAAAGCTTTTAATCTGTGTACATATTGGTGGTCCTCCCATGAGAGGTTTAATGCTTTAGAATGGTCATATGGGTTTGTGAAAACTTAAAGCATCTCTAGCCCAACTACACAGGATTAAGGCAAAAGTTGATTTCTATGTTGCGGTCTCTCTCTCTTCTTTATATATATATATATATGTGTGTGTGGGGGGGGGGGGGAGGCAGTTACGCCACTCTGATGTGAAAGCAGCCCATAAAATCAGAGTACAAAAGATCCTACAGGATCGGCGGATGTATCTCGCCTTGTCTTCAGATTCAGCCTTCAGAGTGCTTTACCACATACGATGTAACCCAATTTATCATACTGTTCATCTCTTAGTAAACATATCAGACTGATACCACAACAAAAAGATGAAGAGCAATCTAATATCACGGAGGAGTAGATGGACTTTCAGCTGCTTCGTGTTGTCGCAGATCTATCCAATGTTATGGTTATTCAAAGCCAACCATTTTATATAGAATCAAATAGTATGGTGGATTAGATGGACTTCAGTCTTGTCATTGACTTATTATATTCTGATACTAATATTTGAATCCACACAAGGGCCATATAATTGAAGTAAATATTCGTTGCAACGATGATACCACATCAAACTTGTAATAAGCCAATCAAAAATCGAGAATCGATGGGACAGTGTGGGGTATCATTATGAAAATCGATGAAATACATGGCAATCGATGAAATGCAAATTTTCTTATTGGCTTGTTATAAGTTTGACATAGTATCATCATTGTAATGAATATTTACTCGTGTAATTATACTGCCTTACTAAAAATATGAAGGGATATAGGCCAGGGCCCTATCTATTTCAAATTTAGGCCATGTTCCTACATAAGTACTCTCATTAAAGTGAAAATAACATTATATCTTGACTGCACACTCAAATATTCATATACAACATAATCCCTATAGTTTATCCTCATCTAGATCAAAAGGCCAGGATCCTTAAGGTAATATCTTCCGAATTTCTCAATGTGCGAATGAGTGCTCCACCGTAAAATCCTGCACTTAATATGAGAAATGGCCATGCAAAGCAACCAATATTGTTAAGTCATGCATTGCCAAGCACAGGGACCCAGGTAATTATAGCATAGGTATCTCTCTCTCTCTCTTTATCGAGGAAAAAGGAAAAAGATGATCATATTAAGCTGAATTTCTGAAATTTGTCTTGGGAAAATATGGTTGCCACAGTTTCTTTATGTCAGTCATCACCTAGAATGATTCATATAATCCAGCTTCCGATGAATTTTTTTCAGCTTCCAATAATTGGTGGGAGGCTGGAAACGTTGGGGTGTAAGGCAGCAACAAGGTCTTGTTTATTTTGGTTAGCACAAAGAACAACTTCTACCGGATCTAAATTGGACCTGAACTGAGATCTTGTTTGCTTGCAAGTCTACATGATCCAACATTCCAGCCTTTTTCTAGGGATGCCAATGATATATATCAACATTATGTTCAGATTATCTTATTATGATTGGGTAAACCATGCATATTAGAAGTTTCTAGTGCAAATGAAGGGATTGCTGTTGATTTGTTTTTATTGGCAATAATAGATGCTCATGCTCAGACCAGGTAATACCATGACAAGTAGTGAGGTCCCCCACAGCATAACCCATGGGAATCAAATTAATGGGGCTGTCACCTTTTGTTTGGTCCACTGGTATGAATTCTACGATAGGTCACGGTCAAGGCCATATGAAGCAAGGGCTTTGTCACTTGATATTGGAACAATCCCACATTAAACAAAGAAAGATGGTAGGTCACAGTGAGAAGGAATAGACAAATTCTTATTCATTTCCAATGGAGCCTTGCCTGGGATCATTGCTAGGGACAAGCCTATAATTTAAGCCAAGCCACTTGCCAAGCAAAGCCTCCTTAGTCCCAATCCACCGAAACAAGAAAAGATATCACATGAACCTCGTTTGTGAGCTTTTGTTAAATATCTGCATCTATTCAGATGAATAAAGAATAAGTTAAAGTGTCATTGGTGGTTGAATTGTGGAGGAATCTGATATTTTGCTGGACTTTTATGCAACATATATGGCCAACAAGAGCAAGACAACCATTTCATTGGTGGTTCAATAATCTCTTTTTTTTTTTTTTTTTTTCTTTGCAGTTTCACTGACTCCTGTATTTGATTTGGCAATCTCCAAAGCAAGACTTAGCACATGGATTTGTACAAATTAGTGGAGGGAGTTGATGGTTGCACCTTTCTGTCCAACCCTTGAAGAATGGTCTCTTTCCCATTCCCATCTTTCTTGGTTCTTGCTTCAATGCTGCAATAAACAAATGTCTTGCTTTAGCCTTACTCCATCCACCAAATCCATCCATGAAGAGCGTGGTCATGGCAGGCTTATTGGGAGACCCCACATAGAGCGATTGCATTGGGGTAGGGTGGTGGTGCAGGACATCATTTATGGGTGGAAGGAGTAATATGCTCCCTTTTGGGATTTTGGGCATTGAAATCCTGGCCCAAAGAGATCATTTTTAGGTGGAGGAGCAGGAGTTATGCCCTACTCCCACTTTAGGGGTTGGGTTAGCTAATCCTTGTTCTGACCCCTCCATGCCTTTCTAAAATGCAAGGAGGGGCCCTCACTCACAGCTAGAAGAGAAGATGGGCAAATGAGGTGCCATTTAAATGCTCGGGCCACTTCTAAAGAGCATACTAAATCAAAGTTAGGAATCAACATCAAATCTTTAGGAACAGGGGAATCAAGTCTGCCCATTCACAAGAAAAAGTCAGGGTTTCCATCATCCATAATTCCATATTCTATAATTGGCCATCATGGTCATACACCACACCACCCCAAGTGCAAGGACCATGTCCATCTTTCAAATTATGCCACACATCTTTCCATCTCTTTCAGCTGCGGGGCAAGACCACTGGAGATATTAAAAGCATGGGGAAGGTGGGAGTTTTCAAATGGACTTGCTATAGCATGTGGCAGTGCCTAACCTGTTTACCTATTTAAAAAAATGGTCGGTTTGGATCTAAATTTATGATTTTTTTTAATAAATAGGTCGGATTCGAATTGATAGATTATGACCTATTTTATATCCGATCTCATATGTATCTAAGCAGATCCAATCTGATTGTATCCTTAGATGGTCCCGCATGAGAAGAAAACAAAGATTATTAATCTAAATTGAATCATCAGCTACATCCCTATCCTCTTGATCATCGACAGGGCGCATGGAGTGTATGCTTGATATGAGGAGTGGTCCGCAACTATGATGGCACTGGCACATCAAGTCCATTGCGTTCACCTTTGCTGGTGTGGAAAAGATTCCAAAGTAAAAGCCTTTTCCTTCCCCTGAAGGACTACAAAGAACATGCTACCAATAATTTTATAAGTATGACAAAAGAAATCACCAATATCAAACACTTTGGTTAACACTCCTCTTTAGAAACAAATATAAAATCTCCTCACAAATAACCACACCAACCAGTAGCAGGCTATAACTTTGTTACCAAACTAGCAACAATTAATTACATCAGTTGGATTTTTTCCCACATGATTAAACTTTACCTGTCCATCACCATATTGGACCATGGTGGGGTGTGAGAAACATTGCAAATTAATTACTTTGCACTCACTAAATGCTAAGATTGCGAGGGAGGAGAGGACACACATGATACTGATATGCGACACTGTGGCCAAGGACGAAGTCAACAGGGGGGGACGGAAACATGGGAGAGCAGCATCCTTTTTTAACTTTGGTGATGGATGTGCTCCACATGATCTGACACAACACAGACCTACAGACACTCCCACGAGAAGTCCACTGCACCTAAACCCAAGCCAACCATTAATATGCTTTCCTTTTTCTTTATTTCACACTAAAGGTGTGGGTCATAGAGGGGTTGGAAGACCGCATTGAAGTTGTGGTGCATTAACTCGCAGGTTACCAGTCTTCAAAGCACTAGCTGGCTGTGGAAAAGATTATTCCCATGTTTTAATGTAGTTTCAGCAATATGGAGGTGCCTTATGGTGCTTTCCCATCTAATGTCTGCTGAGATCCAATCTCACAATTGGAAGTACTTGTCTAAAAATCGTTTCCAACTTGTTTTGGCCATTCTTGACTCCTTATCAATCTTTCCACGTGGATTTGAAACCACTTCTTGTCATTGTCTAACATAAGTCACAAATGTCATCATTTTCTTTAGGTTATCTCCAACTTTATCCTTTGTGGTTTTACCACGAATTACATCAGTTTGCTTGTTACCTTCATGGAATTGGACCACCTTATCTGCTTCACAACTTCCACCCCATCGGATGGGGTGGTCGAAGACTTTTCTTTTCTCGATAAACTAACATTATTAGACCAACCTAGAATAAATACATATGTGGAAATCGAAATGTAAAATATTGAATCATTCAATAGGAATATCTGTCGATGACATCCATAAAGTAGATCCAATGTGATTAACCACATATATCGCTATCCAATTTATAGCCTTACTAGCCTCGCTATAAACATGTATAATTTCGAAAGACTATAGTGATGCATTCATTTTCTAATAGTCTTATCAAAGCAGATGTGAACCAATCTCCGAAGTTGCTGTTCCAAATAACTATCTAATAACTGCCAAGAAATCTCCTTCAATGTATAATATGTCAAAGATTTCTTCTGAGTTTGTTGTAAAAGAAGGGAAGAAATAAAATAAGAAAATACAAAACAACCCCTTTAGCTGCCTAATGTTGTAATGCATACGAATGCATTCCAATTAGTCGTTGGATAGGTATCATAATTCCAAAAGATATCTATATGCCTTCTTATAAAATTCCATTACAATGTTGACCTCCTCTAGTCCTGCAAAGAATACATGCTAACGCCATATATAACACGGTCTTCAACCTTGAGTTCTTTCCCTAAACAACAATGCTAGGTTTTCATACTCGTGACCAATTCAAGGAAGCATTCATTTATTCCAATATACTATAGGAATCAATGAAGGTAGAATAATTGACCAATTCAAAAGTGATAAAAGAAGAGAAAAGAAAGCAACTCATGCAATACTTCATTTGAAGTCTACTCCCCCCCACCTCTTCTTGCACGTCCACGACTCCCTGTCATTCAACAAAAGACGCAAGCATGCATGCATACATACCTAAATATTTATTCGTGTATACGTAAATGCATGGTCCACCAGTCCGTTCTCTAGAAGCAGCATTCTTTTTACTTGTTTCTAGTTTTAAATATCTGCCACTGATCTCAACCCCATTGCTACCAATTAAAATACAAATAAAGAATGTACCATCATCGTTGTCGTCATCGTCTTTTTTTTTTTTTTTTGTTCTTAAAATTAATCATTATAAGTGAGAGCCGGCTAAATATCGGAGCGAGATTAGGATTGAACTTTATCAATCCAAGAGACATCAAGTTGGCCAATTGACACTACCTGAAATGATTTATTATTCCATGACTGACTGCAAGGTATATTGGCAACAACAATGACAAACTAAGATTATTAAAATATAGAAGTATGCTGGCCTTCCACACAAACGTTGGTAAACGGTGTCCAATTAAAAGTTGAGCTTGGAGTGCACGATTTGTTGTTGTTGTTCAGAATAGACTTCAACAAGGACATATGTAACTTATGTCTTTTTTTTTTTTTTTTTTTTTGATGATAATGTGTAACTTATGTCTTATGTAAATATTTTCGTCGCAAGTCTAATAACCGATGAGTACAAAGGTTACCGCTGTTCATGAATAGATAATAACAGCGAGTGGGGCTATGAATTGAAACAGCCTCTTTTTTTTTTTTTGCGGAGCATTCTGACGAAATACTATAGGCCAACTTCATAAGTGTTTTGAAAATTTTTAGAGATATTTTATTTTTTAATAATTTTTGAATTTATCCATATGAGAATGATGTGAATTATTTATTTCAATTAAAAAATAATGATACTGTAAGGAAGTAAAGGCTTGCAGTTTTTGAGATCATGGACCACCTCTAAACGACAAAAAGGATGAGATGGTGTGAACGCGGTTTAGGTCAATAGTTTCGACCGGTAGAGGCCAAGTGAGACAGCGGAGGTGGGTTAGATGGCTAAAAAGGCCCAAATAACGCTGCCGTGGGACCACCGGCATATTTGGTGGTCCCTCCCCCACTCCCCCTCCATGATGAGCGGTGACAAGAAGCTGACGACTCCGCTGAAACCATCACCGCCGCACAGTGTTGCCTTAGAAATATCAAGCATCAGACGGCCCAGATCGATCGGAACTCGATAGTGGAAGAGGTGGGCCCCACGATGGGTCCATGGGAAGTGTGGCTGCGACCACGTGGCGGGATTTTAAGGTGCCACGACGTGATATCCTCACGTGGCCCCACCAGGTCTCAAGGTCAGTTCACGTGGGGGGGCGGTGGGGTCCGCCCGAACGAAGCGCTATCCCCCAGCTACGTTGTCGCCTGGCCCGGGCCGGGCGGCCGGGATTTTTCCCGCCTCTTTTTGTCCTGTTCGTCCGGCAACCGCTTAACTTAACTCGCTCCGCGATGACACCCCAAACAAACCCCGCATTCGCCGTCTCTCGGTGAACCCTGTGACGCCTATACTCCAAAACCATCCTCTATAACCCATCATCAACCGTCGATTGCTTTCTGGACGCTCGCATGCTTGGAGATGGAGCAAGGCTTTGGCTTCGTCTGGTTTTTTCCATCCCGCAGCGCGGGGGGGAGTGAAGTCCACGCCGTGCATAGCGGGTACGTGAGGTGGGGCCCGCGCCTCGGCGTCCGACGTGCCGGGTGACATTACACGTGGCACGTGGTGATGTCCCCTCGTTGTTGTTATTTTCTTGCCTTTTTGGTTTGGTTTCTTCTGTTTTTGGCCGAGAGCTGGAAAAGCCAGGATTGAAGGAAGGAACCACAATCACCACAATTAAAAAAATAAATAAATAATTACAAGTAAATCAACAAAATGTACAAATTGTACTACCCATAGTAGTACTACTGGATTTATAAATGAGTAGATATATAAATAATAAAACAAATTTCTTTTATCTAACAAACTATGGACATAATTTGAAGAAAAGAAGGAACCAAAGCAGCATCTTATCTCATATGTTTATTCTTGGAGTCAGGACATGTTCACATTGACAGTGCCATTTTTGCAGCATTTACAGATGGGGCAGGCATCGATCGCCGGACCGCAGGCCGCGCACAAGCAGAGATGCCGGCACGGCAGCAGCAGCACCGACGGCTCGTTTACCCGGCAATTCCGGCACAACCTCTGCCACCCACTCACCATCACTTTTCCCTCCTCTTCCTGGTTCTCGCCGCAGCAGCACGACTCGGCGTCCTCGACATCGGTGGCGCCACCGCCGGCGGCGGCCTCGACCTTGTGCTCCTCCTCCACCTTCATCTGGGCTGCAAGGACCTGCTCTAAATTGGTTCGGAGAACATTCGCC
Source organism: Elaeis guineensis (assembly GCF_000442705.2). Lineage (NCBI taxonomy): Eukaryota > Viridiplantae > Streptophyta > Magnoliopsida > Arecales > Arecaceae > Elaeis > Elaeis guineensis. The sequence goes on along the minus strand of NC_025998.2, from coordinate 120,719,560 downwards.
GTGGCCTCGTTGGTCTGAGCCATATTCCTCCATATCTGGTTCTCCACGCACAGGCTTTTGATGCGCTCCTCCAACGCCCAGTTGAGCTTGCCCATCCTCTCGATCTCCTCTTCTTTAGCCTTTAGACGTTTCGATACTCTCTCCTCGATCGCAGCCAGGATCTGCCGCGCGAAACGCTTTCGCCGTTCCGTCAACTCCACTCTCAAGTTCTCTACCTGCAGATATATATATTGTTAGTTTGCTTCATCATATATATATATATATATATATATAGCGATAGATTAAGTATGGTGATAGAGAAGGTAGAATGGAGGATTGGAGAATTACGTGCTGGACGATGAGTCGATCGATGTCGAGCATCTGCTGGTGGACGTGGGAGGAGATGTCTTCGCCGAGGAAGGAGAGCGGGTGGTCGGAGTCGCGCAATCTCTTCTTAGGGAGGGTCACGGCGGCGGTGGTGGCAGCAAGGTTGTTGAAGGTGAGACTGCTCTCGGAGGCGGCGGCGTGGGTGGTAGGATTGTACAAAGGGATGAAGGAGCCGGTGGTGCCGGAGACCGGCGCGACGAAGCTCATTTGGGTGTTGTAGTTGCTGGCTTGGTTCTCCCCCGCGTTGATGATTTCTCTGTAACAAGAATAAGAACAGGAAGTGTTCCTTAATAATATAATAAATAAGAAGCATAGGTGGGAAAAAAGGGAGAGGCTGAGAGAGAGAGATGAACAAGCTAGGGTGGTGAGGAGTTGGTACCTGTTTCTAAGGAGTTGGGAGGGGAAGAGGCGAAGATGGTGAGCTTCAACTGCCATGAGAGGAGTTTTTATGTTGTGGGTGCGGTGGGGTGGTGTTTGCTATTTGTTGTGGGTTGAGAGAGGAGAGAAAAGAGATGAGAGGGGGGAGGAGGAGGGTGTGAGGAGGAATGGGAGGGGGCATGCGATTGAAATGGGTGGGGAGCGGTGGGGTTTATTAGGGGTTGGTTTAGAGAGAGAAAAAAAATTCAGAAAGCAAAAAGAAAGAAAACCAAACAAAGGGATAGAGAGAGAGGAAATTTGTTTGGATTCATAAGTTCACGATCGAGGGCCCACGAAAGTCTCTATTGATGTGGCAATATTGAGGACAAGAATGTGTAATTGTTTGTTGTGGAAGTAGTGGGAGAAAAGAGGGAATGGCGGAGAGAGTTTTGAACGAAATCTTCTTCCATCCACTTGTCCCGTCTTTTCTTTTAATTTAATGCGGGAGGGATTGGAACTGGCCTGCACCGCTGCCGGACACGTGTCGTCTGGCGATCACATGCGGCCACGCGGGCCACGGACGTACGTTATTTCGCCCGCGGCTAACGTGAATGGGCCGCTCCGTCGGTGGGCCCCGTGGGTGGCACGTGTGGGCCACGGCTGGGGGGCGGGGGTTCACGATCCGACAGACTTGTGGGCCAGTGGTGGATGGGTCCCACACCACCCCCCTCCCCAAACCCCCCCCCCCCCAACCAAAAAAAAAGGTGTGGGCCCCGCGGCACCCCCGCTTCGGACCGTTGTGCCCCTGCCTTTCTTGGGTCCCTCCACCAAAAACAAAAAAAAAAAAAAAAAAAAAGGGAAGAGAGAGATACAACAATGCCATTTTCTTTTCCCTCCCTCCAAGGAACATTGTAAAATTGGTGTCTAACATACCGGTTTCTTTTTTTTGATAAGAAAAACAGGGGTTGGAGAGGGATGATTCGAGGTATTTTTTTTTTTTTTAAGATATGATCATAAAATTTTAATTTTTATCAAAAAATATTTAATTGAAAATTAAATTAGAATGAATAGATGATTTTTTTCTATCATATGGATGAATCTAACAGATGGATGAATACATCATCTCAATACCATCGAATATCAATAGATTAATTTTTTTAATAAGTAGAATATACAATTGATGATAATTTTTTTGGTAAATTGACGTCCATTTTTTGATTGATGATAATTTTTGGCCATCTCATTCTGTAAAATCTTCATATCTCCTTCTATGTATTTTTTTTTGAAAAAAATAAAAGATAGGAGAATAGAGAAGTTGGAAGAGCTAGGAAGTATTTATCATAAAAATTGTTTTGAAGATTAGAGGGACCAGATTAGATGGAACCTCATGGATATAAAACTTTTTGAAGAAAGTTGGAATGAACAGCTAATCACATGGTGCATCGCATTAGTCTCTCAGTGGAAACTGGCATTATTGGTATGGATAGTTCCTTGTTCCCACCATTTGATTTGACTTGATATTTATTACCGTTTAGCACGTCAGCCTGGATTCTTTGTTTAACTCCCATGTTTTCCTCGGTTACATCTCCCTGCTGTATGCCAGCTTTGCATAATCTGCAAGTGGTATATTATTTTTTATATGACTTTTGCCATCTTATATAATTTATCCATTAGAGACATATGGCAATTGATACACAATTAATCTGTTTTCTAGGGAATGGAGGGCCAATCCACCAGATTTATTAGATAAAAAGACAATTCATGCTTTATCTTTTGGTTCCTTGTTTTGAAAAGATAACAGAAGAAAATCCAAGGATACATTGGGATTTTATTGACCTAGTACAATGTCAGGTGACATCCCTTGTATATTTTGAGAGGAAGTTGAATTTTGAGACCTAAGTTTTTTAAAAATATCAAGCATGACACCCACAAAGTATGCATAGGCTAATAGGAGTCTTCTACAGCAAGCAATTTAGAATAACAAATTATGTTTGACACAGGAAATAAAAATAAAACAGAAATTTTGATCCCTTACTTTTAATTAGCTGATAAGACTTGAATAAAAAAAGAGAGAGTTTATAGTACCATGAAAAGATAATTATGAGATTGTGCATGCCATGCAGGAACAGAGAGTTTGATATTTTTCTTTGACAATGTGACTAGCAAGTTGTGGTGGCATAAATTTATGATCCTCATAAAATAGTGGTAATTGAGTTCTAGCTAAGAATGGGCATGGTTAAAGATGGATTATCTTGTATTATTGTATTAAGCACTGCACCATATATACTTATTTATGTATTTGATTTAATATGCAGTTCACCTTTAAGAGTACTTATGATCTCAAGCTCCCCTGTTTACCACCCATGGTGGTTGAGTCGACAAACTTGTTCCATATATCTTTCTCGATGCCTTGTGACTCAAAATAAACTACCATTATTAAAACTAAATCATTAAACATTTCGAGTCAAGAGCCGTACAATCATGCGATTATGGGCCATTATAATGCAATAGTCACCCCCACTCCCATCCTAGAATCACTTTAGCATTCAGACTCCATGGATGGAGAATGGAGAATGGGGATAAGAAAAAGAAAAGAAGGAAAAAGGAGAGCAAGAAAGAGAAATGCCCATCAAGGGGCATATGGATAGGTGAGTGATTCTCCTCCATTGCACCATTCTGTGGCTCCATTATCACTCCCATGAACCCCAACCTAACACCCCCCACTTTGCTTAACTACCAAAATCACAAGACCTCAAAAGCTAAAGACTAGAAAAACAAAAAAAAAAAAGGTCACATGACCCCACATCATTTAGGTGGATCTATCAAGATTCGAAAACGACAATCCTCAGAGGGCTAAGATTGTTCAATTCTCGTCGCAATCGAATCATTGCCATCAAACGAATCTTACGGAAAGAAGCGGGCACATGTGTGCTTGTGCTTCCCCCTTTTAGAGGCAATTGGAAGCACCTTGACTTGTAGGCACACACCCACATCCTTTTTCTTTTCCCTATCCAACTTAAAGCTGAATTCTCTACACATGTCCCCTGCACTCTTCCCTCCATTCTTTTTTCTTTGTTCCACTCCATATTTTTGGAGAATCTCACAGAGCCCCCTTCTCTTCTTGCTTTCTCCCCCCCTTGTTTTCTTATTCTGGTTCCTTTTTTTCTATATGTTGTTGCTCTTCACTGTGGCCAAGGAAGATATCATATGTTCAAAGCAAAGGGTGTGTACCATATTCTGACCAAAAGGATAGGAAAGGTGGAGATCAGGTTCCCAACACACAAAGCCCAAAGCAACTCCTTCACCTTGCTTAAAAGCTAGCTGCGAGGCAACTTCCCTGCCACCACTATCATTGGGGGGTTTGGTCTCCCACCCTTATCATTATTCCGTGCGCAAGCTGGAAACATGCCTTGCTTGCGCACTTGTGCTTTTAAGGGCCGTTCCAAAGAGCTTTGCTTGGAATCCATTCTCTTATGTGACCTTTGGGCCCCAAGAGATAGATGCAAGAGCGTCCCTGCAGAGGTTGTGGGGTTCCCTTGAAATCCTTGGTTCTTTTCAGCTGAGAAATGATCCTATGTGGGTCCTCCATGCATATCATTTGTGTAGAGTCTGCACCACGGCATCAATGACTTGGAAAGCTAAAAGAGAAACTCTACAAACAAAGATTAAACTTTAGATTAAGGAGGGCCAAACAGATTTTATAGTCATTATAGATTCCTAGATAATAGATTAAGAAGCAGAATATCAAAAGTTAGGTAAGAAAGGCAAATCAAATTTAATGTCCAAATCATTCTTCAGTGAGCTAATGTTTATAATAAGCAAAACCGATTCAATTTGCATCTACCTATGATCAAAACCCTCATCTCTTTTCGGTTGAGAAATGGTCTTATGTGGGTCTTTTAGAGGCCATAGTATGAAGTCTCCACTACCATAGTGATTACCTGTAAATTAGGCACTAATCAACCCATAACATGTTATTGACAAAAAAAAAAAAAAAAAAAGCCAGATATCAAAAGTTAGGTAAACAATACAATCAAGTTATATCAGCCGAAATTTCCTTATAATTGACAGATTTATCACATTTACCTTGTGATTACAACCAATAAAGATCATATTGGAATAGCACCACTGTCCAATGAAGAAAAACAGGCAAAAGTCTTGATTGAAACATGTGGGGTCCCTTTACCTGCATGGTATGTAGGTAAGAAGTAGGGCCACATGTTTCTAAATCATCCAGTACCAGCTCCTATCCAGCATTTTCTAGGTTTTCATGCAAATTAAAGCACAAAAAGATGCGCTTAATTTCAAATTTTCTACCATCTACAACTGTTCCTATTCATTATATGTCAATAGCATGACCAGTGGCTGATCCTTTTCTTCATGCATCAGATTATGCCATTGAATGTGTGTATTTGTTTGATAGCCATCAAAACTGACCCACCCCAACAGAAGTGGCAATGAATGGTGATGCAATTTAACCATAGTGAAAAGCTGACCTTGAAAGATGGATATCTAGATCTGGAATTCTTTCTGAAAAGGGACCCCCCAATGTAGGAAGAACTGTTTGGCATGCTTAGCCTAATTAGATATCGTAGGTTCTTAGGTTTGGTAAAGCTAAAAGAATGAATCAAACTAGTCTTTTCTTTATTAATTTAAATTTGATTAGTGGTGGATTTTCTTTTGTTGGCTACAAATAAGCCTGGATTAGGCTAGAAGATTCTATGATCTTTCCTTAAGAATATGACAGGTCCAAAGACATATCCGACAACCTTGCAACCAATTCCAACAAAAGATTGAAAATGGAGGAGCCTAGCTTGCACCCTAAGAATATGTGGTCTAACCATATAAGATAACCCTAATAATCAAGCATTGTTTTGGAATTTGTTTTCAGAAAAGTTATTCTTGGTTATCTATCGAACCTATATGTATGAAACAAACTGCATTACGTGCATTACAGAGTTTCTTTTGTCTTTTCCTCTAAGCAAATATGCTTCTCCCCTCCTCCCCTTCCCTCCACTAATCATCAGATCATCAGTCATGTTGATCAAATGATCAAGTTGATTACAGGGCAGTAACTTGGCAGAAAAGGCAAAACCAATATAATAACAAAGAATGTGAATAAATAAAACAATGAGATGGAAGGAAAATGCCATTTTTTGGTCAAACACAGCCTCATGAGGGGTTGAATTACCGCACCAATAAGACAACTGGCTGAAAATAAGTTTGCTTCATAAGGTTGATGCAATCCAAAATAAAGACTATTGAGAACTAGTATGGAGACTCCGATTATTGTGATTTTCTGGCAATGGTCAATTCAGAGGGCCCTCAGTTGCAAAGTTTAGATGGAAAGCTGCTGCTCACAGACAATGATATGGAGCAAGAGTGATGCACAAGAAGACCAAAGAATTAGAATCCAGTTAAATCACAAGAAATCGAGCATGACAGGTGGAAAGCATGTGCTTTGGACCACTTATAGAAGCATATAAAGTTGGGCACTATAGCAGGATATAGAACATCAAAGGAAAAGGAAAGATCATTGCTTCCAATTGGAGATCAGCAGCATCTATCAGCGCCTTTCAGATAGATGTTTTAAACCAGCTGCCACTACTTAAATCCAAAGATTGGTTTTGGTTGCCTCTGACCAGAGGCATATGAAAGCATCAAAAAGAAAATCATAGCATCCAGTATCAGTTATTGCTTTCCACTTTAGGCTTTAGCTCACGCATGATTGTTTGGTGGAGAGCAGACTCAAAACCAGTACCTTGACAGAATCTGGTCGCAATCAAAATACACCAACATACATCCCCACTTCCATATGCCATTACTGATTTCAGTAAAGGAAGCATCCACTGACCACCCCTCCATGACATGGCACCATGAGCATTCAGGCCTATCATGTCAATATGGTTCATGATTCAGGCGGTTACTGAACCTTAACAAGACATATCTACCTTTCAGACTGCCAATTAGATTGCTGGATGTAATTATTTGAATTCCTCTTATTGTTCTTTGAATTCCTCTTATTGTTCTTGACAAAGCCGCATACTCTTATTCCAGATCTTTCATGCTATAAATTTATTACCCGAAGATTCATCCACAGCTCTATAAGCCTCATCAGATCTGTTAACACAGCAAGAAAATAATTTTTAAAGGATTTTCATAGTCTCCACGTCTAGCAAGATGTTCTATTGGCCAACAAACAATCTAAGTTTTACCAAAAAATTTTCTCTGCGTGCACTAACAAATAATTTCCTAGGAGTGGAATCAAGATGCAGTGCATCCAGATTGAATGTCACTTATTCATTACTCAAATCATTGACCAGAGGAATAGCAGCAAAAAGGCTGCAGCAAGTCAATTGTCGATGTTGTTGAACCATATCTGACCTGGAAATTTTCTTTATCTCTTGCTCCACAAGCCAAAGAAGTTTGCAAGGCAAGTTTGGTGTTAATCCAAGAAAGTGCTCTCTAAGCAATGGAGGACCTCATCTCATTTCTATTTTGTCTTTAGATCAAATGCCTCAATCTTTTATGATGAGGTTGGCTTACTACTCTGAAAGTATTTCAATGAAGGGAGATCAGATAAACTCTCATCTCTAGCTTTCTGAAAAGTGGCTTTTCTCACCCTCTAAACCTTTTGTAGCCAATCTTTCACTAATTATTTGTTATATCTATATATTTGAGGAGTTGAAAGTCCATATGTCACAATGCAGAAGTTGAATATAACTTGCTGGTATTTGTGAAGCTCCACATGCCCTTTCCTTCATTGTAGGTTGGTAGAGTTTGTTGCTACAGATACAACCACTTCTAGAAAACAGAGCAAGCATTTTCAGATCATCAATTATTGCCACCAATTCATTCTGTAGATCACACTATTAATGTGATCTATGCTAGATGCTCTAGCTATGCTATTTGTAAGCTTTCTTAGTCATATGGTAAGTGTAACTTCTCATAAAAACAAGGAAAAAAAAAAAAGAAAGAAAAAAATTGTTTATTTGACTAGTCACCTTTGCAGCATATAGTAGATTTCAAATGTTTCAAATCCAGCACGCTAAGTACTCCAATTAAAAGACCTTTTTATTCATCAAATGGTCAATGCACAAATGAGACTGCAATACAAGCGGCTATTTGACAAGGACTTCATGTCAAAATTCCAGGAGGATTATCTAGATGATTTATAATAATCTCACTAGGAGTCTCTCAGCGCATTCAACATCAAGTTTGTTTCACGATGTCTTCACGGCTCGGGAAACTGGTCCATTTTTTTATGGTGACTTCATTATTGAGTTCCACAACAGGACTCATCAGCTGCTTTTATGTAAAAAGTGACATAATTTCTGGTCTACATGGGTGCATCTTTTTCTAGAATTATCTTTTCTAGAACTATATATATATATATATATATATTGAACATATCATTCTAAACAATCCAAGTGGGTAAAACATATTATCTATCAAAATGAGCTCATCTCTAGCAAATTACTCCGTATCTTGGCTCACGACCAAATTTCATTGTCATAATTCACCCATTCAAAGTAAGGGGACACCCTTGTAACCTTTCAAGATTTTCAGGAAACCGCAATTCTTTCAACAGACGACTACAGGATCACCAAATTGTATGGAATTGACTTCTGCGCCCAAAGTTACTTGTGAAACTTGCAAGAGGCCCTAAAAATCACTAAACTATGGTGTGTCAGGCTCATGTTCTTCATGCTTATCTAACTAATAAGTGGTGATACCCAGAGGAACAACCACAAGAATGACATGTAATATATTTGATACACCAAGAGAAAGCCACAGTATTATATTTGATACACCAAGAGAAAGCCACAGTATTCTAACTGCACTTTTACGATCCAAAATAGACAATGTCAGAATGTTTGAACATGTTCAAAAATAATAAACACATCATGCATCGAAAATTGTCAAGAAAGACATGCATGTCAATTCTAAAGGCTTGAGACAGAACAGAATAGAACTTTATTATATAAAACATTATTTTTGTCATAGACAGATAGAGACATTTTTCACAGCATTATAATCAAGATCCACAGTCAGATCCTTGATTTCACACTGTCAACAGCTGTAGATAAGTCCATTTTGTCCTGACATGAGAAGAATGATGAGTAATGAAAAGTGATTGAGAGCCTCAGGCCTGAGAGATACCTCACTGAATGCTTTTATATTATCCACAACACCTTCTAGGTACTCTTTCAGATGGATCAACCCAACACGGAACACATCATCACAACGCCGAGACTTGGAACTATTTTTCTCACCTCATTGCATCATCAAGCATATGGTCAAAAGAAGTTAGTTGAGTGAATTAACTGATAAGCAATTCAATATAAGCTTATTCTCAAAAATGTTAGTTTTTTTTAAACATTACATTGTGATAACAATAAAAGTCAATTTTGCAAGGTAGAAGGGGCTAGACAGGTAACAGACTATGCAATGAATTCATAAGCATATTACACCACATAAAATTAAATCATGGCTGTGATAATTAAAGAAATGCTAACCCATGGCCAAAATACCTTTTGAAATTATAAGTTTTTATACTGTAAAATTAGTTTCAGTTTGTGTTCGATATTTACATACGCAGGATAAAGGTTGCTGCCTAGATTCAGTTAGGCTAGCAACACACAAAACTTTTAATGGTTTTTATGCTGGGCATAAATGTGCAATTATGGTAGATTACTCATCTATAGTTGATTTACTAGTTTTAGATAATTTGAAAATAATTAACCTATCAATTCCAAACATAGAGTTAGATAAAAGCAGGGCTGGAAACTCGTCCAGGGTTGGTATGCCCCAAATTGAACCCATATTCGAATAAAAAAAATTGAACCCATACCCAATCCAATCCACTTGGATCAAATTAGATGGGGTTTAAGATCTATTTTTTGATCCATTGAGTTTTTCGAGGCAAATCATATCAAGAATAATCAAAACACGAACATGAAGTAACTTGTATAAAACACTTAATTATCCATAAACATATTATGCAAGAAAATAACAATGAAGCAACATGTAGATGTTATCAACCCATTTGGCATAAAATTTGATTGACAACCACATGTAAATTATAGCCAACAACATAAATTGATGACTAACTACAAAGAGCTAATAGTAATCCTAAACCCATGGATCTATTGAAACTTTGAAAGTTACAAGAATCTACACTTGTACCACTAAACAAGCAATTTAAAATGACAAACTAACAAGCTCTTGTGAGCTTTAAATAGAAATTTAAATGATACAAGTATGATTGACAATACAAGTCCATCAGATTTAATGCATACAATAAGAGTCCTGATTTAATTTGATAATATATGATATGACTTTTAATTTCAAGACTGTGTTTAAGAACATAGAGCCAAATTTTTTCTAGGCTTATGAATTCTGTTCATTATTTTATTTTCATGGTGGAGTTTTTGGGTTAATGAGGTAGACATTTTGCTTGTACTTTTCATGCCTTAAGCACACCTCCTGAAATTTCCACAAAGATTAACAGGACATTAATGCTAGCAGACATCAAGAAGTTATTCATTCCCCCATGAAACTCCATCTGTTGCTGTATGATGGACTGAAACATCTCAGTCCACATCATTGTCACAGACAACCTGGCGTACAAGCAATCCACACATGAAAACCTGATACAGCTCACCAAGATGCAGTCAAACCTTAACCATAGCATCTGATTGTGGGTATCATGCATCTGTAATTATTTTATTTTGCAAGATTTGGTGTGCTATTTTATATTTTATATCTATTTATTGAAAATTATTTAATAAGTTTAGTAAAATGTTGAAGAAAAAGATGCAGACATCAGAAGTAATCAATGCGTGACAAGTAGATTCAGCTTTCCTGAATTGCCTTCTTGAAGTTACAGTTTGGCATAAGTTGATGAGTGTCCACATTAGGAACATAGAGCCAAACACCACAACTTTCATATCATTAAAAATTTTAAAGGGATATTATGTGATAGCCCAAAACCTAGCCAAGCCCAATCTCAGCCCACCAAAACGAAAAAAAAAAAAAAAAACAGAGTAAAAACCGGGAAGAAGACTCCCGGTAGGAGTCTTCTTCTCCGGCGAGACCCATGCGCATTAGGAGTCCTAGGACCCCTCAAAATCCTAGGACCCTCTATAAGAAGGTCTCCCCTCTCTTTAGAATCGATCCATCGGCCTCTTCTCCCTCTCTTTCTCTCCGTCTTTCTCGATCAAAGCCGCGGATACCATTCAATTTCCCATCGTGACTGCCGCCGACGAGGTCACCAGAGGCCGAGGTGAGTCTCCTTCTTCTTCCCCTCTTTCTTCTCCTTCCTCCCATGCTCCTGTGCGCGGCTGCCGGCGACGAGAGTCGCCGATTTTCCGTCGGGAAAGAGACCCTGTTTTTTAGCCTTTTTCTTTGGATTTTCCGGCGCTAGCGATCGGAATTGATCGCCGGCCACGCTCCGTGAACGGGGGAGTGGCCCCCCGTCGGCCGCCGGCCTCTGCCGCGGCGGCCGTGGCCTGAACGACCCGGCAAAAGAGGGAACGCCGGTCCCCTATTCCGGCACGGGAAGAACCAAGAAAAAGAAGAAAAAAGAAAAAGAAGAAAAAAGAAAAGAGAAAGAAGGAAAAAGAGAAAAAGAAAAGGAAAGAAAAAGAAGAAAAAAAAAGAAAAGAAAAGAAAAGAAAAAAAATAATAATAAAATAAAATAAATATATATATATATATATTTATATATATATATATAAGTAAATAAATAAATAAACAAATAAATAAATAAATAAAAAATAAAAAAAAAATGATGAGAGAGAGAGTTTCTCTCTCTTCTTTCAGTCTGAACCCTGACTTTCTCTCTCTGGAATTGGACTTTATCTCTCTACTTTCTCTCTCTAGAATTTTCTCTCTCTAGCTTGTTTCTTTCTCTCTTGATGGATTTCTCTCTCTCTAAAGTTATTCCTCTAGGATTAGCGAAGTGGAAGGCTTCATCTGATGATTCTGATCGAGTTTAGAGATGAGTCTGATTTTAAGCGAGATTTTGATTTTGAGATTTGTTAGATTTAATTTTGAATTAAAATTAATGTAAAAATATAATTTTGGATAATAGGCACGGAAGAATCTCCTAGAAGTTAGTCGATCCGTTCATTCAGTGCTCCGTGAAAGGTAAGTAATGAATCATCTTCTCGAGATATTCCATATTTATTCTGAAAATAAATAATTATTCTCTGAAATTATGCATGAATTATGAATTATATTTTGAAAGAAAAGTGCTTTTGAAATGTTATGGTATATCGATTTATGCGCATGTTCAGTGAAAAATTATGATATATTATGATACAAAGTGTTTTGATACAGATCGGATTTTTGCTCTCAGCCTAACTATGTTTCAGTGGGCCCTGCCAATGGGGATTATACGTTGGTACTCAGTGGACCCTGTCAGTGGGGGTTGTGCGCTGGTATTTGTGGACCCTGCCAGTGGGGGTTGTGCGCTGGTGTTTGTGGACCCTACCAGTGGGAGTTGTGCGCTGGTATTCTGTGGACCCCGCCAATGGGGGTTAAACGTTGGTCATAGTCGAGGCTGTTGAGTTACGAGTGTTTTGAATCGAATCGGATTTATAATTATATTATATGTGAATATTTGAAATTATTGGATTTACATTAAATCAGCATGAAATTTATTTTTATGTTTATTTGCAGCATTATTCTTGAAAATTATATAATATCTGAAATATATGGTAGAGATACTTGTTACTTACTGGGCTGTCTAGCTCATTACCTTTCTTTCTATTTTTCAGATTCAGATAATTAATTTCGAGCGTGGGAAGAAATATTGGGACAGAGCTTCTAGAGGCGAGATTTAGTATTGTCAACTTCATTGAACTTAGATCTATTGTTTATTGTTAGTGAAAAATTTTATTGGATGTAAGACATTTGATTTAATTACTTGAATTAAAGTTGAATAATAATTATTTGAATTTATTCCGCTGTGTGCATTGATATCGTGATGAGATGCCTTGCATGCTTATGGAGAGAGTTCTTCATGAGTATGCGGCGGTTGCCGCGATCCTCGATTCACAAATCTCGGGTCGGGGGCGTGACAATTAATATAGTATCAGAGCATAAGTGGATAAATTATGACACATAGAATTTGACATAGTATGAGTGTAGGTGGGTAAACATTAGGAATATTGGGACGTTAGAGTATGAGCATCATAATAAACCCATCCTAACAAATAGATAAATGAATCTAATAAGGTTTTACTACTACAAGGTTATCATGCCTCCCCGTAGAATGACAAGAACTACTCAAGGAATTGCAAGAGAGACATCACAACCACGGGATGGTAGCACTCCCCATCTGACCAGTGGCACCCCTCAAGAGGAGGGAGTCGTAGATCCTAATGGGAGTGCTTCGAGAGCACGTCAGGAACCAGATATGGCTCAGTTAATGCAGACTCTAATCAGGATGGTACAAGCACAACAACAAATACAGCAGCAAATGTTTGAACAACAGCAGATACAACGAGATACACAACAACATCAGTATCCACCACCACAATATGGAGAGCAACCAGTACAACGGAACAACATTTCAGAATTTAAAAAGCTTGCTCCTCCAGCTTTCAAGGGGACTACTGAACCTTTGGAGGCTGACAACTGGATAATGGAGATGGAGAAGGCTTTCGCTGTCCAAGAATGTCTTGATGAAGAAAAGATTCGATATGCAGCTTATTTACTACAAGGAGAAGCATACAACTGGTGTCAGCGACTACAGCGCAAGCATGAACAAGACGGTGAAATACTTACCTGGGAAAGATTTCGGATTGCATTCTATGATCAGTATTTTCCTCGGAGTATAAGGATCCAGAAAGAGCAAGAGTTTATTTATTTGAAGCAAAAGGGTATGAGTGTGACTGAATATGAAGCAAAATTTACAGAGTTAGCAAAATTTGCTCCGAGATTAGTAGATGGTGAGCAAGAACGTGTTCACAAGTTCGAGATGGGACTGAAAACTGAAATTCGAAAACAAGTGGTTCCTTATGAATTGACAACTTATGCAGATGTGGTAAACAAAGCACTGATAATTGAAAGGGAAGTCAATGAAGAACGCATGGAAAGGGAAAGAAGGCAAAGAAAGAGAACACAATCAAATGAAACACAAGGGCAGAATAATAAAAACATCAAAAGATCAGCTAAGGGAGCAATAGACAATAAGACTCAACAGATTGACGCTGAGCAGTGCTCCAGATGTGGCAAAAATCATGCAGACAAGGATTGCTATTGGAATACAGGTGCTTGTTTCAAATGTGGTCAGATGGATCATAAAATTGCTAGCTGCCCGCTAAATACTGAAAATCAAGTTGGCCAAAGAACTCATGAAGGACAACATAAGGGTGGTGGACAGATTTCTAAAAACCAGAGAAGAGTTTATGCGCTTTCTCAACAGAATCCACAGGCTTCCATACATTGGTGACAGGTATGAAAAATTTCGAGGACGAAATTTCTTTTTAGGGGTGAAGAATGTGATAGCCCAAAACCTAGCCAAGCCCAATCTCAGCCCACCAAAATGAAAAAAAAAAAATAGAGTAAAAACCGGGAAGAAGACTCCCGGTAGGAGTCTTCTTCTCCGGCGAGACCCATGCGCATTAGGAGTCTTAGGACCCCTCGAAATCCTAGGACCCTCTATAAGAAGGTCTCCCCTCTCTTTAGAATCGATCCATCGGCCTCTTCTCCCTCTCTTTCTCTCCGTCTTTCTCGATCAAAGCCGCGGATACCATTCAATTTTCCGTCGTGACTGCCGCCGACGAGGTCACCGGAGGCCGAGGTGAGTCTCCTTCTTCTTCCCCTCTTTCTTCTCCTTCCTCCCATGCTCCTGTGCGCGGCTGCCGGCGACGAGAGTCGCCGATTTTCCGTCGGGAAAGAGACCCTGTTTTTTAGCCTTTTTCTTTGGATTTTCCGGCGCCGGCGATCGATTCCGATCGCCGGCCACGCTCCTCCGTGAACGGGGGAGTGGCCCCCGTCGGCTGCCGGCCTCCGCCGCGGCGGCCGTGGCCTGAACGGCCCGGCAAAAGAGGGAACGCCGGTCCCCTGTTCCGGCACGGGAAGAACCAAGAAAAAGAAGAAAAGAAGAAAAAGAAGAAAAAAGAAAAAGAAGAAAAAAGAAAAGAGAAAGAAGGAAAAAGAGAAAAAGAAAAGGAAAGAAAAAGAAGAAAAAGAAGAAAAAAAAAGAAAAGAAAAGAAAAGAAAAAAAAAATAATAATAATAAAATAAAAAATATATATATATATTTATATATATATATATAAGTAAATAAATAAATAAACAAATAAATAAATAAATAAATAAGAAATAAAAGAAAAATGATGCGAGAGAGAGTTTCTCTCTCTTCTTTCAGTCTGAACCCTGACTTTCTCTCTCTACTTTCTCTCTCTAGAATTTTCTCTCTCTAGCTTGTTTCTTTCTCTCTTGATGGATTTCTCTCTCTCTCTAAAGTTATTCCTCTAGGATTAGCGAAGTGGAAGGCTTCATCTGATGATTCTGATCGAGTTTAGAGACGAGTCTGATTTTAAGCGAGATTTTGATTTTGGGATTTGTTAGATTTAATTTTGAATTAAAATTAATGTAAAAATATAATTTTGGATAATAGACACGGAAGAATCTCCTAGAAGTTAGTCGATCCGTTCATTCAGTGCTCCGTGAAAGGTAAGTAATGAATCATCTTCTCGAGATATTCCATATTTATTCTGAAAATAAATAATTATTCTCTGAAATTATGCATGAATTATAAATTATATTTTGAAAGAAAAATGCTTTTGACATGTTATGGTATATCGATTTATGCGCATGTTCAGTGAAAAATTATGATATATTATGATACAAAGTGTTTTGATACAGATCGGATTTTTGCTCTCAGCCTAACTATGTTTCAGTGGGCCCTGCCAATGGGGATTATACGTTGGTACTCAGTGGACCCTGCCAGTGGGGGTTGTGCGCTGGTGTTTGTGGACCCTGCCAGTGGGGGTTGTGCGCTGGTATTGTGGACCCCGCCAGTGGGGGTTGTGCGCTGGTATTCTGTGGACCCCGCCAATGGGGGTTAAACGTTGGTCATAGTCGAGGCTGTTGAGTTACGAGTGTTTTGAATCGAATCGGATTTATAATTATATTATATGTGAATATTTGAAATTATTGGATTTGCATTAAATCAGCATGAAATTTATTTTTATGTTTATTTGCGGCATTATTCTTGAAAATTATATAATATCTGAAATATCTGGTAGAGATACTTGTTACTTACTGGGCTGTCTAGCTCATTACCTTTCATTCTATTTTTCAGATTCAGATAATTAATTTCGAGCGTGGGAAGAAATATTGGGACAGAGCTTTTAGAGACGAGATTTAGCATTGTCAACTTCATTGAACTTAGATCTATTGTTTATTGTTAGTGAAAAATTTTATTGGATGTAAGACATTTGATTTAATTACTTGAATTAAAGTTGAATAATAATTATTTGAATTTATTCCGCTTTGATGCATTGATATCGTGATGAGATGCCTTGCATGCTTATGGAGAGAGTTCTTCATGAGTATGCGGCGGTTGCCGCGATCCTCGATTCACAAATCTCGGGTCGGGGGCGTGACATATTAGATGTGAAATTAGTTCAAAGTCTGAAAGTAGGAGTAGACTAATAGTTTGCCATATATGAGAAAAATCAGTCCTACATTTCCCAGCTGACATGTATAATGGGCAAGGTTTCAAGCTCAGGCATGTACCAATTCATAGCTAACATCAGCGCTATTTTAGAGACCTTGGCCCATAAAGGGTTATGTTTATTACCTATCCACTCATTTAATTCAAAAAAAAAAAAAAGAAAACTACCAAAAATGGACATCATATAGCCTATATATTTAAAGAAATGAAAAAATCATGCAATATGATATTAAACATTAAAAAGAAAAATCAAAAGGCATTTATAGTTAGTTCCAATTGATCTTGGCCAAAAATGATTGAAACAACCGAAACTGACAGAAACTGACCAGAACTTGAAACAACCAGTTTCAATTTACTCCCACCCGAAATAAATCAGTTTCAACCAAAGGGTGGAAACTGATCTATTTCACTTTCAGCCAAATGAATCTGTTTCAGCCAGAAACAATTTATTTTGTCCAAATCTTAAAACCCTTTGTTTCAAGGATAAAAGGATGTGAAAAGCATTACTAATTTCTGAACACGATCATCAAGATTAATAAGATACTTTCGCATATAAACTATTTCTAACAGTTTATTTGAACCAGGGATAAATCCTCTTTCAAAGTATGCCTGCTACATCATCTTAGTGTTTAACGGTTAAGCAAATGTGTGTATCCTGCATTCTTAGGAATGCTTCTAAAGATATAAGTTTCACAAGATTAAAAAAATAAAAATAAAAATGATGACAAAGAAAATCTACCATGACACAATCTCCAACCATATCCAGTAAGCTACATCTGAACAAGAGCATAAAGCCATACAGACCATTTCCAATATTCTTCCACTTATCACACCCTAGCTTTGAAGATCAGAAGACTACATTTTTTCCCCCAAAATCACAGCAAGGAGGAAAAAAACAAATACACAAATTTCTGGCCAGAAACTAAATGAGCAAAATTCCATTGTCATCAACAAATCTGTACCGCAAGAGAATGAATACATGTATGGCTTGCATGTAACATCAGTCTTAACCCTTGTAGCAATCATATTCTTAGTGATGTTTCTTTCTAAAAACAAATAAACAAGCAATCAATGGGAACCTTCAATACTGAAATGAAATAAAATTTTCAAGATAAAATCACATGAAAAACTTCTACAACCTACCAACTACAATCTATCACATTTTTTAATGAGAAAAAAAAAATAAAATCCCTAAGTGAAGCTCAAATGAGGCTCAGAAATTCACAACCAAACAACCTTGACAATTTTTTGAGATAGGAAAAATTAAACTCCCTAATTCTGCCAATATGAGAACATGGAGGCATCAATAATCTCATAAACTCCCTAATTCTGTTTCCATCCAAAATAGTCTTTGTAAAAGCATACCTCCCATAATCAATTGCAAAGACAATAACACCACAAGGATCTTTCAAAAATCTAATCATCACTTACATAAGAGCCTTAGTCCAACCTAAACAAACTCTTGTAATATGTACTCAGTTAACTTGTTTTATATATCAATCACCAATAGTGAGTCTTCCTTCTTACTCCTAAAAACCATTCTAGGCTTCCAAAATGATCCTGCCTCCTAGTTTCCACAAGAACTTTCCAATTAGAGGCTACTTCCATGAGTATTCTAGAAGTATGACATCAGGTGAAAGGTTAAGTTCAGCAAAACAGCTTGAGAGGAAGAACCCTTCCTCCAATGATGAGTTTTTCGAAAAATCCCATTCAAATCTAGAGTATTCTCCATCAATCTCTAAAAGTTGCAAAGAAAGAATTTGACAAGTACGTGTGAGTTTGAAATTTATTTAACATCCAACATGGCTTTCTTCAAGGTGGACACAATAGTCTAGGTAACATAGCTTATAGGGTTCTGACAGGCAATTTAGCATTGTCAATGCATAAAGGAAGATCTATATACCCGAGAAAAATTATCTACACCGTAACTAGGCTACCGCCACTATCGTCCTAACAAAATTCTTCAACCCAATTCCACATAAAGCTTCTTCCTGAGTAATCCTAAGGCTAGTAGTGCATTCAGCGCAAAAAGGAAATTTTTGATAGCTAAGTCATTTGACTCGTTACCAACGGAAAAATAGGGTTCTTCAGCTACCAAAGATAGACAGCAGGTATAGAGCCTCTCAATTAGGTCTCTTATGAAGCTAATAAAACCATCCACAATCGGCATAAATGGTAAATGAGGAGAATAATCTTATCTATTCACACCTTAACTTACGGTTTCCAACACTAGACAAAATAAAAGATTTTAAAACTAAAATTTGATTACTAAAGATGAAAAATAGGAGTACAGAACCTTGAGGTTTCCATAAAAGAATATCCTTCACTACAACCTATAGACAACTAAATGCACATAATCTCAGAGAATTACAAAAAACAAAAAAATAAAAAAACAAAACAAAAGTTACATTGAATAATTATGAATGAAAATTTATATAGGATATTTTTTTTTAAAAAAAAAGTCAGGAACGGGAAAATGACAAAAAAGAAACAGAAAAGCAATTGACATTAAAGAATAGAAGGGAGAAAAAAGGATCTAGAAATCTCTGGGAAGTAGTAAAGCACCCAATGCACCATGCATGTCATTGTTATGCTGCACAAGATAAAAAGTTAGAAATTACATTTGGTAGATAGATGTATCTCCTTCAAGGTTCCCTATCTTGGTATCAAACCCCGAATCAACAAAATCCTATTATAGTGTTGGTACGCAGTTCCATACAGAATGGTAGTATGGGTACAGGGCATTACAGTGTATCGGTACAGTATGGTACATCCCATACCACCGGATATAGGGCGGTACAACAAACTGTGATCTCCTTATTTCTTATACTTCCAAAATCATCCATCTACTTCAATTAACATTTATAAAATCTCTTCCCAAGGAATGCACCAATGCAATGAAAGTATCATAAAACTCAGCACAGTAGTTGCCAAAATGTCAACCCAGAAATATAAGCGAGCTTGAGGGGTTCTAAATTGTCCCAGATGGTTGTTTCTCTAAAGATGGATAGAAATTGACAACTATGAATGTTTAGATAACAGTAAAAGTTAACATACAATTGGCACACAAAGTTACATCTGGTGATAAGAGTAGGTTTGATACCTAGTCACCTATATATAACATATTTTGTGCAATCTGAAGTAAAGGCAGAAGACAAGGAACAAATTTATATTGCTGCTTCTTCAGTGGGATTGTCTTTCACAATACATGAGCCATCACAGTCCTACACAGTACAATAAGCAATAATTGAAATGTTTCAATGCCAATTCCATGTGTAGAGTCTTTGCAAGAAATAAAATGCACCAGCCTTATGTGTCCTTTTGGTATATGATGAAACAAAATTATGTCTGAAAGTCTGCAAAATTTACACATATTTGGATGAAAGTGAAAACAAAAGATGAATATACCAACCAGTCAATAAATTACACTAGGAAATGAAATGATGCAGGCAACTTACTTCAGGTTCTAGACAATATTTCTGACTAAATATTTAACAGAAACACTGCTATAAAAATTAACTATCTCTAGTTAAATAGCTAAATACTGGCAAAGATTTTGGTAAAGCTGCATTATCTTAGTCTCAGTATTGTTTCTATTTTTGACTAGGTTGCGTGAAGTACTGAAAGAAACTATTTTGTTTTTGTAAGTTCTTCAAGTAACAAATGTTAGAGAAATAGTTATAAAGGAAAAAATCATGGATATCATTTGGTGGTGCAAATTTTCCATATAAGTCAGTCTATACCTCAGTGGGTAGCATGCAAGGCTCTTATGCAAACAAAAATTTTGGTGCAGCCCCTCAGCACCCAGTAATTGTGAAGCAGCCAAATCTTTGGGTAAGAAATATAGACAAATATATGAAACAAGCGAACATGACAGAGAATGTTAAATTGGAATAAGATATCAAAAATTGCAAAATGAACCAACCCCATGGAAAAAATTTCAGAAAAAAAGGAAGTATGAATAAACCCTGTTTCATGAAAGTTGAGATGTCATGTTTGACTGCACTTAAAAAGTCCTATCATGAACTTAATGATGGCTATGATTCTCCTACACACTCATAGAGGTAATGGTATACACAGAAATGATAACATCATAATTACTGCATGAAATATTCAAGAGCAGTGAAGCTCCAAAACATTTTCCCAGACACATGTAAAGCTACAACAATATCCAACAAAAAAGATGTGTTATGCTCCAGTCAAACTGGCAATAAACTGACACCTTTCTTATGGTATAAAAGATCTTTTCATATTGAAAAAGAAATCCATCCATGAAGGAGAAGAAATGTAAACATCTCATACATCTTATGTGCCAGGGAAAATAGAGAGAAAACCAATTAAAAAGGAATATTTAAATGACAACCGCAAATCTGAACGCATGAAAGCATGAAAAACAACCACGAACCACTACAAATCCTGTTTTAATAGCAAGCATTCCATGATTTAGAACTTGAAGCAGTAAAACAACCACCACAAATCAGAACGCATACTTTGACAGCTTGACTTTTGTTCACACAAATGTACCAGATTAGATGAAACCATAATAAATGGGGCTATCAGATGTAATGCCAATATAGCATCCTCAAAGGTCCATGTATCCATTCTCACCTTCAATGGCAATCTCTTCCCATAGACAAAGCAGTGAAGAAACTTCACAAGGAATTCCCTGAAGCAAACCACATCCTTTTATCTTGAGAGACTGGATGATCCTTTCACAATTCACATATTGTCATGATCCCTAAAACTATCAGCTGTGTTGAATCCAAAATTAATTGACCAACCAAATGTAGAAATTACTATTAATATAGAAAGAAAGACTAATAGGTGAAATATGAAAAGTAATTTGATAATTATGAAGAAAATGAGGATTCCAGGAACAATGCATTTAGGCATTTAACTTGACCTAAACCCAACATCTAGTTTGGGTCAGGTTAGGCTTATATATTGCTCAACCAGATTGACTTAATTCCAACCTGCTTTCCTTCCAGGCCGAACAAACCCAGGTTTAGCACATATTGCTTCCAACTCAACTAAACCCAAACTAAAGCAAGCAAAATTTAAAGCTGAATTATCCAACTGTGCTTGAGCTAGGCTGACACATCCTTTTCCAATCCAATTCAATCCTAGTTATGTTTAATGGACTCAAGTCAAGTTCAAGTTGGATTGAATGGGAGTGTAAGTCACTCTTCCCAAGTCTTTACAAGCTTTAACCATAGCAAAGATATCCTTGATTTTATAAATTCATTGTAATAAACAGGGATGCAATTAGATATATGATATCATACTATAGACATAAAGGGGGTGCGCAAACTAGGGCAAAACCTAATGTTTGGCATTTTTTGCACAAAGTGTCTGCCTGGGGCTCAAACCCATGACATTGCACTTGTTAGCCCCAGCCTTTTACCATTGTACCATGCAACAGCCCCTTCTCAATGGATGGTTTGATTGTAAATCGAAAGATGAGATTCTAAATTAGTAGAAGGGACAAGTGAGTCTTTGTGTTGTTGGGAAATAAGTTGGAATGAACCAAGGAATGTGAGGAACTGGGTGAAAGATATTCATAAGATATCTCAAATCAAATGTTATTTGGAAAGCAAGTATTTTTTGCATAACATTGAGTGGTGCATAGAACATGTTTTGCGTAAAATCAAATGGTGCATAGTTATCCTCATGACATTTATTATGTGCCTTTCTAATCTTTCGTCATTTATTAGCACTAAGTGAGATTCCAACAGCCACCTATCCTCATGAAAATTATGATACGTTTGCTCATTTGAATATATTTTCTAATCCTATTATCATCATATTAGATCTGTCATTAAGCACTCAATTTCAAATTACAAACCTGAAACAGTACCAAGTGAACCAATGAATCAGGAAACATAGATCCAAGCAACTTGATTTCACCCTCACAGAACACAATTATATATAGGTATAGGCATAGACAAGTCTCCGTTTCTTTGCATCCTCTTGATAAATAATAGATTCATACATGGCTACAAGGGATGAACACACAAGAAATGACAAATGCATAGGAAATACTACAAAACTATACAAAGGATTAAATGCTTTGATAAGAAACTGAAAGGCCTTTGGTCATATACTAACTACCTATAATAAATGATAAAGGGAGCTAAACAGTCAATAATGCATTTTTTCAGCCCATAATAACTTTGAGGTGTTTGGACCAACTTTAATGGCCATATCTTGGGTCACTAGGTGATCAACTTTATATTTTGCTTCTTTTAACAAAGATAGAACCAAGGAAATCCGTCTCGGTACCGGACCCCATACCGATGAAATCCACTGTAGTGTCGGTATGCGGTGTGGTACGGTACACTAATGTCGGTATGGGATGGTTCGGCGTACCGATATGCATCCGGTACAGTACGGTGTAGAGTGTAGCGGACGGTTCAACCTAGTACGGAATTCCATGGATAGAACATATGTTTGTTTTTATTTACATCGTCAAACAAAATTAGTAGATTTACGATCATCCAAACCAAAATTGGCATATCCATGCAATAAAAAATACACATGCTTTTGGTATTGAAAGCAAAAAATAAAATATAGCCTTACACTTCAAAATTGTATTTGCCACATCAAATGGCGATTCAATCATGCTTGTATATAACGACCAGCTCAAGCAAATAGAAAAGATGATGTAAAGAGTTTTAGCGAGAGCATGAAAACATCAAGGATTTGGAAGAAGCTTACCTTTTTCAAGTTCCAATTTTGCCTTAGTATCAAAGGGAGTTATTTTTCAAAAGGTATTTAATATCTACATGTATAGATATTTTGCTAGTACTTCATATGGAATGGTAAGAGCCAAGGTTCGCCGAGCCGGACAGTTTTGGATATGCCAAACCGTACTGGCGGCTAACCGATGCAGTTCGAATGTTCGATTTGGAACGCCGATGAAAATGGAGCGAGGGAAAAGAAAAAAGAGAAAAAGAGAGAGGAGGGGAGAGAAGGAGAGGGGAAGGCTAGAGGTGGCCTGGTGAGGCCATTGGAGGGCCTCCGGGGCTCCACGATCCTCCGCAAGATGTGAGAAGAGAGAAATAAAGATAGAGAGAGGAAAGGAGGGAAGAGGAAGGAGGAAAAAGCGGTGGGGAGGCCACCGAAGGGTTGTCAGATGGTCCAAAAATATCCCATGGTCATCATGGATTCGAAATAGGAGTTCACTATTTATCGTCTTTTTTGAAAAAGCCAATGAAATAAGGGCGTCATCCTTGTTTCAAACCCACAACAACTACGGCACCATCCCCGCCGCCTTCCTCTCCTTCCTCTTCTGTCCCTTCCCCCCTCTCTCTATCTCTTTCTGCTCTCATTTTCTCTTGCGGAGGACCGCGAAGCCCAGGAGGCCCCGACGGCCCTCCGGTGGCCACCGCCGGCCTTCCTTTCCCTCCCTCCCCCCTCTTTCTTTTTCTCTCTTTTCCTCTCCAGTTCATCCCTCATTTTTCTGTCAGTTCAGATCTGGTACAGCCTGATACATGGATGTACTGACTCGTACTGCCGGTCGGACGACATGGGATCCGGTACCGAAACAGCGATCTTTGATAAGAGATACTTCTTTCAACTGGAATGGTCCTTGTATGAAATTTAGAGTAGTAAAAATGAGTCAAAACTGTGTAAAATTAGTTTGAGATGATGAATAAAATAAATTAAATTTCCTTTTCTGTTATTCTTCTTCCCCTACTTGTGTGGTGCGGACACCAGAGCCATCAAAAATCGGCAACATAATTTAAGTTCGATTTGGATCGAAGAAGCCTCATTAAATTGATTCTACTTCAGTTATTTATTTTCAGTCAATAAATTTTAATGCATTTGGCTTTGGGTCCATAGGACCATACTTGGATTTGTCCACGTCACCTTTGGAGCCACCACTCTCCACATGCCAAGAGAAGAATATGCATGCCAGCATATGCCGTGCTCATGCCAAGTTGTGTCAAGCATCAAGCACCCACATGAAATTCCATTTCTTCCTTAGAATTCCTTAAGAGTTCTTGGCTACTTACTTATTTTGTTGAAGGCTGATTTCTTTCCTATGGTAGATTATAATGCTTTACTTTTTTGTGGAGGGTTGATTTCTTCCTTGTAAAAATAAGAGATTCCTAAACAAATAGGATCCTTAGAGTCCTATATAAATCCTTGTATCTTTCATGAAAGAAAACAATGAATGATTTTACAAACTCCACAAATACTTGTGTTAATCGCTCCGAGAGGGAGAGGGTGTGAGACCCAAAATCGCCCCACAAGGGGAGGGTGTGAGGCCCACTTTCTATCCTATTCCTTCTACTTAAGATTCAGTGTTTCTGCGACTCTGATCGACTCCACCAACTACCCACGCAAGCCTATTCCGTCAAGAGAAGATCTGTCTCCTCCAGAATTTTCATCTGTCGTGCTGAGAGAAGGAGTGATTTCTTATTCTACAGATCATATGCTGTCAAGGACCTTCGTTCCTTAACAGTTGATCTTTGATTTTTTTTTTTAATCCGATGTTGGTAAAGACCTAGTTCTTTATCGATGGATCTGTTTGGTTAAAAGATTAAGAGCCCTAATCAGAGTAGTTTCTTAACTATCACGATCCGGATTCTTATCATCTTCTTGGATTTTTCTCACGGGTTTAATGTTTTATTTTCTCTCGTTCCATTCTTATTTCTTTTTTTTGCATCTACTCGTGAGCATGTTTAATTTCTGCTATCTGTTTATGAAATTTTCTATTACTAATTGTTTACTGATCTCTCGAATGGCATTCGTCTGTATCATTTAGATTGATCTCGCTTTAGTCTCGTATCAATCAATCACGCCTCCTGAGCAGAGTATAGGCAACTATACTGTCTGTCCTGGGAATAATGAGCCCCTGGCCGGACGTGATTTGTTGTTGATGAACAGAAGAGAGCTTGATTATTAGGATTGATTTTCTTTTTAGGATTGTCCCGCATCAATTTGGTATCAGAGCAGGTTGATTAGGGCTTTAGTTTAAATTCAGCAATTTAAATTTTCGCAAGTTAAATTTTCGCACTCTAAATTTCGTACTTTACTTTCAAGCATTTTAATTTTATTGCACCTTATTTCTGCATCTTAGAGTTGCATGACCACTAGATCAGGTACCTGGTACCAACATCCTACTTCCCCACCCAACACCAATATGGATCCCAATATAGCAGCCATCATTAATGCTCTGACTGAAAAGTTTGATGATATGAAAAATTTTATGAAAGCCATGGATGAGAGAATAGTGGTATTAGAAGAAGCTAGGCAGAAACAACCTGAACCTGAGTCTCTCCGACTACCTATAGGACAAAGAGGTAGGAATCTAGAACTTGATCGACCTATAGGGGCACGTCCGCACCATAACCAGTTCGATCAAGATGAGCATATTCTTAGGAATGTGAAAGTCGAAGCCCCAAGTTTTGATGGTTGTCTAGATCCGAGAGAGTACCTAGATTGGGAATCAGGTATGGACCACTATTTTGGATGGTATGAAATGTCTGAAGCAAGGAGAGTTAGATTTGCTAGGATGAAATTGATGAGGCAAGCCCGACTTTATTGGGAAAGTGTAGAGCGTCTTCTCAATCAGAGAAGACAAGATCCGATAGAAACCTGGGATGAGATGAAAGAAAAACTCAGAGAGAAGTACCTCCCCACCTCTTACCAACAAAGACTTTTAGATCAATGGCAGAGGCTTACTCAAGGGAATAGATCAGTCACCGAGTATATCACGAGATTTGATGAATACCTCATGAGATGTGGAGTAGCCGAAGATAGAGTTGTTACCTTATCTCGATTTAGAGCTGGATTACGAGAGGATATTCAGCGTGAGCTCTTTCTGCGAGAGGTAACCACGTTGGAACAAGCTTATCAACTTGCCTTAGATTTTGAAAGATTTTCTAGATATTCGACTCTCCGTCGTCCTGAACCCAACCGAGTAACCCCTTCTGGATCGAGACCTAATATTAATCAAACTCCTAGTAACAGACCTCCACTTACAAATCCTATTGGGAGAAAAGAAGATAAAGGAAAAGGAGCTATAGGAGAGTTATCAAAAGGAAGTAGTTCTCGATCTCATTGCTTCAAGTACCATGGTTACGGTCACTTTGCTGCACAATGCCCCAACCGATCATTATTCGTAGAAGAATTAGAAGGAGAAACTCTAGAAAATATTGAGGAGGAAGTTTATGAAGCTGATCCAGATTTAGCCGAGCAATTTGAGAGTACTGAGGACATCCTAGGTTATGCCACACCTGAGTCAGACCTTAGGCTTGGAGTCGTTAGGTATGTCCTAGCCCAAACTAAGGAAAGTGAAGACTGGCGTAGGACCTCTATTTTCCATACCTTCATAAAATTTGGCGATAAAATTTGTAAGGTGATCATTGATAGCGGTAGCTGTATCAACGCCATCTCCACCGACACGGTTAAGCGATTAGGATTAACTCCTGTAGATCATCCTAGTCCATACCGTGTGTCTTGGATTGATTCCTCCTCTATTCCCATCAAATTTAGATGTCGTGTGCCCATCCAGCTTCATTCCTATCAGGATCATGTGTGGTGCGATGTCTTACCCATGGAAGTCGGAAGTATCATATTAGGTCGGCCTTGGCTATTCGACAATGATGTTACGATTTATGGCCGTACCAACTCCTGCAGCTTTACTCATCAGGGTAAGAAGATCACGATTAATCCTTCCCCACCTAAGGCTACTAATAGAAAGATAGGCGATGGACCAAAAGAAAATCTTAAGAAGAAAAGCCTCAATCTGATAGGTGCTAAAGAATTAGAGACGGTCATGAGTGAAGGATCACCAGTTTGGATGCTTGTTGCTAGAGAAGTTCGTGAGGATTCTAAGGTGGATTATCCTAAGGAAGTAGCTAGCCTTCTTGCTGAGTTTCATGATGTCTTTCCTGAGGATCTTCCAGATTACTTACCGCCTATGAGAAACATTCAACCTGCCATTGATTTAGTTCCTGGATCTACCCTACCCAACTTGCCCCACTATAGGTTGAACCCTAATGAGCATGCTGAGCTACAAAGACAAGTTGGAGAGCTGATAAAAAAAGGATTTGTGAGGGAGAGTTTGAGTCCTTGCGCGGTTCCTGCACTACTGACTCCAAAGAAGGATGGTACATGGAGGATGTGCATAGATAGCCGTGCCATTAATAAGATCACCATTAAGTACCGCTTTCCCATCCCTAGGTTAGATGACATGTTAGATATGATGGCCGGATCCACTATCTTTTCTAAGATCGATCTTAAGAGTGGTTACCATCAAGTAAGGATTAGACCGGGAGATGAGTGGAAAACTGCTTTCAAGACAAAAAATGGTTTATATGAGTGAATGGTGATGCCATTTGGATTATCTAATGCTCCTAGTACCTTCATGAGGTTGATGACCCAAGTACTACGACCATTTATAGGAGTATTTGTAGTCGTATATTTTGATGACATTTTGATTTATAGTCGAACTAGGGAAGACCATTTAGATCACCTCCAAAGAGTGTGTCAAGTTCTTAAAACAGAAAGCTTGTATGCTAATCCTAAGAAGTGCGCTTTTATGACAGACCATATCATCTTTTTAGGTTTTGTTGTTACCCCCAATGGTGTATCTGCTGATCCTGAAAAGATTAGAGCAATAGTTGAGTGGCCGGTGCCCAAGAGTGTGCATGACGTGCGGAGTTTTCATGGATTAGCAACTTTTTATCGTAGGTTCATAAAAGGGTTTAGCACCATAGTCGCTCCCATCACTGACTGCATTAGAAAGGAAAATTTTGAATGGACTAGGGCAGCCAATAGAGCCTTTCTAGATATTAAGGACAAGATGACTCATGCCCCAATCTTACGTCTCCCTGATTTTTCTAAGGTTTTTGAAGTAGCGTGCGATGCGTCAGGAGTTGGGATTGGTGGTGTCCTTAGTCAAGAAGGTCATCCGGTAGCATACTTTAGCGAGAAACTTAACGATTCTAAACTCAAGTATTCTACCTATGATAAGGAGTTTTATGCGGTAATTCAAGCTTTAAGATATTGGAGGCATTACCTGCTACCGCAAGAATTTGTTTTGTACTCTGACCATGAGGCCCTTAGATTCCTGAATTCTCAAAAGAAATTGAATTATAGACACGGTAGGTGGGTCGAGTTTTTGCAAGCCTATACTTTTGTTTTGAAACACCGTGCAGGTGTAGAGAATCGTGCTGCTGATGCCCTGAGTCGCCGTCATACTTTGCTGTCCACCGTTAGTATAGAAGTTGTTGGTTTTAATAAGATTAAAGAAAATTATGAGGAGTGTCCCGATTTTGGTGACATACTTACCGCTTTACGTAAGGGGCCATCTAGAGAACGTAGTGAATATACCCTTCAGGATGGTTACCTATTTAGAGAAACTAGGCTGTGTATCCCCCGTACATCTTTGAGAGATTTTTTAGTTTGGGAATTACATGCTGGAGGATTAGCTGGACACTTTGGTAGGAATAAAACTATAGAGTTGGTAGAAGCCCAGTTCTTTTGGCCAAGCTTGAAAAGAGATGTCGCCCGAATTGTTGCCCAATGTAGAACATGTGCCGTGGCCAAGCAGAGAAAACAAAACACCGGCTTATATACACCCTTACCTATACCAGACTGTCCTTGGCAAGATGTTAGTATGGATTTTGTTTTGGGATTACCTAGGACAGCCAGGAAGCATGATTCCATTCTAGTGGTTGTAGATAGATTTTCAAAAATGGCCCATTTCTTGCCCTGTTGCCAAACGTCCGACGCGTCGAAAGTTGCAAGGATATACTTTGATGAGATTGTTAGACTACATGGATTGCCTAAAACCATTGTTTCTGATAGGGATGTTAGATTTATGAGCTACTTTTGGAAAACCCTATGGCATCTTTTAGGCACAAAACTAAAGTTTTCTTCTGCCTATCATCCGCAAACAGACGGTCAGACCGAAGTGGTTAATAGGAGTCTTGGAAATCTTTTGCGTTGCTTGATTGGGGAACATATGGGTAACTGGGATCTTTTGCTGCCCCGAGCCGAATTTGCATATAATAGCTCTGTTAATAGGTCCATTGGCATGAGTCCTTTTGAAGTAGTTCATGGATATCAACCTAGAAAACCAATAGACCTCATCCCACTACCCATGCATGCTAGGATTTCCGAATCTGCAGAGTCATTTGCACAGCATGTCAAGAGTCTGCATAAAGAGATCAGTAAAAAAATTAGTATGAGTAATAAAGTTTATAAACAGAATGCAGATTCTCATCGACGTGTTCAAGAGTTTGCAGAGGGAGACTATGTGATGGTTCGATTGAGGCCTGAACGGTTTCCTCCCGGAACCGTGAAGAAGTTACATGCCCGAGGAGCAGGTCCATTTAAGATCATAAAGAAAATCGGATCAAATGCGTATGTTGTGGACCTACCTTCTGATTTTGGAATTAGCTCTACTTTTAACATTACAGATCTTGTCGCCTATAAAAAACCAACTCGGATACCTAGTGAGCCATTTGAGCCTGAACCAACCTTTGAGAGCGAACCTATCCCTGAGTGTCCACCAGCCAAAATGTCAGCAAAACACGATCAGATTGAGAGAATTTTGGATGAGCAGATCCTTTCCACCCGGAGTCGAGGCTATCAGCGGTATCTGGTCAGATGGCGAGGTCGACCGGAGTCTGAAGATACCTGGATCACTCGAGAAGAGCTGCAACGCATTGATCCCGATCTACTTGAGCGTCACCAGAGCGAAATCGATCCACACTCGACAAGGTCGAGTTTTTCCCACCTCGGGAGAATTGGTGCGGACACCAGAGCCATCAAAAATCGGCAACATAATTTAAGTTCGATTTGGATCGAAGAAGCCTCATTAAATTGATTCTACTTCAGTTATTTATTTTCAGTCAATAAATTTTAATGCATTTGGCTTTGGGTCCATAGGCCATACTTGGATTTGTCCACGTCACCTTTGGAGCCACCACTCTCCACATGCCAAGAGAAGAATATGCATGCCAGCATATGCCGTGCTCATGCCAAGTTGTGTCAAGCATCAAGCACCCACATGAAATTCCATTTCTTCCTTAGAATTCCTTAAGAGTTCTTGGCTACTTACTTATTTTGTTGAAGGCTGATTTCTTTCCTATGGTAGATTATAATGCTTTACTTTTTTGTGGAGGGTTGATTTCTTCCTTGTAAAAATAAGAGATTCCTAAACAAATAGGACCTTAGAGTCCTATATAAATCCTTGTATCTTTCATGAAAGAAAACAATGAATGATTTTACAAACTCCACAAATACTTGTGTCAATCGCTCCGAGAGGGAGAGGGTGTGAGACCCAAAATCGCCCCACAAGGGGAGGGTGTGAGGCCCACTTTCTATCCTATTCCTTCTACTTAAGATTCAGTGTTTCTGCGACTCTGATCGACTCCACCATCTACCCACGCAAGCCTATTCCGTCAAGAGAAGATCTGTCTCCTCCAGAATTTTCATCTGTCGTGCTGAGAGAAGGAGTGATTTCTTATTCTACAGATCATATGCTGTCAAGGACCTTCGTTCCTTAACAGTTGATCTTTGATTTTTTTTTTTAATCCGATGTTGGTAAAGACCTAGTTCTTTATCGATGGATCTGTTTGGTTAAAAGATTAAGAGCCCTAATCAGAGTAGTTTCTTAACTATCACGATCCGGATTCTTATCATCTTCTTGGATTTTCTCACGGGTTTAATGTTTTATTTTCTCTCGTTCCATTCTTATTTCTTTTTTTTGCATCTACTCGTGAGCATGTTTAATTTCTGCTATCTGTTTATGAAATTTTCTATTACTAATTGTTTACTGATCTCTCGAATGGCATTCGTCTGTATCATTTAGATTGATCTCGCTTTAGTCTCGTATCAATCAATCACGCCTCCTGAGCAGAGTATAGGCAACTATACTGTCTGTCCTGGGAATAATGAGCCCCTGGCCGGACGTGATTTGTTGTTGATGAACAGAAGAGAGCTTGATTATTAGGATTGATTTTCTTTTTAGGATTGTCCCGCATCAATTTGGTATCAGAGCAGGTTGATTAGGGCTTTAGTTTAAATTCAGCAATTTAAATTTTCGCAAGTTAAATTTTCGCACTCTAAATTTCGTACTTTACTTTCAAGCATTTTAATTTTATTGCACCTTATTTCTGCATCTTAGAGTTGCATGACCACTAGATCAGGTACCTGGTACCAACATCCTACTTCCCCACCCAACACCAATATGGATCCCAATATAGCAGCCATCATTAATGCTCTGACTGAAAAGTTTGATGATATGAAAAATTTTATGAAAGCCATGGATGAGAGAATAGTGGTATTAGAAGAAGCTAGGCAGAAACAACCTGAACCTGAGTCTCTCCGACTACCTATAGGACAAAGAGGTAGGAATCTAGAACTTGATCGACCTATAGGGGCACGTCCGCACCATAACCAGTTCGATGAAGATGAGCATATTCTTAGGAATGTGAAAGTCGAAGCCCCAAGTTTTGATGGTTGTCTAGATCCGAGAGAGTACCTAGATTGGGAATCAGGTATGGACCACTATTTTGGATGGTATGAAATGTCTGAAGCAAGGAGAGTTAGATTTGCTAGGATGAAATTGATGAGGCAAGCCCGACTTTATTGGGAAAGTGTTGAGCGTCTTCTCAATCAGAGAAGACAAGATCCGATAGAAACCTGGGATGAGATGAAAGAAAAACTCAGAGAGAAGTACCTCCCCACCTCTTACCAACAAAGACTTTTAGATCAATGGCAGAGGCTTACTCAAGGGAATAGATCAGTCACCGAGTATATCACGAGATTTGATGAATACCTCATGAGATGTGGAGTAGCCGAAGATAGAGTTGTTACCTTATCTCGATTTAGAGCTGGATTACGAGAGGATATTCAGCGTGAGCTCTTTCTGCGAGAGGTAACCACGTTGGAACAAGCTTATCAACTTGCCTTAGATTTTGAAAGATTTTCTAGATATTCGACTCTCCGTCGTCCTGAACCCAACCGAGTAACCCCTTCTGGATCGAGACCTAATATTAATCAAACTCCTAGTAACAGACCTCCACTTACAAATCCTATTGGGAGAAAAGAAGATAAAGGAAAAGGAGCTATAGGAGAGTTATCAAAAGGAAGTAGTTCTCGATCTCATTGCTTCAAGTACCATGGTTACGGTCACTTTGCTGCACAATGCCCCAACCGATCATTATTCGTAGAAGAATTAGAAGGAGAAACTCTAGAAAATATTGAGGAGGAAGTTTATGAAGCTGATCCAGATTTAGCCGAGCAATTTGAGAGTACTGAGGACATCCTAGGTTATGCCACACCTGAGTCAGACCTTAGGCTTGGAGTCGTTAGGTATGTCCTAGCCCAAACTAAGGAAAGTGAAGACTGGCGTAGGACCTCTATTTTCCATACCTTCATAAAATTTGGCGATAAAATTTGTAAGGTGATCATTGATAGCGGTAGCTGTATCAACGCCATCTCCACCGACACGGTTAAGCGATTAGGATTAACTCCTGTAGATCATCCTAGTCCATACCGTGTGTCTTGGATTGATTCCTCCTCTATTCCCATCAAATTTAGATGTCGTGTGCCCATCCAGCTTCATTCCTATCAGGATCATGTGTGGTGCGATGTCTTACCCATGGAAGTCGGAAGTATCATATTAGGTCGGCCTTGGCTATTCGACAATGATGTTACGATTTATGGCCGTACCAACTCCTGCAGCTTTACTCATCAGGGTAAGAAGATCACGATTAATCCTTCCCCACCTAAGGCTACTAATAGAAAGATAGGCGATGGACCAAAAGAAAATCTTAAGAAGAAAAGCCTCAATCTGATAGGTGCTAAAGAATTAGAGACGGTCATGAGTGAAGGATCACCAGTTTGGATGCTTGTTGCTAGAGAAGTTCGTGAGGATTCTAAGGTGGATTATCCTAAGGAAGTAGCTAGCCTTCTTGCTGAGTTTCATGATGTCTTTCCTGAGGATCTTCCAGATTACTTACCGCCTATGAGAAACATTCAACCTGCCATTGATTTAGTTCCTGGATCTACCCTACCCAACTTGCCCCACTATAGGTTGAACCCTAATGAGCATGCTGAGCTACAAAGACAAGTTGGAGAGCTGATAAAAAAAGGATTTGTGAGGGAGAGTTTGAGTCCTTGCGCGGTTCCTGCACTACTGACTCCAAAGAAGGATGGTACATGGAGGATGTGCATAGATAGCCGTGCCATTAATAAGATCACCATTAAGTACCGCTTTCCCATCCCTAGGTTAGATGACATGTTAGATATGATGGCCGGATCCACTATCTTTTCTAAGATCGATCTTAAGAGTGGTTACCATCAAGTAAGGATTAGACCGGGAGATGAGTGGAAAACTGCTTTCAAGACAAAAAATGGTTTATATGAGTGGATGGTGATGCCATTTGGATTATCTAATGCCCTAGTACCTTCATGAGGTTGATGACCCAAGTACTACGACCATTTATAGGAGTATTTGTAGTCGTATATTTTGATGACATTTTGATCTATAGTCGAACTAGGGAAGACCATTTAGATCACCTCCAAAGAGTGTGTCAAGTTCTTAAAACAGAAAGCTTGTATGCTAATCCTAAGAAGTGCGCTTTTATGACAGACCATATCATCTTTTTAGGTTTTGTTGTTACCCCCAATGGTGTATCTGCTGATCCTGAAAAGATTAGAGCAATAGTTGAGTGGCCGGTGCCCAAGAGTGTGCATGACGTGCGGAGTTTTCATGGATTAGCAACTTTTTATCGTAGGTTCATAAAAGGGTTTAGCACCATAGTCGCTCCCATCACTGACTGCATTAGAAAGGAAAATTTTGAATGGACTAGGGCAGCCAATAGAGCCTTTCTAGACATTAAGGACAAGATGACTCATGCCCCAATCTTACGTCTCCCTGATTTTTCTAAGGTTTTTGAAGTAGCGTGCGATGCGTCAGGAGTTGGGATTGGTGGTGTCCTTAGTCAAGAAGGTCATCCGGTAGCATACTTTAGCGAGAAACTTAACGATTCTAAACTCAAGTATTCTACCTATGATAAGGAGTTTTATGCGGTAATTCAAGCTTTAAGATATTGGAGGCATTACCTGCTACCGCAAGAATTTGTTTTGTACTCTGACCATGAGGCCCTTAGATTCCTGAATTCTCAAAAGAAATTGAATCATAGACACGGTAGGTGGGTCGAGTTTTTGCAAGCCTATACTTTTGTTTTGAAACACCGTGCAGGTGTAGAGAATCGTGCTGCTGATGCCCTGAGTCGCGTCATACTTTGCTGTCCACCGTTAGTATAGAAGTTGTTGGTTTTGATAAGATTAAAGAAAATTATGAGGAGTGTCCGATTTTGGTGACATACTTACCGCTTTACGTAAGGGGCCATCTAGAGAACGTAGTGAATATACCCTTCAGGATGGTTACCTATTTAGAGAAACTAGGCTGTGTATCCCCCGTACATCTTTGAGAGATTTTTTAGTTTGGGAATTACATGCTGGAGGATTAGCTGGACACTTTGGTAGGAATAAAACTATAGAGTTGGTAGAAGCCCAGTTCTTTTGGCCAAGCTTGAAAAGAGATGTCGCCCGAATTGTTGCCCAATGTAGAACATGTGCCGTGGCCAAGCAGAGAAAAAAAACACCGGCTTATATACACCCTTACCTATACCAGACTGTCCTTGGCAAGATGTTAGTATGGATTTTGTTTTGGGATTACCTAGGACAGCCAGGAAGCATGATTCCATTCTAGTGGTTGTAGATAGATTTTCAAAAATGACCCATTTCTTGCCCTGTTGCCAAACGTCTGATGCGTCGAAAGTTGCAAGGATATACTTTGATGAGATTGTTAGACTACATGGATTGCCTAAAACCATTGTTTCTGATAGGGATGTTAGATTTATGAGCTACTTTTGGAAAACCCTATGGCATCTTTTAGGCACAAAACTAAAGTTTTCTTCTGCCTATCATCCGCAAACAGACGGTCAGACCGAAGTGGTTAATAGGAGTCTTGGAAATCTTTTGCGTTGCTTGATTGGGGAACATATGGGTAACTGGGATCTTTTGCTGCCCCGAGCCGAATTTGCATATAATAGCTCTGTTAATAGGTCCATTGGCATGAGTCCTTTTGAAGTAGTTCATGGATATCAACCTAGAAAACCAATAGACCTCATCCCACTACCCATGCATGCTAGGATTTCCGAATCTGCAGAGTCATTTGCACAGCATGTCAAGAGTCTGCATAAAGAGATCAGTAAAAAAATTAGTATGAGTAATAAAGTTTATAAACAGAATGCAGATTCTCATCGACGTGTTCAAGAGTTTGCAGAGGGAGACTATGTGATGGTTCGATTGAGGCCTGAACGGTTTCCTCCCGGAACCGTGAAGAAGTTACATGCCCGAGGAGCAGGTCCATTTAAGATCATAAAGAAAATCGGATCAAATGCGTATGTTGTGGACCTACCTTCTGATTTTGGAATTAGCTCTACTTTTAACATTACAGATCTTGTCGCCTATAAAAAACCAACTCGGATACCTAGTGAGCCATTTGAGCCTGAACCAACCTTTGAGAGCGAACCTATCCCTGAGTGTCCACCAGCCAAAATGTCAGCAAAACACGATCAGATTGAGAGAATTTTGGATGAGCAGATCCTTTCCACCCGGAGTCGAGGCTATCAGCGGTATCTGGTCAGATGGCGAGGTCGACCGGAGTCTGAAGATACCTGGATCACTCGAGAAGAGCTGCAACGCATTGATCCCGATCTACTTGAGCGTCACCAGAGCGAAATCGACCCACACTCGACAGGGTCGAGTTTTTCCCACCTCGGGAGAATTGGTGCGGACACCAGAGCCATCAAAAATCGGCAACATAATTTAAGTTCGATTTGGATCGAAGAAGCCTCATTAAATTGATTCTACTTCAGTTATTTATTTTCAGTCAATAAATTTTAATGCATTTGGCTTTGGGTCCATAGGCCATACTTGGATTTGTCCACGTCACCTTTGGAGCCACCACTCTCCACATGCCAAGAGAAGAATATGCATGCCAGCATATGCCGTGCTCATGCCAAGTTGTGTCAAGCATCAAGCACCCACATGAAATTCCATTTCTTCCTTAGAATTCCTTAAGAGTTCTTGGCTACTTACTTATTTTGTTGAAGGCTGATTTCTTTCCTATGGTAGATTATAATGCTTTACTTTTTGTGGAGGGTTGATTTCTTCCTTGTAAAAATAAGAGATTCCTAAACAAATAGGACCCTTAGAGTCCTATATAAATCCTTGTATCTTTCATGAAAAAAAAATGAATGATTTTACAAACTCCACAAATACTTGTGTCAATCGCTCGAGAGGGAGAGGGTGTGAGACCCAAAATGCCCCAAAGGGGAGGGTGTGAGGCCCACTTTCTATCCTATTCCTTCTACTTAAGATTCAGTGTTCCTGCGACTCTGATCGACTCCACCATCTACCCACGCAAGCCTATTCCTCAAGAGAAGATCTGTCTCCTCCAGAATTTTCATCTGTCGTGCTGAGAGAAGGAGTGATTTCTTATTCTACAGATCATATGCTGTCAAGGACCTTCGTTCCTTAACAGTTGATCTTTGATTTTTTTTTTTTAATCCGATGTTGGTAAAGACCTAGTTCTTTATCGATGGATCTGTTTGGTTAAAGATTAAGAGCCCTAATCAGAGTAGTTTCTTAACTACCACGATCCGGATTCTTATCATCTTCTTGGATTTTCTCACGGGTTTAATTTTTATTTTCTCTCGTTCCATTCTTATTTCTTTTTTTTTGCATCTACTCGTGAGCATGTTTAATTTCTGCTATCTGTTTATGAAATTTTCTATTACTAATTGTTTACTGATCTCTCGAATGGCATTCGTCTGTATCATTTAGATTGATCTCGCTTTAGTCTCGTATCAATCAATCACGCCTCCTGAGCAGAGTATAGGCAACTATACTGTCTGTCCTGGGAATAATGAGCCCCTGGCCGACGTGATTGTTGTTGATGAACAGAAGAGAGCTTGATTATTAGGATTGATTTTCTTTTTAGGATTGTCCCGCATCATTGTGCTTCAGAAGTTGCCTAACACTGTGGATACAATTGCCTTGTGAGAAGAGTTTTGTTATCTGTGCTGATTTTCATCATAGAATCTGAAATAAATTCAGATTGCATGAAAGTACTCATATCTGAAATTTGTTTCAGATCGTCACTTCAACTTCCAAAGCAAATCTAAATAAAGATTGTTTATATGGTATTTCTGTTTTGGTCTAACTCTTGCTTAAAAAAAAAAAGGAGGATTGTTCCTCAATTTTCTTGTTGTGGTGATCTCGGGCCATCATGAAGTTTATATTCCATTTTTTGAGAAAGAACATGACCAGCTTTCTCAACAACTTAAGAT